>NC_091058.1:13714071-14023405 GCF_000393655.2 Nicotiana sylvestris
TTCCCGCTCTAATTCCGTTATACGACCCCAATAGAACCGCACCATATGTGCATATAACCAACAAGTGATAACTCCTCGTAACACATAAGGGTAACTCATAGATCACTCCAGAACACGAATAAGCTCAACAACAATCGAATGGCACATCCCCCAATAATACAAATTCGGAATCAATTAATCTAACCCGGTGTAGAACACACATCCATACTGAACCTACCAATGAACCTCAAGTCAGCTCTGGTCACCCACGATAGATAAATACCCCTTCAAAGTCCACAATAACTAAATCACAATACATGCCATCTTCTGACCAACCTCGGCTATGTTTTCACGATCCACAACCAAGAAACAATCTACTCATGAGAACTCCCAGTCTCCAAATCCCTAGAACACACGAGTCACTAGCTCTGATCTCGACCCCACCACCTGAATGTCCACAATTCGCCAATTACACGGTCATACCACGAGGAATACTTCTAAAATTCTTCTGTGACACAAGGCAAAATTTGAACTCCAACGGTCGATCAAACAAGAGAGTGCCACAATACCAATGAAGTATCTATAACTCAAACACATCGCCCTTTCTGAAATGTATACTCTCATCAAGTCATACCAATTAGTAATATCATTTACCTAGTCATCTGAAACTGTCCATGTTACCTAAGAATTTATGACCTTTATTTCAGAACTGAACCATGACTTTACACATGCAAATCTTAATCCTACATAACATACCGCATATATCATGCCATCCTATGATAAATATGAGAACTTCATAATCCACTCCGAGTCACAAGCAACTACTTACTCAACTAGCCAAGAACTTTCTACTTGATACCATCTAGGAGAAAATCTCTATACATCATATGCTCCTCACGCCAGTTGAAAATATACATCTCTAACCGTGATAGAAAACATCAAGAACTCTCCGAACCCCATTTGCACAAAACCAAACCATCGGGACTAAATCCCTCTAACTCAACCAAGCTACGCAAGTCACCAAAAATCCAAAAATATTGCCACGAAATACCTGTAGAAACTCGTTAACTCATAAACACCTAATCATACCCATTACCATGCCGATCCAACCTACTACTAAATTGTCTCATCCATTTGAGTTCCTTCTGAATTACCTTCAAATTGATACATTTCCTCGTTGTAACACCACAATCCTCAATCCAGACTCACCACATGAGACCCAAGCATAAAACTACATCGCCCTAAGGCTCATAAGCCGCTGAATACTCTCTTAAATATCCCCAAAAGTACCACATTCAAAATACTTACCTTGAAAAGACTTCCTGCGAATCTAAAATCATTACATTCACCTTCCTGATACTAATATGTAGAATCTATAATAATATAGAAATGCCACAATTCTTGATACCCTCCAATGTAAACCTCAGTTTCTAGCCAAATACCTATTCTAAAGATCTCCCAATTGTTACATATAAATCTTGAATCCATTAGAACTATTCTCGGGAGTCATCCACTCTGCTCAAATCTCAATTAGACTGATCAAACGGACCGAACGATCTGTGCTCTATTAGCACTCCAACACCCTAGGAAGTAACCCCACCTTAATGCAACCAAATAAATTCCCGCTCCATGCACATTACATCATTCACCAATAACAACTCAAGTCATTATGTGATTCTCATATACCCATAAAGTATAACACAACCCTTATCCAAAATTTCCTTTACTCGAGCCATCTTCGATCTCAACCCCTGTAAGCCACAACTGATTCAACAGTATACCTCAAACTGAAACCAATACGACAAATAACAGTGCAATCAACTGATCAATAATAGACTGCCCCCAATTGGCTCAAAGCTATAGATCAAAACTGACAATAACTCACGATACCCATACTCAATTACTACCATACTACCATAGTGAGATTCAACTAAATCATTCATAAGCTTATGCAGCATAACCTGTCTAATACCTCAAATCATTTGCAAATTGCATTCACCCTTGTAACAGTCAAGACAACTCTCATACGCGATCCAAACTCAAACTGCAACACATATAATTCACTGGTAAAAGAGGACTCGCTACAAAACAATATAGGGATCACACGCCCTCAGGATACCCCGCAGGAGGTAACCCACCTACTTTGCCTCAAACTAACATCTCTTTATACCCTTCCACCGTCATAAACATCACGCAATCACTTAATCTTCCTAAGTCTGAACTCATATCACGACATAAAATCTACTTCACTCCCCAACTAAACAACATGAAAAGATCCTTCAACACGCCCATAACTCGGGCCTATACATCAAATCAAGATGGAAATCAAGCACCAAATAGTTCTTTCTACACCTCAAGCAAATCCTTCTCGTCATATTCAAATCATATGAACACATCCCACAGTCACATCATACTCATCACGTAGCCATCCGGCCACAAATTTCACTAAGAGGGACACAACCGGACATATAAATCCAAAAGCAGGTGCTCACACAATCAACACCTCAGTGCTCAAGCTACAAGCAAAACCCGGCCTCAAATCCCCCAGACCGGCCCAACATCAACACGCAGAAATCACATCTTGCCATCATTCAAGGAATCACAAGTCATTGATGCACAACTAATACCGAGCGCTCATGCGTGCACACGAATGCGTGGAAGGAATTTAAGGAGTTACGTTTCAAGCTGAATCAATGACGCACAATAAGAATTCAAGATTGTGGAATTTCCTAAAGGTTTTGCAGTCTCTCGAAGATAAGTACAGACGTCTCCGTACTGATCCGCAAAACTCTACTAAACCCGTTCATGACCCGTGAGACCTATGTAACCTAGACTCCGATACCAACTTGTCACGATCCAAAACTAACCCGATCGTGATGGAACCTATCATGGAACTAGGCAAGCGAACACACTCCCAAACAATTCGATATTTCATTAAAAGATAGATAATAGCCTATGGGTGTGCATTCGATTTTGACCCTTATCGATAATTACTTATTGATTATCGATTTGTACATATGCTTATCGTTATCATTTCAATAAGGTTTTTATTTTTTCGATTTCGTTTTATCGATTTTTGGGGCTTATCGATTACACCAATAAGAAAATTTGCGGGATTCCACAGAAAATATATCGTTATAAATACGCCTAACTAATATGGACAAAAAGACGCTTAAATAAGACGAACACCGTTTATAATATAAAAATTGTGTCAACAAGCACATGTAACGAAACTAAAGTAAGGGATTAAATGTATGTCACCAACACTCCAACGGTATAAAAAAACAAAACAAAATACATCATCACGGCTAATTCTGTTTTCCATTAATTTGAACTTCATTCCCTTGAGCTTTAAATATGATCATTCCTTAAATGTGGTAGAGGAAATAATAGGGTTAGGGATTTAGGGTAAAGGAAAGGGTATTATAGAAAAAAGGGTAAAAAAAATTGTCTTTTTAGTGTATCTTATCGGTTTATCGATAAATCAATAACCGAAGAGGACAAAATCTCAATCGAAATCGATAATTCGATAAGGAAAATTTCGAAATCGATAAACCGATAACAAATAATCAATTCGATTTATCGATAAACTGATTCGAATGCACACCCCTATAATAGCTTTTTTCATACTGAAATTTCGTAAAAGAGATTAATTCAATAACTAAAATGCGGAAAATAAAAGCATGACATCGGGTGTCACTAAGGCATGAGCAAATACTACAACTATTCTGAAATATAGCAAGACTAACATAGTCTGAGAGTAGCCAAAATACACTAAAAGGAATATAAAGAAGGAGAAAAGCAGGACTGCGATCGCCAGTCAGCTACCTTGCTATCTCCGATGAAAGTCCGCAACTAGAATAGTCAATAGCCGCTACCATGGCCTGAGATACCTGGGTCTGCATACAAAGTGCAGGGGGTAACACGAGTACACCAACTCACTAAGTAACAAGTCCAAACTATGGACTGATAGGTAGTGACGAACGTAACCTCAACAGGTAATAGGAATAAATTGTGCAGGAAAAGTAGGCATGCTATCAGTCCAAGTATACAGCTCAAGCAGTAAAATAAATACCGATCTGAACAATGTGAGATATAAAGCTCAACTAACTCTACATGCCAATGCACAGAATGTATAAAATGCACCATGTGCTCCCACTCTCAAGTGCTCAATCACTCGGTACAGCATATGGCCATCCGACCTAGAGAAATCCATCCTAAAACATATACAACACTGACTGCAAGTCAACAAGTACCGAGGAACAAAGGTAATCCAACCTTGAGAAGAAATCCATCCCCAGGTGTATATATATATACACACACTCAACCACTCAGTACCGCATATGGCGATCCAGCCCAGGGAAATCCATCCCGGAACATACTCATCATTAAATATAAGTCACTCAGTACTGAGAAAAAGGGTAATCCAACCTTTTGGAAAAATTCATCTCTAGATATCAATACTTCGGACAAATCTATGTCCAGGGAAATCCATCCCTCAAAATATCATTTGCGCTCACTAGGAGTATGTTACAGAATCCAGAGGGGCTCCTAAAGCCCAAGCGCTATCAAAATCATTAACATAACTGGTGCGGCATACAGCCCAATCCCATAACTGTCACTCATAATCAGGCTCTCGGACTCACTCAGTCATCACTCTCTAGTCTCACACACACGGGCTCACAATGCCATGAAACTAGCCCGAAACAATGATATGATGTGCCAAATAATAATAACTGAGACTGAGACATGATATGATATGTATGAATAAGATTGAGTACAGAATATCAATGAATCTAATGAAATGACAGCAACTAACGACCATTTGGGTTTCAACAGTATTGGCGTGAAGCCCTAACAGGATATCTAGCATGATTTACAGCACATTTACTTAATCACATGATAGAAACACGGATATCAGCAAAAAAGAGTCACTAAGCGGTGCCATGGAATGAACCAAGCCACAATTCTCACGGTGTACGCCCGCACGGCCGTCACTTGGCATTTGCGTCACCTCAATACTAATCACATAACACATAGTTCGGGGTTTTAGACCCTCAGAACCAAGTTTGGAAGTGTTACTTACCTCAATCAAGCCAAAAATCCTACTCTGCGGCGCCCTTGCCTCTCGAACCGGCCTCCAAACATCCCAAATCTAACCAAAAACAATACAATGCAATCAATATAGGCCAAGGAACCAATTTCATACGAAAAACTATCAATTTAGACCAAATTTCGAAAATCACCCAAATCTGGCCTCCAGGCCCACGTCTCGAAATCCAACAAAAATCACAAAACTAGAAAGTCCTTTCACTCACGAGTCCATACATACAAGATTTATCAAAATCCGACTCCATTTGACCCCTCAAAACCTCAATCAAACTCTCAAAAAATTTCAAGCCCTAACCCCTCATTTTCACCCATAATCTTCACTAATTACATGATTAAACAACGGAAAATCATCACATACACGAGTATTAGAGCTCAAGCCCTGAATTCCTCCTCAAAATCGCTCTCAAAAGCTGCAACGCCGACTAAAAATGGTGGAAAAATGACCCAAAATTCGCGAAGTCCACCTTTTATACATTCTGCCCAAAACTTTCGCATCTACGGTCCTCATGTCACTCCTGCGACGCCTCACCTGCGGAAAACCCATCGCAAGTGCGGTTCCCACTTATTTCCTCATAAACCGCTTCTACGGTCCAAACATTGCACATGCGGTCACGCAGGTTCACTCTACTATTCGCACATGCAGCTCCTGCCTCAGCTTTCCAAATTCTGCATCTGCAGTTCACCTTCCGCATCTGCGACCATCGCACATGTGGTTTCCACTCTGCAGGTGCGGAAACATCAGGAGCAGCAGCTTCAACTGCCTTATTCCACTTCCCAACTCTCCGTTAACCATCCGAATTCTTCCTGAGGCCCTCGGGACCTCAACCAAAAATACCAACATATCACATATCAACATACGAACTCAGTCGAAACTTCGAAACACTCAAAACAACATCAAAATACCAAATTACTCTAGGATTCAAGCCTAAGAATTTCTAAACTTCCAAATTCCGCATACGATGCCGAAACCTAGAAAACCTCGTCCGAATGACATCAAATTTTGCACACATGTCACAAATAATTCTACGAATCTACTCCAACTTTCAAAATTTCATTCCGACCCCGATATTAAAATTTTCCACTACCGATCAAAATCGCCAAATTTTCAACTTTCGCCAATTCATGCATAATTCTACCAGAGACCTCTAAATCACATTCCGGACGCGCTCCTAAGTCCAAAATCACCTAACGGAGCTAACAGAACCATCAAAATTCAAATCCGAGGTCGAATACTAAGAAGTCAAAACTTGGTCTAACCTTTCAAATTTAAAACTTCTAGCTGGGACCATTCTCTCAAATCAATTCTGGATAACCTGAAAACCAAAATCGATGATTCACATAAGTCATAATACATAATACGGAGCTACTCATGCCCGCAAAAAACCGAGCGAAGTGCAATTGCTCAAAACTACTGGTCTGATCGTTACAAAATCTAGTATTGTAAATAAAACCAGTACATCAACAATTTTGTTTTATTCTCGTTTTCTTATTTATTAACTAAATAGAAAAACAAAATAAGAAGAAATCTAAGTTAGTCAAATTTTAGAGAAAAAGAAAAAGAAAAATGAGATATATGTGCAGGAAATGGAAGGGCCACCTTGGCGTAACTGGTAAAGTTGTTGCCATGTGACCAGGAGGTTACGAGTTCAAACCGTGTCTCTTGCAGAAATGCAGGATAAGGCTGCGCACAATAGTCCCTTGTAGTCCGGACCTTCTACGGACGCCGTACATAGTGGGAACCTAGTACACCAAGCTGCCCCTTACGTAGGAAATAGAAAATGCTTAAGTTAATATTTTAATAACTAACTTTTACTAGGTATAAGGGTCGTTTCGCATAATAATGGTGGGAGGATATCGCATGGGGAAGGATCTCTCATGGATTAATTAACTATCTTATCTTCTACATAAAATAGTCAATTCCAATCATTTGAGCGTAAACTTTATTTTGAGCCTTGGAGCAATAATAAAGTTATCTCTGTATGACCTAAAGGTCATGGATTTGAGCCGTAGAAATAACCATTAATATTTGCACTATGGTAGACTGTCTACATCACATCCTTAGGGGATGCGGCCCTTTCCGAGATCCTGCACGAACGCAGGATATCTTATGTACCGGGATGCCTTGTGTACCAGATTGCCTATTATTTCAAAATTAGCTAATACTTATAATCAAATTTCAGATAAATACATATTAAATTTAATCATAGAATTATTATCTTTATCCCTTGTACCATACGATCCCTTATTGGAGAAGGGCATCTTTTTAAGGAGAAAATAACTCGTTATGTTTTTAACCTATTGCGTGAAATAGAGGAAGTAGAGGACGGCACGGTATGCAGGTAGTAGCCAGAAAATTAAGAGTCAGGAGGTCTAGAAAAGGTAGAAGGAAGTAGGGGTCTAAATAGGGATTGGCAATGGGGCGGTGAAGGTGCGGGTGGTGCGGGTTTAGACATATGCCGGGCGAGGCAGGTTTGTACGTATGCGGGTGCGGAACGATGCGGGTGGGTTAAAATAAAAAAAATAAAAAATTTGCAGGTGCATCGCAGGTGCGGGTGCGGGTTAACTAGTTATCTGAGGAATTAAATAACAGAAAAAAAAAATGATGATAACACATTACTAATTCGTTTTAGGGCGTTCATATTTAATTCTAAAAAATATAGTCATGACTTTTCGCATATGAAGATTAACAAACTCATTTTTTTTATTGGCGTAACACACTAATTAGTTTTTGAATTACGAGTTCAATAGGTTATATTATCAACGCTAAAAGTTGGTTCCCAGATTAATTATATTTGTGTCTAAATTAATATGGTTAAACAAAATATAGAGTAATGTAGCGTTTTTGTTTTAAGGTCATTTAAAAATATATTTCTAACTTTAAAAAATAATCAAGGAAACATAAATTTTAATCAACGTATATTGCAGTTATGGCAGTTATTTCATCTCTTATGCATAACAAGTTTTATTTTTTGTTAATGTCTCTGGTTAGAGCTGAATTTGTATGGTTACTGTTAAAGAATCTAAATTTAAATGGTTATTGTTTAACTTATGTATGCTTATAATTGATGAGAAAAAATAAAAATAAAACAAATTGAAAAGAAGAAAAAGATTTGTGGTGCGGGGCGGGGTGGGGCAGGTGGATGCGAGTGTGGTGCGGGGCAGGTGGATACAGGTTAAAAGAGCTATGCGGGGCGGGCAGGTTGAGATTTTGCGGGTTAAGATAGAACCTGTCTTGCACCGGTCCCGTCCCGTCCCGGACCGCTTGCCATCACTAGGTCTAAACATAGAAAATAGTAGTACTGTATTTGGTACATAATGATGCTACTGTCAGGGGAAACGGTCAGACATAAATATATATCTCCCAATTTAACAATTTCTTTTCTACGTGGTAAATATTTATTTTTAAGAAAATTGGTTTGTATTGCCAAATAAAAATAATTAAACATTTTATATTCTGGTTTTGTTAGGTTAAGAGAATATTCCTACCTTTATCTTATTCAATACTCTTATTAAATGTTTGAGAATACTTTGAAGCAGAAATTAGTATTTGAGTGTATATTTTTCAAAAGTACTTTTCGAAAACTATTTTGGAGAGAAATTATTTTTTTCCTGCTTTTCAAAACTATTTCTGCTTCTACCTAAAAGTATTATTTTTATTCTAAAAATTTGACCAAACACCTTAACTTAAATAAAAAGTAATTCTATTAACAAAAAAAAACACTTATGACCTAAAAAGTTTTTTCTATTATTTTTTCTATTATATTACTTATATATATATACTATACATGCACCTCCCCGTCATCGTGTGTGCCTCTTGGAATTTCATTTATTCCAATGTTAATTTTGGAATTTCATATTCTGCTTGCTGACCTGTGTTGTATCTTGTGGTGAAAATATTTTGACTTTCAATTGTGTTAGACGGAAAAAACAGGATTCTTATCTATAACTCCCATTGCATTCTTGTACTGCGAATGTGTTGATTTGCAGACCTTTTTTTAAAGTCTTATTTTGTCCCTTCTTTTGCAACTTTTTACAATAAATGCATTGTTGTACTTTTGTAAATCTAGCGAATGTTTGAGCCTCTTTTCAATGTCCAAAAAGGAGAAAATTTTATTTTGTGTCTCATACAACTGACACTAGTTGTATGAGGCAATTTTTTTGTCTCACAATTTTGTTGATCCAGAATTCTGTGGACCCAGAAGTGTAAGATTGGGGTCCACAAATTTGTGAGACAAAAAGGAGCCTCATACAACTAGTGTAAGTAGTTGTATGAGACACAAAATAAAACTTCTCCCAAAAAGGCATTAAGGTGTTGATGTCACAGTAAGGGGTCGTTTGGTAGGATGCATTAGATAAAATAATGCATGCATTAGCTTTATGTATTAATAATACCTTGTTTGGTATATATTTTGAACTTATGCATTAGTTATGCAAGCATTAGTTATGCATTCTATTTGGTATTATCTTATGCATAACTAATGCATAGAACATTATGGTATTAGCAATGCAATGGTTTTTAATGCATTTATTAGCTTAGTTAAAGACAAAATTGTCTTTCAAAATTTATGCTTGATTAAAATGTGCTAGTTATTATATTAATGCAAGTTTAAAATAATCCAAATAGTGAGAAATAAAATTATATCTCTAGTAAATAAATAAATACTTAGCATATTTCTTTTTTTATAAATAAATATTTAGTTCTATATTACAATATAGGTAGACAAATCAATTTTTTTTTAAACTTTTTCATATAAAAACATTTCTCAACATATATATGTTTCTTTTAAAAAGTTAGAGCGATGGACTGATTTTGACGATATTTTTGTAAACAAACAATTCTTTTAGAAATTGTGCAATTTAATACATCAAACCAAACAATGGATAAAAAATATGTCAGCATAACTAATATCAGTATAACTAATGCAAGCATAACTAATACCAATATTACCAATACACCATAATCAACATTATTCTTATGCACCCTACCAAATGAACCCTAAATGACACCTCTTTTGGAAATAGATATGTGTCAGCTTCTCTTTTTTGGGCACATGTGCTCTCAAAATTTGCTTTTTTTATAATAAAAAATAAACTTCTTCCTATCTTAAAATTCTCAAGCTATATAACCCTTTAAAACTATTTAAAATATGAATTAGGAAAAAAAATTAAAGCAAGCTGGTCTTTGTTTTTTCTTCCTTCACGGCAAGGATTCTACTCATGATTTTACATTTAAAAAATAATTTCTCTTTAGTACTTCAGCACCGTGTTCTAACCAAAAAGAAAGTAGCAAAATTTTTCAGCCAACCACTAAACTAAAAGTAATTTTACAAATAGCGTACTGCTATAAAGATGGATATTACTTTTATAAGTAAAAAAGTGTTATAGAAAAGTAAAATATAACATAAAAATTGATTCCAAAAAAAATTTAACTTTTATAGTGAGTGAATTTTTATATGAGAATATTGTTATAGAGAGATTTAACTCTATTTAGCAAAATAGTAACGATAAATGCTTTGGAAAATCTTTTCTTCTTAAAGACACTTATTATAAAACTAGAGATAGCATTATTTGAGAATCAAATACTGCAAATACTAAATAGCCATTGGGCCTAGACTTAGCTTGGGCATACCTATATTAGTGTAAAAATAGCACGATATAGCCAGTTTTCGGACTGGTCATTCAAAAATAGCCAGCGTTTACGAAGTCAATGAAAAATAGTCACTATTTTGCTGCAACAGAGACCGGTCCAACATAATATACTGGAGTTCGGTGCACCTGTGTATGAACTCCAGCATATTATGCTGGACCGATATACTTTGCTCACTCCAGTATAATATACTGGAGACTGGAGCACAAATTAAAAATTACACAGTGAAAAAAACAGTAAAGAAGAGAATTGGAAAAGTTATCAGCATTGCCCTTTTCTTTAGTTGCATGTCATCGATCCTTATATAACAATCATTCAATATAAAAGCTATATTTTTGCCGAATCGATTTTTATGTTATAATATATGTTATAACGATGTTATGTTATAATATATGTTATAATCGATGTTATGTTATAATATATGTTATAATCGATGTTATGTTATAATATATGTACTCGATGTTATGTTATAATATATGTACTCTATAACAAAAATATCGAAACAAATGAGACTGTTATAGACGGGTTTGACTGTATGAGCAATCCCCCCAGAGTCCCCTACGTGGGGCATTTTCATATATACCCACTTTTGGGGTCACCGTTGAAGTTATACCTGCATTGCACAAAAAATTTCAGAGTCTACCCGCTCAGATCCGAAGTAATTCAATCTCTTCAATGCAACTTTAGAAATCAAATATGAAGTTCTTCTAATTTCGGATGCAACTTCAGAAATTCGAATCTTAAGAGGTTCAATCTCTTCAATGCAACTTCAGAAATCAAATATGAAGTACTTCTATCTTTCAAATGCAACTTCAGTGACTTGAATCTTAAGTAGTTCAATCTATTGAATGCAAATTCTGATATCGAATCTTAAGTTCTGAAACATAAATTTGTTCTTCGATTTTCAATAATCCAGTACACGATTCAAAGCCAAAATCTACTCCAGATGAGCTTAAATTTGAAATTACTTTCAAATATCATAAAGAACAAATCTCAATCATCAAATTGTCAACAACGACAATAAATTTAACAAGCTCACTTTGCAACTAAAAAGAAGAAGAAGAAGAAGAAGAAGAAGAAGAAACTCTAAGCACAAAGAACAAGAAAACAACAGTAAAGAAGAAGAGCAAAGTTTATATGTTTGAAGTTATCTAAAAATTGGGTATCAGTTAAAAAATATTCAAAAAGTGAATGCAAATTCAATAGGCGGTGCAAAATTGGGTGCACCATGAAAATTTTACCCTCTACGTTACCCGAGTTCTTATTTTTTGTATTTTAGTTATGGTAATCTGACTTTAAGTATAATATTAAGCAATATGTTACTGAAATTTCTTGAAATACTAATTATCATATCTTATTGGTCTAGAAAAAGTATCTGCGTGAAAAATAGAATTACATATATCCTAATTTCTGAAGTATCGAACTTCATTTTTTATGTATTATAAATTTTTAAAAGTAATTTAATTTAAAAATTAAATTTTCAATGTCCAAAAAGGCATTAAGGTGTTGATGTCACACTAAATGACACCTCTCTTCGAAATAGATATGTGTCAGCTTCACTCTTTTTTGGGCTCATGTGCTCTCAAAATTTGCTTTTTGTTACGAAATAAAAGCAATTTAGTAAAACATGAACAAGAAATAAAGACAATTTAGTAAAACATGAACAAGAAATTGAGATAGAGAGAAAAGAAGAGATTTTCTTCTTAAATTGTGTGTATTTTCTTATCTATTACAAAGCCTTTATATAGGCATGAAAAGTGAAGAAAATATGTCATGGAATATGTCATTGAACATAGAAAATATGTCATTGAATATGTCATTAACCATTTGAGAGAAAGATCATGGAAGAAGAGTAGACATCCACCATATTTTGATTTTTATCATAACACTCCCCCTTGCATGTCCATAAATAATGTGCCTCGTTAAAACCTTATTAGGAAAAAACCCTATGGGAAAAAATCCTAATGAAGGAAAAAGAGTACACATATTTAGAAATACGCCTTTTGGTTGCTTCGTTAAAAACCTTGCAAGGAAAACCCTATGGGACAAAACCTTGTAAGGAAAAAAGAGTACAACGCGTATTAACTCCCCCTGATGAGATCATCAGTTCACATCGTTGAGCCTTCGTATCCCAATCTTGTACACTAGTTTCTTGAAGGTTGACGCCGGTAGATATTTGGTGAACAAATCAGACATATTATCACTTGAACGGATCCATTGCACATTAATATCACCATTCTTTTGAAGATCATGTGTGAACAATAATTTAGGTGAAATGTGTTTTGTCCTAACTCCTTTATGAATCCTCCCTTTAATTGGGCTATGCATGTTGTATTTTCTTCATACAAAACTGTGGGTAGTTTATCACACTTTAAATCACATTTGTCTTGAATAAGATGTATAGTAGACCTCAACCATACACATTCTCGACTTGCTTCATGAATAGCAATTATCTCAGCATGATTAGAAGAAGTAGCCACGATTGATTGCTTAGTCGATCGCCAAGATATGACAGTGCCACACATGTAAACACATAACATGTTTGAGATCAAGCCTTGTGTGTGTCAGATAAATACCCCACATCGACATAACCAATAAGATCGGTATTGCAATCATTGCCATAAAATAAGCACACACCGGTAATCCTCCTTAGATAACGCAATATGTGCTTGATTTCATTCCAATTTCTCCTTGAGCGGAGCTATATCTTGCTAAGACATTAACTGAAAAAGTTATGTCATGCCTTGTAGTGTTAGCAAGATATATTAGTGCACCAATTGCATTAAGATATGGTACTTTAGGACCAAGAAGCTCTTCATTATTTTCATGAGGTCAAAGTAGATCTTTATTTATATCGAGTAATCTCACAACCATCGGGGTACTTAATGGATGTGCTTTATCCACATAGAAGCTCTTTAAAATCTTTTTAGTGTATGATGATTGAAGGACAAAAATTCTATCTTTTATATATTCAATTTGTAGACCAAGACAAAATTTTGTCTTTCCAAGATCTTTCATTTCAAATTCTTTCTTTAAACAGTCTACTGCTTTAGGAAGTTCTCCGGGAGTTCTAATGATATTTGAATCATCAACATACATGGCGATTATAACAAATTCAAGTCCATATCCTTTTATAAGGACACAAGGACAAATTGAATTATTCTTATACCCTTCTTTCAATAAGTACTTTCTCGGGCGATTATACCACATGCGCCCTGATTATTTCAATCCGTATAAGGATTTTTGAAGTTTTATTTAATAAATTTCTTGGAAACCTTAATATGCTCCAAGACAATTTAAATCTTTTCAATGATATCCACTATACGCATATCAAGTTTTTCATATATTGCCAGATTAAAACCTGAAGTGACTATATCCACTATAAGAGAACATGTCTCCATATAATCAATGTGAGGATATTTACTAATTTTCTTGTGCCACAAGTCGTCTTTATGTCTATCGACTTGAACCTTTCGCACAAGAACACATTTATACCTCAATTGACTTTATACTTTCAGGTGTTGGACTATCCGTCCAACTTCACATTTTTCAAGTGAAGTCAATTTCATTGCGTATTTTTTATTTGGCCAATCTTTTATCCGTCCAAATTTCATGACAGATTTGATCTCAAGATCCTCGTCAATATTAATCATATTGAGCGCTACCTGAAATATGACATTTAGCTTTGGGTCAGCAAATGCGTCTGGCAATAATTTGTAAATGAATTATCACTTGAACTTCAAGTTTATATTTTCTTGTACGAGGATCTATATGTATTCATAATAATTCATTTCACGTATCACTTTCTCAGCTGCCCATTTTCTCCCCCTAATGTTGGGATCACCAACACATTTCCCAACCATCTTTGGGAACTCATCTTTGTGCATTTTGGTGGCATAATTAAATCATATAGCACATCCATATTTCTATATAGAAATTATTTGGTTCCTGACCCTGAACCGATTGTGATAGGGAGAAATTTTTATAATTTGGCTAGATGCGTACAAGTGCTGCTGTATATTAAATAATAAATCTCATACCAAATTTTATTTTTGGGAGTTTTGTTCTCATAACCAATGATTTAGCTATAATTGGAGGCATACAATTTCTGCTAAACCAACTTGGATTTAAACCAGTATTATTAAGATAAATCATCATAATTTATATTCTGGAATTGTTGTGATGACCCAAAATGTCATCTTTAAATTAAATAATCATTTCGGTATTTTTAAGACCTTAAAAGCGGTATCAATAATTCCTCGACTTGCGTGCGCAGTTCGTATAATTTTCCGGAAGGTTTTTATGTGAAAAATGGATTAAATTGTGAACTAGAGCTTTAAAACTCAACTAAGTTGACTTCGGTCAATATTTTGAGCAAACGAACCCGGATAAAAGTTTTGACCATTCCGGTAGTTCCGTATTGTGATTTGGGACTTGGTCATATGCCCGAAATAGAATTTGGAGGTCCCTAGATTAAATTATCGTCATTTAATGGAATCTAGAAATCTAAGGTTAAAGATTTCTTAGGTTTGACCGGAGAGTTGACTTTTTGATATCGGTGTCAGAATCTAGTTCTAAAAAATTTCCTAGCTTTGTTATATCATTTATGACTTGTGTGTAAAATTTGAAGTCAATCGGACTTGATTTGATAGGTTTTTGCATCGAATATAGAAGTTGGATGTTCTTAGTTTCATTAGGCTTGAATGGGGGTGTGATTCACGATTTTAGCATTGTTTGATGCGATTTGAGATTTTGACTAAGTCTGTATTATGTTTTAGGACTTGTTGGTGTATTTTGTTGAGGTCCCGAGGGCCTCGGGTGGATTTCGGAAGGTTAACGGATATAAAAAGGCTGCTGAATTTTCTTTTACAGCATGTGAACAGTACCGTGTACAGTACCCCGTGTACAGTACCCCGTGAACAGTATCGTGTACAGTACCCCGTGCACAGTAAAAATGCGTGAACAGTAACCCCCGAATTCTAGACAGAATATTTATTTCTGATTTTCCATTTTTGTCAAATTGGAGCTCGGGAAGAGGAGATTTTCGGGAGATTTTCAGAGAAAACAACGGGGTAAGTGTTCTTAACTTAATTTTGGTTAGATTACCCGAATCTATTACTAGTTTTGGTATTAAATCTATGAATTTAGTTGGAAGAGTTTGAAAACTCTCTCGGATAGATTTGAGGATTTGAGGGTCGAAATGTTATCGAAATTTAGTAATTTTGGTATGGTTAGACTCGTGGTTGAATGAGGTTTCATATTCCGTATTTTTTGTCGGATTCCGAAATGTGGGCCCCACGGGGCAAATTTTTAGTGCAATTTCGGATTTTTAATGGAAAATGTAGAATTTCATATGGAATTAATTCCTATAATTTTTATTGACTGAATCGAATTGTTTATGACTAGATTTGAGAATTTCGAGCACGAATTCGCGAGGCAAAGGCTTGTTGGAATTTTGAATTGGTTGCAAAGCGAGGTAAGTGTTTGGTCTAACATTAACTTGAGGGATTAGGAGTTGTGTCTTAATTGCTACATGTTAATTGTAGAGTACGGCGTATAGGCATGGTGACGAGTATCTATACGTTGGTGTCAAGCATGTCCGTGAGTCTTGTATTATAATTGTTATGACTCTGTTGTGGTTTATTGCGCTTCATATGTTATTATCACCATTGTTCCCTTGATAGGATGTTTGTTTGATATTATTGTTGCCTTGCCAGGATGTTTGTTTGATATTATTGTTGCCTTGCCAGGATGTTTGTTTTGATAGTATTGTTCCCTTGTCGGGATGTTGTTGAAATATTATTGTTCCCTTGCCGGAAAGTTGTTATATTGCTCTTGTTCCCTTGTCGGGATTCCTTGTGATTATTGTTGGCTTGTAACTGGGAGCGGGTGGTACGCCTACCACAAGATATAATGAAATGGGAGCGGGTGGTATGCCTACCACAAGATATATATAATGAAATGGGAGCGGGTGGTACGCCTAGCACAAGATATATAATGAAATGGGAGCAGGTGGTACGCCTACCACAAGATATATAATGAAATAGGAGCGGGTGGTACACCTACCACAAGATATAATGAAATGGGAGCGGGTGGTACGCCTACCACAAGATATAATGAAATGGGAGCGGGTGGTACGCCTACCACAAGATATAATGAAATGGGAGCGGGTGATACGCCTACCACGAGATACATGAAATGGGAGCGGGTGACACGCCTGCCACGAGATACATGAAATGGGAGCGGGTGGCACGCCTGCCACGAGATACATGAAATGGGATCGGTTTGCACGCCTGCAACAAGATGTGAAAAGAAAGTGAAATATGCTTTTGTTTCCCTTATTCTTGTTAGTGATTGGATTTTGATTCCTTTATAATTCTCTTGATATTCTATTTTTACTTTTTTATATATGTTCAATACTCCAAATTTCAACAATTGTTACATTTTTTTAACTCAATTGATTTCTCAACTAAATTTTCCTTAAACCGTTTGAGGTTGTACTTTACAAAAAAAAGAAATTTCTACTATGTTTTGATTTATTGATTTCTCGTATT
The DNA here is from genome assembly GCF_000393655.2 of Nicotiana sylvestris. Taxonomy (NCBI): domain Eukaryota; kingdom Viridiplantae; phylum Streptophyta; class Magnoliopsida; order Solanales; family Solanaceae; genus Nicotiana; species Nicotiana sylvestris. Next base: position 13,731,364 of record NC_091058.1, read on the forward strand.
AAAGGTGAAGGATTCATTTGATATTGTACTTTAATTGAAAAGGGTATCTTCTTTATCAAATGATTTCTAAAAATAACTTCATATTTTCTTGTTGATTTCCTAATTGGGTTGGAAGTTGTACTCTACTTTATGTTAAGTGAATGAGGCGTCACAAGGTGACATTTACTCGAAAGAATTATATTCGAAAGATGCTTATTTGAAAGATATTTTATTTAAAGGAAATATATTCGATATATATTCATTGAAAAGCATATTATCTTGGAGATTATTACTTGAAGGATTTATAGGCGAAAGATTTATATTTGAAGGACTTGATGAATTGATTGCACTTGTATCTATTATTTGTTGAGAAACATTTATGGTGTTCTTGTGGCCTGCTATTTACATCACTGGTTGGTCATTGTTGCCATCATTGTTATCTGCTTCCTATTATTTTTGTACGCTATATTACACATGTTTATTTGGTAGTCTGGTCCTAGCCTCGTCACTACTTCGCCGAGGTTAGGCCAGGCACTTACCAGCACATGGGGTCGGTTGTACTGATACTACACTCTGCACTCTTTTGTGCAAATCCCAGTGTTGTAGACTTTAGACCGCAGTGAGATTGCTGTTTTCTTGTTCATCAGGCGATCCGAGGTAGTCCTGCAGGCGTCCGCAGGCCTTGGCGCGTCTCCTTCTATCTACTATTCCTGTTTCTTTCATGTATTTCCAGAGATAATATTGTATTTATTTCTTTCAGACCTTTATTTGTAGTACTCCTAGACAGTCTGTAAAGTTGTGACACCAGTCTTGGGTAGTTTTGTTATGGTTTGGTATTAGCAGTATTATTAAATCTCTACAATGCAGTCTTCCGCTCAATTCTATTGTTATCTAATTGTTGGCTCTTAACCATTATCGGATTAAAAATGAAAATAAGGTAGATAGTTCAATTGGTTAGCTTGCCTAGCTTTCACTAGTAGGCGCCATCACGACTCCCGAGGGTGGGAAATCCGAGTCGTGACAATTGTGCTCTAATAATTTGAGCAAGCAATCTTGCAAAAACCAAGTTGATAACAAATGCACATGTGACCATAAAATAGACGCATCTATTAAAATCATATAATAGTAAACGGTCCACATGGCAGGTGACTGGGCCCATATATATATCACCTTTTATTCCTTCCAGAAATCAAAGGATTCAATCTCAACCTTTAACTGGTATATCATGAGAATAAGCAGCACAAGAGAATTCTTGAAGAATCTTCTATTCTTTAATATATGTCAATGTAATTCTTAATTAATTTTTCGCATCATAATTGAACCGAGATGGTCAACCGGTCATGCCAATTAATATTTGTTTTAGTAAACCTCTAGTTTACTTGTGGCATATGATTCCAGCATCATGCTTATATTTGTTTAGTACAAATAGAAAGAAGATCGGGTAACTTTTCATATTTACCCGGTATGATTATAGAAATATGAAGATATTCAATCTTCCTTTCATTTATAGTCTCAATATGCCAATCACTTTGACTTATATATTTAAAACTCAAAAAGTTTCTTTTGAGACTTTACAATATCAATGTCATGAATAACTTTATTCATCCAGGTAGTAACAAATTAGTTTTTCCGGAGTTCTTAACAATTTTTGTACAACAAGATCTTTTATCATACCATTCATATGGTAAATGTCTCATTCACGGAGAAAATTATATCATAATAAATTATCATGGTCAAAATCATCACAAGCAAAATCATTTCTTGCTTTAATTTTGCCTTTAATAACTTTTATAAGGCATGCCAAAATAATATTTGGCATATCACATGTACGCGACCAATGACATATTCATGTAACCACACAATATTATTTATTCTCTTTATTTTACTCAAACCTCCCTTAGAGGTGAGTTGTGTGGTATTCATATAATCATGAATTGCATGTCTTTATTCATTGCTTTTATCACATATTGCCACATTCAACTTTAGGAATGGGTTTGCATTCTCAATGCTTATCACAAGTCACATTCTCTTCAAGGAATGGATCATAATCAGCGACGTGCTTTATTATTTTCATACCAATTTGATGGTAAGCATTGCCTTCACATTTTGAAGGACTATTTTGAGAACCCTTATTGTTCTCCTTTTATAATCATAGTGATGATTATTATTATTTTGATATTTGGAACGCCCACGTTCATTGTTCAACTACTTGTCTTCATTGAAACTTATTATGCACTGAACATTCACTTCAAGAATGGAGCAAATCAAGTAGGACAATTTTTATGCATTTTCATGAAAAATATATTATTTTTCTTTAGTCATCATTATATCATCAATATGGTACATTGAGACTCAAACTCAATGTCTTACCAATATAAAGGCATGTTAGGCCATAATAAATTGGGACTCAAACCCAACTCTTATCATTATGGTGCATCAGGACTTGATCCCGATATCTTATTCTCAATTAATGGCATAATAGGCTAAACAATATTGAGATTCATTCTCAAGCATTAATTTCAATCACATGCCAAGAAAGTTATACACAACTAATTTGTAACTTAGCAAATCAAATTTGCTTTCTTAAATAAGTATACAAATCTCAAATCAGCGTAAAGCTTTATTAATTATTTGTAGCATCTATATGAAATACAATTGTTTGTAGTCAGAATATTTCTTCTAAATTCTATTAGAGTTTAAAAGGATCATAAAATCATTGTCATAATATTTATTGAGTCTCTCTCAAAAATATTATTGTTTTCGGGGTATACCCTACCTATTGGATTTGATTTAACGTCATGACTTTCCTTCACTCAATTCAACCAAGCAATTAGTGAATAAATTTATCAAAAGTACACCATATAGGTAACAACACATATATAGTACTAATACATAAATTCAGCATTTATATTACCTGAAAAGTGACATTATAGGTAACAACTTACCAGTTGTAGCTTGTGCATCATTCATATAAAATACTTAAAAATGGTAAGTCAGTAGCAAACATCAAGTAGGTCATGGATACTCAAAAATACCTCTTCTAGTAGTCATACTAATCATTGTTTGCTTTCAAATGATACGACCATAAATTATGAAGTATACTTTCTCAATAGCTGGTTTGTTTTCCAAACTTCAAAGAAGTAATTAATCAACCTAGATAAAGATGTGAAGTATTTCTTGTTTTCTTCAAGATGATTTATGCTTTTAATCAGTATGACCAATTTTATTTTATTTTTTATTCCTTTTTTTGGTACTATATGCAAGTGTAAAAATCCAAAAGGAAAAAAAAATATTCATCCAAGTAAAAGAAAATGTTAAAAGCGGCAGGACAGATTGAAGATAGTTAACACATAAATATGCATAAGACAATTTATATAAAATATCCTTGGTTACCATGACATGCATCATATCAACAATTAACTGCTACTATGATTTTAACATACAGAACTTCGAAAATTTTATTCCATTCATGTGATATAAAAGATGTAATATTAATATGTGCTTATGCAATACAGGTGTAGTACGAAGTTGTGTGCATATGAGATTTTAAATGAATGACAAGTATAAGATAATCATACATTCTTACATTTCATTACTTACCATATGTAGTTTCTCATTACATTTAACCATGTGATGATATGTTTGGCTTCTAATTGTAATCTTTCTGGATGTAGGAAATTTTTTGTAGATATATATATACAATTGGTTAGAGACTCGTGCTGATAACGTGTTATGAAATAAAAGCAATTTAGTAAAACATGAACAAGAAATAAAGACAATTTAGTAAAACATGAACAAGAAATAGAGATAGAGAGAAAGGAAGAGATTTTCTTCTTAAATTGTGTGTATTTTCTTATCTATTACAAAGCCTTTATATAGGCATGAAAAGTGAAGAAAATATGTCATGGAATATGTCATTGAATATGCCATTAACCATTTGAGAGAAAGATCATGGAGGAAGAGTAGATATCCACCATATTTTGATTTTTATCATAACACTTTTTTTATAATAAAAAATAAATTTCTTCCTATCTTAAAATTCTCAAGCTATATAACCTTTTAAAACTATTTAAAATATGAATTAGGAAAAAAAAAAATTAAAAGCAAGCTGGTTTTTGTTTTTTCTTCCTTCACGGCAAGGATTCTACTCATGATTTTACATTTAAAAAATAATTTCTCTTTAGTACTTCAGCACCGTGTTCTAACAAAAAAAAAAGTAGCAAAATTTTCCAGCAAACCACTAAAGCAAGAGTAATTTTACAAATAGCGTACTGCTATAAAGATGGATATTGCTTTTATAAGTAAAAAATATTATAGAAAAGTAAAATATAACATAAAAATTGATTCTAAAAAAAATCTAACTTTTATAGTGAGTGAATTTTTATATGAGGATATTGTTATAGAGAGATTTAATTCTATTTAGCAAAATAGTAACGATAAATGTTTTAGAAAATCTTTTCTTCTTAAAGACACTTATTATAAAACTAGAGATAGCATTATTTGAGAATCAAATACTACAAATACTAAATAGCCATTAGGCCCGAACTTAGCTTGGGCATACCTATATTAGTGTAAAAATAGCATGATATAGCCAATTTTCGGACTGGTCATTCAAAAATAGCCAGCGTTTACGAAGTCAATGAAAAATAGCCACTATTTTGCTGCAACAGAGACCGTTCCAACATAATATACTGGAGTTCGGTGCACCTATGTATAAACTCTAGCATATTATGCTGGACCGGTATACTTTTCTCACTCCAGTATAATATATTGGAGACTGGAGCACCGGTGCTCCAAACTCCAGTATATTATACCAGACAATTATACTTGCTGGAACTCCAGTATATTATTCTGGAGTTCTAGTGTACTTATACTGAAACTTCATCATATTATGCTGGAGTTCCAGCACACTTATCCTGGAACTCCAGTATAATATATTGGCGTATTTTTCGGGTTTTGAACAGTGTTTTTCGCTCAGATTTATCTTTACATGAAAAGTGGCTAAATTTCGATTACTTTTGAAACTGGGCCATTTTTGAACGACCAGTTGTAAATATGGCTATTTTTGAATTTCTCCCTATATTAGTGCTAACAAAAGCCCAAACCAAAACCAAATCAATACTAGTGCTAACAATAGACATTCAATTCAATACTACGAACGGGAATGTATTGAATATCTATTTTTTATTTTGCAATAATTTAGATAAAATGCATAACCTATTTGAATAATTTAGATAAAATGTATAACCTTTTACCCAGCGAGTATCCCGTCTAATCTCGAAGAAGTAGAGACGAGAGGTCGACTTCGACACTTGCTAGTAGTCCAATAGTAATATTATTAATGCGATCAATCACGAATTTATTAAGAACAACAGTAAATTCAAATAAGTCACGAAACAGGTAAAAGTTCATTTTTATTTAAAGTCTCCGGATTCATAATCCATTAGTTAACAATTATCTCAAGTCGGGGAGAGCAAATATCAATATCAATAAATCTCAAGGCAAGCAATACAGCATGCATAAATCATACCGAGGATGTACGACCCGATCCAACAATATTTAAACTGTGCACTGGCAGAGGGTCGAATGACGCGAACCATAGATGCATCTATTTAATCTACCAAGGCGTTCGGGCCGTTCCGAAATTAAACACATACAGACAGTCAATCAGAAGTCAACAAAGAACAATTATCCAAAGAAAAGCCAATTCTCTTTTAACAAATTTATAAAAAGGAAGTTTAATCCTTTTAGAAATTCATTTACCAATTCGATAGGATTTAAGCAATTCATCTGTTAATAAGGTTACAAATATTCCAAGTATAGCATGCTTTTTGATCCTAGACTACCTGGACTTTCACATGATAGCAGCTACACACGGACTCTCGTCACATCGTGTGTACGTAACCTCCACAATTAGGAGCACATAACCAATTATTTCACCTATGAGGACAATTCCCTCTTACAAGGTTAGAAAGGAAACTCACCTCGCTCTGAAGATCCATAACCGACATTCCACGCCCTTCCGAAGACTCGAATCGATGCACAATGCTCCAAAACTAGCCAATAATTATGCAAATCCATTAATATATATTCAATTACTCATTACAATCCAATTTATAGCAATTCCTAACCCCGATCAAAAAGTTAACAAAATTGCCCTCGGGCCCACGTGCTCGAATTCCGAATTTTTTCGAAGATAAAGTTTACCCATGAACTCACGAACTCAAATATATGATTTTCTCTTAATTTCATACCCAAAATAGTGGTCAAAATCTAAGAATATCAATTTTCTAGGTTTTCTTCAAAATCCCAAAATTTCTACTAATTTACATGATTTTTCATGATAAAATCTAGATATAATCCAAGAAATTAACTTGCAATAGGTGAGAATCACTTACCGTGACATGGATGATGAAAATGGAGCTCCTCGTGAACGCGAAGAACAACACCATACACCAGCATCAGCTATTGCAAAACATCCCGAAATAATCCGAAACCATCCCGAAACACACTCGAGGCCCCTGGGGGCCCCATCCAATCACACAAGCCAGTCTCATAACATAACACGGACCTGCCGAGGCTTCAAATCACATCAAACAACATCGAAATCATGAATTGCACCCCAATTCAAGCTTAATGAATTTTAGAACTTCAAACTTCTACATTCGATGTTGAAACTTATCAAATCACGTACGATTGATCTCTAATTTTGTACACACGTCATATTCGACATTACAGACCTACTCCAACTTCCAGAATTGGATTCTGACCCCGATATCAAGAAGTCCACTTCCGGTCAAACTTCTCCAAAAACCTTCAAATTTCTATCTTTAGCCAAATGACTTCAAAGTGACCCATGGACCTCTGAATTCACTTCCGATCGCGCTCCCAACACCATAATCACCATACGAAGCTATTCCCAGACTCAGAATCCCAAACAGACATTGATAACACTGAAATGCACTTCAACCCAAACTTATAAAATTCTTCCAAAATGCTAACTTCCACAATAGGTGCTGAAACATTCTCGAGTCTTCCAAAACCCGGTCCAGACATACGCCCAAGTCCGAAATCATCATACAAACCTGCTGGAACCTTCGAATCCCAATTCCGAGGTCGTTTACTCAAAAATTCAATCTTAGTCAATTCTTCCAACTTAAAGCTTCCGAAATGAGAATTCTCTTTCCAAATCAACTCCGAACTTCCCGAAATTCAATTCTGATAATGTGTACAAGTCATAATACCTGAAGTGAAGCTGTTCATGGCCTCAAAGTGCCGAACGATGTGTTAGAGCTCAAAACGACAGGTCGGGTTGTTACACCAATACTCTTTACTCTTAACAAGCCCTATCACCTCTCCAAATCAAAACTGTTTAGACTTGAGACATACTGGTGCTATCACCCTGAATTTGATAACATTGTCAGAGATGTTTGGTATAGGAACAACCTTCCCGCGGCCACTACTTCTTTCCAACAAAAAGCCTAAAAATGGGCAAAAACAATTTTTGGCAACAATAGTAAAAATAAACTAAGAATCCTAGCAAGACTTAAAGGTATTCAAGCCTCGCCTCGTTATCCTAGTAATAGTAGTAGCCATTTCCTTCCTGGAAAACGACCTTATTAATGATTATAATAACTTGCTGAAAATTGAAGAAGATTATTGGAAAATCCGCTCATGTATTAACTGGCTTAATGATGGAGACGCTAATACAAAATTCTTTCATCTCAATGTAGTAAACCGCAAAAGAAATAATAGGACAGCTTTCTTTAAGGATAGTGAGGGTAACTGGATCAATGATCCAGCACATATATTAAACCACACATATACCTATTTCCAGAAAGCCTTTCAATCTGAACACATAGAAACTCCCTGGAAAAATATCATGGCCTCCCCCACCTCCTTTGACAATACAAACCTTACAATCCTAGATCGACCCTTACAAGATTTTGAAATATCACGTGCTATATTTTCTTTTAAACCCTTTAAAGCACCATGCCTTGATGGTATTCACCCCTTCTTCTATCAAAAGTATTGGTATATAGTTAAAAAATCTTTTGTTACTTTTTGCCGGGGAATCTTTGAAAGCCTCTCAATTCCTGAGGCACTCAACTCAACGTACATTTGTCTAATACCAAAATTCATAATGCAAACAACCTCAACAATTTTCGACCCATAGGTCTTTGCAATACTATCTATAAGGTTATCACCAAGATCATTGTAAACAAGCTCAAACCCTTCCTTGACAAACTGATAGGACCCTACCAATCCAGTTTCCTCCAAGGCAGACTAACTAGTAATAACGCCATTATTATTCAAGAGATTATTAACCATTTTCAGAAAATCAAAGGGCGCCAAGGGAAAATACTTTTCAAGATTGACCTTGAAAAAACTTTTGACAGACTCGAATGGTTTTTCATCTATAGAGCCCTTCTTTTCTTCAAATTTCCTCCACGAATCACCAAACTTATTATGAGCCGTGTTAGTACCTCAACAATAGCAATCCTGGTCAATGGGCCAAAGACCAATTTTTTCAACCCATCCAGGGGCATAAGATAGGGCGACCCGGTGTCACTCTACCTTTTCATCCTCTGCATGGAACTTCTTTCAAAATACATCAACCACCAAGTCAAAATTGGGCTTTGAGATCCAATTAAACTAAATCCTTCTGGACCCCACTATCCCATCTATTCTATGCCGATGATCTCACTCTTGCGACAAATGCAAATTTAAAATCAATCCACTTAATAAAGCATTGCCTTCAATTCTTTTCCCAGATCACCGGTCAAAAAATCAACACTAGCAAATCTAAAATTATTTTCTCAAAAAATTGTGATACCACTACAAGAAACAATCTAGCCAATATCCTAAACTTAAAAAGTAATGACAATTTTGGCAAATACTTGGGATTTTCCATTCTTACACATAAGCCTAAACCTTCCGATCTCCGTTACATCATTGATAATTTAAATTCTAGATTGGCAAACTGGAAAATAAATTTTCTTTCTATAGCAGGGCGTACCACTCTGGCTAGATCAACCCTTAACTCCATCCCAAACCATTGTATGCAATATATAGCTCTTCGTGCCTCAATTCTCAAACAAATTGATAGAATCCAATGAAACTTCATTTGGGGAACTACTAATTTAAAAAAGAAAATCCACTATATTAAGTGGGACACCGTTACCTCCCCAAAAAAGCTGGAGGCTTAGGCCTTACGAGAGCAGTAGATAAAAATAAAACTTCTCTAGCTAGCCTTGCCTGGCGACTATTCACTAACCCAGGTTCCATTTGGGCAACCACTCTCATTAGCAAATATAGTAACAAAAGAAAGCCCTCCTCACATTCCTTCATATGAAGGAACATATTAACTGGCTGGGACACCTGTCTAAAGGCCTCACATGGATAATTGGTCCGGGCAATATTAGCCTCTGGACCTCAGCATGGATCCCAAGTCTACCACCCTTAAACACAGTTATCCAAGGACTCCTAACCCAAAGCGAATCTACCCTAAAAGTCAGTAATCTGTGGTCCAATGATCACTGAGACATCTCAAAAATATCCTTCGAACTCCCCTCCCCCCCCACATATCATCACAAAAATCATTTCTATGAGCAAACCCAATGTAGAATATTCCAAAGATATCCCGATGTGGTCACTCACTTCCAACTGTTTATTCTCTACCAACCCAGTCTACAAAATAATCTCCCCCAACCTTCAAATAACTCTAATTATCACTGCATTTGGAAGCTTAACACTCTTAATAAAATAAAATTCTTCCTTTGGCAGTGTTCCCACAATCGCCTCCCAACAAAAAGTTACTTCACCACATTGGTATGAATGTAGACATCATTTGCTCAGTTTGCAAAGGTGCGGAGGAACCGATTTAAATTGCAAAGGTATGAACCGGTTTGAATGCCCTATAGCACAAACTTTTCGGAATGAGGTTCACCCTGATATTCTTCTATTAAATGTTAACGACGCTCACCGACTCTTTATTCTTTAAAAATCTAATATCAACATTGACCATATAGGTATTTCATGGCTAGAATTTTTTCCATTTGCTCTTTGGCACCTGTGACTAAATAGAAATCATAACTCCTTCGACAATATTTGGAACAACCTTTCCACCAATATTGTACTGATGCGTTCCGTAGAATATAAGTACTGCACCAACTCAAATCTTGAAAATCCTCTAACCTCAACTATCACTGTCAAATGGCACCCGCCTCACACCACTGCCTTAAAACTCAACATTGATGGAGCTTTTAAAGAAAAATACAAAAAAGGGTATTGGGGTGGTGGTGGTGGGTGGGGGGTTTCAGAACCATCAGGGGACTGAAAACTAGGATACTATAGCGCAAATTTTGGTCTCACACCAATTCATATGGAATTACTAGCTCTCAAATTGGGTTTACAACTGGCGTGTGAAACAAACCTATCCAACTTGGAAATCGAAATTGATGCACGAATATACTAATCCTAACTGATAAAAATAACTATTCCATTTATGCTAACATTATTAATGAGTACAGGTCATTACTGAAGAGATTGAGTAATCCGATGATCCGACATAACTTCCGTGAAGGAAACAAGGTGGCTAGCTTTTTGGCAACTGAAGGATCAAAGCAACCAAACATTAACTTCTTGACAATCTTGCACCAACTACCTACAAAGTTTTTGAAGCTACTCTATGATGACAAAATTGGTGCCACTATCACTAGAAATGTCTCTGTAAATGTACTTAATAGACTAGCAGAACTTGAAATCCTAATGTTAGCTATTCTACTAGTACCAGTAGCTATGATAGCCAAAATACTGGTCATCCCCCGAGAAACTCATCTTTATGTATTAATGCTTGTTAATGAATGATAATTTCGTTTTTCTACCAAAAAAAAGTTAAACTATTTGTCTAAGTATCATTATATTTTCTTCATTAAGTTCAATTGTGTTTGACATTCATGTCAACAATCTCCAAAATAAAATGTAAATTTTATACATGAGGCATTCATATGATCTATAACATCAATAGTTCACAGAATTTTCTTCTTAAAAGATTATTAATTATAGGATTGTGAGTGTTTTTAATGTTGGGAATTCTTATTTTTGCTTGTATTATGATGACAACATAGAGTCAATCGGAAATTGTTAAGAGAAAAAGGGACGACAGCTAAGAAAGCACTGGTAGGAGTAAGCATAAAACCGGTCTACAGCTAAATTCCAATCAGCAGAGCAAGAAAAAATTGCAGAAACGAACCGGTTGTAAAACACATTTTAAGCCGGTTCCGTTTTCTACATTTACCAAAAAAAAAAAAAAGGAAAAAAGAAAGAATTCAGCAACAGACAGGACGATGCAGCAGAAATAAAAACAAGAAATATTGGTGTATCCATGTGGGAAAAAAGATCCCAATGACTAAATTAGAAGACGAAGAACAATCATGCAGTCGCCGTTGAATATTCAGAAATTTCGAAGTCTGTTTTTGCTTCCATCTGAATTGGGGATCACACAAAGTTACAAAGTGGACATTTTTCTGTTGGGTATGAAATCTGAAGTTCGTAATTCCAACAAAGTGGTGTAAGATTGAGAAAAAAAGAAGAAGAAATGAAGGCAGGGAGTGCAGCAAAGCTGATAGTAGACGCGTTGCTTCAGAGGTTCCTTCCACTTGCTAGACGTCGCATTGAAACCGCTCAAGCTCAGGTACTTTTTTAAATTTTTTTGATAGGTATTTGTGCTTAATTTTATTTTGACTTAGGTTTTGCAATTTTGTTCTGAAATTTGGGGAAATGCAGGATGGACAGTACCTTCGGCCATCTGATCCAGCTTATGAGCAAGTACTGGATTCATTGGCCATGGTTGCACGTCACACACCTGTTCCTCTTCTCGAAGCCCTTCTAAGATGGAGAGAAAGGTGCACATTTTCACTTACAATTCGTCCTAAGCATTGCACATGGTTTTTGTTTATGTTTCAAGTTCAAGTGTATTTTTCATCTTTGCTACCAATTCAAGCAAGTCTATTTAGGTGAAAGGAATTGTGTACTTTGTACAGTTGTGTTAGCAGATCCATTTGGTAAATATATATTGTTCAGTTGTTTCCCTTACATGTGCTGTATGAAGATGCCAATAGCTACTTTTTTCATTTCAAAAGATTTACATACATGATAATCCGTGATAGGTTATTCACTAGCTTTGTTAACAATTAATATAAGTATTTTTTCCATTTTGGGACATCTCAAAATATTTGCCACGATTCCAATGATGTACTATGGTTGGTTGCAGTGAATCTCCCAAAGGTGCAAATGATGCATCAACATTTCAGAGAAAGGTTTGTTAATCTACCAACTCTCTAGTCCCTGACTCTTAGCATTGAAGTATCAAACTGATTGTTCCTCTGCACTTCCATTTTCTGGTTGTTGAACAAGTTGAATGAAAATGACTTATTACATAATCTATGGAAAAGCAAAAGAATGGAACTATGGAAGCCACTTCTATTAATCACAGATGTAGGCCAAAATTACATCTGTGTTGGACAGTGAAGCTATTTCCAGGTGAAATGGATGTGCGCATGCTCTCACTTTTAGAGAAACTTAACTTTCCTAGTACAGAACCTCATGCAGTTGGATCCCCTCAGGGACATTCGATAAAATTGGTGCACCCCATGCAGTTGGCCTTATAAAAAAATGAAGCGAACCTCATGCTGCAAAGGAAGAAAGTAGAAAGAAGAGACTGCCCTTATAATATATGAAAATAAATCTGAACTACTCTAACTGAGTATTTTTAATATGTAACATATTTTAACCTCAAATGCTTGAGTAACGACTAACGAGCATGAAGACATTGCTCATGTATAATTTACCACTACTCACTTTTTGCCTAATGATACCAAAGTGGTACAGCATCATAGGTACTTCACATGCTTTTTTTTTTATGGGTAAACTTTACATGCATATATTCCTTTTTTTAAGTATGTGAATAAGTTTTGTATGGTTTAGCAACTTAAGTGGTCATATTTGCTTAAGCTCCTGAGTAAGTTCTTCCATGGTTCTTAACATTTCTCACATGCTTATTAAAAAAGTAAGTTCTTCCATGGTTCAGCTTGCAGTGGAGTGCATCTTTTGCTCTGCATGTATTCGCTTTGTGGAGTGTTGTCCACAAGAAGGACTTACAGGTAAATTCGCAGACTCAGTAGATCTACCTTTCTCTAGGGAGCTAATCCACTGCTATTTGAGTTTAACGTGCTTTTCTGAACTGCAGAGAAGCTTTGGATTGGAGTTGAAAATTTTGTATTCGATTGGCTAATAAATGCAGACAGGTCGGTTAAAGCTGGTTCATAACTTATGGCACTCGGTTTCCTATTTGAGTTTGCCAGAATAATAGTTTAATTGGTTGGCAACTGCTTTGGTCCACCTTTTTCATTCGTTTCTCCTGTTGTGGTTTATCCTTATTTACTGGAGCCATAAATGTCACTTCAGTATGCTTTTCATTCCTCTTCCTGTTTTTTTTCTCTCTTCTTTGCCATAACATATTCAAAGTACAATTTTTTTTGTAACAAGACCTTGTCTTGTCCAACATGCAAGCAACATTTCAAACTTTTGCTGTATTGCAATTTACCATCCTTAAAAAAAGGTTCCTGGTTTTCGTAGAGGGTATGACTGGCAAAGCACAGTAATTCTATTGTATTAGAGTATTCTTCAAAAAAAAATTTATTAGATAGGTTGGAGTAATGAAGTAATAGAAGTGAATGTATATAATATTTATTACCAAAATCCCCATCTGTATTAGACATTTTGGTCTTAAATGGACTTCTGCAGGCCTTTCCATGCCGGATGTACTGATATTATCACTCTGGCATGATTACTTTTATTTTGTACTTACCAAAAAACATTGCTTTTATATTGTAGATATATTTATTTGTTTCTTTAGCTATTTAGACAGCCAAGAGAGATTAACTGATCAACATTGATTTATTCATTCTTGACTTTGATGTCGAATTATGAAATAATGATAAACTTTGAAGCTATATGCTGAACCAATGTTACCTGTTGCAGGGTTGTTAGCCAGGTTGAGTATCCTTCATTGGTTGATTTGCGGGGGCTTCTTCTGGACTTAGTTGCTCAACTCCTTGGTGCTCTATCACGGATCAGGTAATTGAAGGAGACCCAACTTTTCATAGCCCAATCTTCAAACTCACACTTGATCCTTCGATAATTACTCCTAAGAGAGCTAAGCAAAATGAACTATGTGCTTTGCCCCTTAACATGTTTCACGTGAAAAGTGACATGTTAATTCCATACAAATGTGGTAATCTTTACCCTGTAGACATTATAGAATTTGTAATTGTAGCAAGAAACCTTGTTGATCAATGAGAATGTGACTTTCAGGGCCATGGCTAGTTTATATGTGTCTTAATGTTTCCCTTATGTGTCAACAGATTTAGTTCGGTGACAGAGCGCTTTTTCATGGAACTCAATACTCGTCGTATAGATACTAGTGTTGCTCGAAGTGAAGCACTTAGTATTATAAATGGGATGCGCTATCTGAAATTAGGGGTACGTGTTATTTATTCTTGCTGAATAAATATGCGTAGGAGCATCATAATGATATGTTATTTCCAGGTGAAGACAGAGGGTGGACTGAATGCCTCAGCTTCCTTTGTGGCTAAAGCAAACCCTCTGAATCGTGCTCCTCATAAGCGGAAGAGCGAACTTCATCATGCCTTATGCAATATGCTATCAAACATCCTAGCACCTCTGGCAGATGGTGGAAAGGGTCAATGGCCTCCTTTGGGCGTAGATCCTGCACTAACTCTATGGTATGAAGCTGTGGCACGAATAAGGGTGCAGCTCATGCATTGGATGGATAAACAGAGCAAACATATCTCAGTAAGCATAGGAAGCCTTTTATAGAACTTCCACTTTCAGTATCATCTTTATTTGGTCATAAGATGTGAAGATAATCTTCTTTAGTAATACCTAAGGAAGAATATCAAAATTAATTTTTTTTTGTTTGCTGTCAAACAGTACCTCAAGTTTGTTCTATATCAAAGTCAGTTGGTTTTCCACTTCCTGCTTGTTGACCAAGTTAGCTTCTGTATCATCCTTTTCTCCATAGAGCATGCAGGAATTCTTACATATTGGTTTTTGGGGTCGGATTTCTCATTTGGTGTTGCTGTCTCATTTCTGGACTATTAGCAGATATTTTATATTGTATGTGCCTAGAATATCATTTAATGTGCCTACAGTTTTCATGGATTAAATCTTCTATTGTAATATTCTGGTATTTTAGCAAGAAAAACTTGGAATCCAGTGAATAACAGGAACTTGTTTTACTTGTTCCCTTCAGTCAGCTCAATGGACTGTATAAATTGGCATCTAGAGAATGAACCATAGTGCTCACCACAATTATATACTAGCCATTAAGAAGTTACAATGGATAATGACCACTCAGCTTGTCTTGAGCTTCATGTGGATTTAGTATGTGAAGAGCCCAGCCCTCTCAGAACGCTAGAAGGAACACCAGCATATAGTGAAGAGTCCTCCCATAAATGCTAATATTACTGTTATAGCCCCCCCCCCCCCCGCCATGGTTGTAATTACTTATTTCTATGTTCTTAGACTGTTTGGTAATTTCTCTAATTTGTATGTGCTTTGCAACCCCAGGTTGGCTATCCTTTAGTTACACTTCTTCTGTGTCTTGGTGATCCGCATGTTTTTCTCAGTAACTTTGGTCCTCATATGGAGCAACTGTATAAGCATCTGAAGGTAAGCTGTAATTAAAGTTTTTATTAGCAAAAAAGTAAAGCCTTGTTGTGACTGCCTTTTTGAAGATTTTCCGCACACATTTAATGTTGATCCTTTTCACAGGACAAGAACCACCGATTCATGGCCTTAGACTGCTTACATCGTGTGCTGAGATTCTACTTAAGTGTTCATGGTGATTCCCAGCCTCCAAATCGTGTATGGGACTACCTAGACAGCGTGACATCACAACTCCTTACAGTTCTCAGAAAAGGCATGCTTACACAGGATGTACAACACGATAAGCTTGTAGAATTCTGTGTGACGATTGCTGAACATAACATTGATTTCGCTATGAACCATATGATATTGGAGTTGCTCAAGCAAGACAGTCCAAGTGAAGCGAAAGTTATTGGTCTTCGTGCTTTGCTTGCCATTGTCATGTCTCCTACCAGTCAGCATGTTGGCCTGGAAATTCTCCATGGTAATGATAACGTACTTGGTCTCATTGGCACTTTCTAGTCGTTTGGCGTTTCTATTCTGGATTCATGACTTTCTTTTATCACATATGGCAGTTCGTGGTATTGGCCATTTCATCCCAAAAGTGAAGGCTGCAATTGAGTCAATTTTGAGATCTTGTCATCGGATGTATAGCCAGGCTCTTCTTACTTCTTCAAGGACCACCATAGGTAATTATCTACGGTACAAATAGCTTATACTCTTGAATATTAATGGGAGGTAACTTGTGTATCTGTATGATAGTTTTAGCTGATATCTGAGAATTTGATTCAAGAATTTTTTACTTGTAATAAGACCAATTGATGTTGGTAGTATCAAAAATGGATACAGACAATACACCCTTCCCCTCAGTTTTTGTATCAATCATGCTTCGTTCTTGTGTCTACTGGCTATAATTTACAACATTCCTTATGGAAAAGGGGTGAGGATGCGGACCTTATCAAGCCCTTTTCCAGCCTTTTGACTTGTAACAACTACTCAGCCATATATGATTTCTTGAGTCAGTTGAAGTTTCTGCATTGCTATTTCTCTTTTAGGAATTCTACTTTATGCTGTTTGGTGATTATCTATATTATTTATTTGCCTGAGCAGCTTTTTAAACTTTTTTCTTCAGCATCTAGCTGTGGCAGCTTGGAACTTGGATAAATATTTTGTAGTTTCACTTAACTGTATGAAAATGATAGTATGTAGCACGTGTTCAGTCTTCTTTTTTCATCTCATGCCGCAAGATTGACATATTAAACTTTGGTTATTCACTTCTAAAATTTACAACATTTGTAGTTTGCATTCACCGGTGAATACTCTTTTTGATCCTGCTAGTTGCTGCTTGCTTTTATATCTGCTTTGTTCTATATTTATGGTTTGAGATGTAATGTTAATTCACCACCCACACTTTTTAGGTTGCTACTTAATAAACTAGCCGTTTTTCCATTGATCTCCTAAACAGTATCTTTCTTTTTGTTAGATTGAACTGCCCTCTACATTGTCTGAAGTAGCGGTTTTATATATAAAACTCTTTTGTTGCCCCAGATGCTGTAACAAAGGAGAAGTCTCAGGGATATCTATTCCGCTCAGTTCTGAAGTGCATACCATATCTGATTGAAGAAGTTGGCCGAAGTGATAAAATTACTGAGATAATACCTCAACATGGCATCAGTATTGATCCTGGTGTGCGTGAGGAAGCTGTACAGGTACTCAATCGGATCGTGAGATACCTGCCACATCGTCGCTTTTCAGTTATGAGAGGGATGGCAAACTTCATTTTACGCCTTCCAGATGAGTTCCCTCTTCTCATTCAAACTTCTCTGGGGCGCCTTCTGGAGCTCATGCGTTTTTGGAGAGCTTGTCTAGCTGATGATAAGGTGGAGTCTGATGTTTCTGATGCAAAGCGTGATGCAAAGCGTGTGCAGAGAACTGAGGGATTCAAGAAGTCTTCTTTCCACTCTCAAGAAACACTTGAATTTCGTGCTTCAGAGATAGATGCAGTTGGTCTTATATTCCTTAGTTCTGTGGATAGTCAGATCCGGCACACAGCACTGGAGTTACTGCGCTGTGTTCGTGCTTTAAGAAACGATATACGGGAAGTCTCGTTGCATGAGCGATCAGATCAGATTTTGAAACATGAAGCTGAGCCCATATTCATAATTGATGTTCTAGAAGAGCATGGGGTGGGAAGAATTCTCTTTCCCTTTTAATGCATCCTGACATTGTTTTATTTTTAAATTAGGAAGTTCTAGTGCATTTCTAGTAAGGATCTTTGCTTCTGCAGGATGATATTGTTCAGAGTTGCTACTGGGATTCGGGGCGTCCATTTGATTTGAGACGAGAGTCTGATCCTGTACCACCTGATGTTACTCTCCAGTCTATGCTATTTGAGAGCCCGGATAAGAACAGATGGGCCCGCTGTCTTAGTGAGCTTGTCAAGTATGCAGCAGAGCTGTGTCCAAGTTCTGTTCAGGAAGCAAAGTAAGCAAGTTTTGGAAATTTAGACATCTTAAACACGTGAAAATGTGCAAGCTTCCTTCTTTAGTATGTCGTTATCTTTCGTGAGCACTTCTTGGTATATTTAGGAAAGTCAAAAAGACCCTGTTGTGGAATGATTTGTGTGTACTGGTGTTCCACCTACACCTACAATTTTGCCAATAGCCTAATGTAAAAAACTTAAAACTGTAACAAAATTCTTTGCTTACCCTTACCTCACGAAGTGTTTTTCCTTCTTTCTTCAGGAAAAATACCTATGAATGCCCGTTATGTTAGGTGATAGTTTTCTCCTGACTTTTGGTATATGTTCATGCTGTGCATTGCTTGATGGATATCACATTTCTGCTATGACATATTCCCTGGGAAGTCATCATGTTGCATCCCTAGAAAATATTTTACCATGACACATGCCTTCCGTAGGGCTATTTTGGTCATTGTAAAAGAGATTGAATATTTGAAGTTCCATTTCTTGATCATCCATGCAATTCCTTATTTTAAAGTCTCAAACTTGAGTCATTCTGTGCAGAAAGCTTGAAGTTTCATCTTATATTGATGTTGCTTGCAGATTGGAAGTTATTCAGCGTCTTGCTCATATCACGCCTGCTGAGTTGGGAGGAAAGGCCCATCAGTCACAGGACACTGACAACAAGCTAGATCAATGGCTGATGTATGCTATGTTCGCATGCTCATGTCCACCTGATAGTAGAGAAGGTGGTGGCTCGGCAGCAATAAAAGAACTTTTCCATCTCATCTTCCCGTCCTTAAAGTCTGGTTCTGAAGCAAATATAGTGAGTAGATACCACCAGAAATCTTTGTGATGGTTGCAAAATTTTCATATTGCCTATGTGTTCATTATCACTACATTTATATGTCGGTGTTATAAATTTATAGACATTTCCATGCTAACACATAGGAAATTTTGTAATGCCAGAAACACACCCATGACATTATTGTGATTAACTTGGATTGATGTGTATTTTCACTGGGGATACTTGAGCATCCAAGCTCCAAATGTATATTTGGTTTCAAAGTTATTAAGACACTACTTTCTGGAAAAAAAATTCCAGACATATTAGCCATTAATAACTTGCTTAGAACAAATACCTTGATTCTGGAACTTTGTAGAGTGTCAAAACCAAGATTTATTTGGTAAGCACTGGAAGACTGTTCGTAGGAATGGTGGGCTGAGATCGCTTATATCCAATATCAAGGGGTTTGCTTATAATCCTGTAGCTGGTCCCTATTTGACACAGCCACACTGATAAGCCTCATGTGCACATCAAATGCTGTAGTATTGGTACTTGTCGAAATAAGTTTTTTGGATATTTTATTATACGAATTTTTTAAATTAAATATAAGAGCCCAAGAAACAACCTCTTGCAGAAATGCAGGGTAAGGTTGCGTACAATAGACCCTTGTGGTCCGGCCCTTTCCCGGACCCCGCGCATAGCGGGAGCTTAGTGCACCGGGCTGCCCTTTTTTATAAGAGCCCAAGAAACTATGTTATAGATAAGTTCTTTTTTTCCATAAAGAAGTATTTGCATGTTTGGAAAGGGTAGGATTGAAATAAAACTCTTCATTGAATTGGCGTCCATGTGTTAAATGACTTTTTCTTTTGCTTGTTTTAGCATTCAGCTACAATGGCTCTGGGCCACTCCCATCTTGAAATATGCGAAGTAATGTTTAGTGAGCTTGCATCTTTCATTGACGAGGTCTCTCTGGAGACGGAAGCGAAACCAAAATGGAAGGTAATCTTTTCAAACATTTTCTTGTCATTGTACTTCTCTTTTTGTGTTCACTTTCTTTAAATATAACGTCCCTTTTTGTTTCTTCAGATGGATTGAGCAAAATGATGTTTTATCCATTTATTATTATTAATAAGTAGCTTGGGAGTTTTTTCATGTGTGTGTGCTAGTATTTAAGACATATAAAAGTTTAACTCCTTATGGTTCTAATACTACAGTAGAAAACGATCGGGCACACAGTGTTGTAGAAAAACTTGAAGCGGTCAACAAGGAGATGAAATTGTTAAGAAACAACAACAACAACTACGCCTTAATCCTAAGCTAGTTGGAGTCGACATATTCATTTCGCTCTTTTTGGACCCATTTTATTCTATCATTTAATATTTGGGTGTTCTCTAACACTCGAGGTTCTAACTTATAAAAGAAATGCTAATGTTTTCCGCATGTTTTACTGACATCCATATATCTAAACAGACAAAGGCTCCTAGCGACATTGGGCCTAATGTAAGCATACCTCAAAGCTAAGCTTTAATTCCAACTAGTCAGTGTCTCCTACATGAATCTTTTGCTTCCAATTTGTCTTATTTTCTCAAAGAGATTGTACGTCTTTTGAGATAACTTCCTTCCATGTGATTTTAGGTCTACTTTGTCCTGGTTTCACACTTACGGGACGACACATTTGGAGGTCTACGTAGGACATTTACGAACCATCTCAACTCTCAAGCAACCTTCTCTTACTTTATCCTCTATGTGTGCTACTAGAGGATTAAATGAGAATATGTCGCTTAAGATGGTTTTGGTCATATCTTATATGAACTTTCAAAGGCATCTGTCTGTAGGTATGAAAACCATGATGATTGACAGATAATATCATTAAGAAACACACTTATCCAAAAAAAAAAATCGTTAAGAACTATCAAAAATTTGTGTTCAATGGGAATCAAGAAGAATTTGGAGTAAAGCATAGCCAAAATTTACATTGGAATAGCTTACTTGATTAATACATATAGAACAAGTTAGACTATGCAAGTATTCCAAAACCAGAGTTCTTTTCCTTGTTTTGTTTTTTCTTTTCCCCCCTCTAGTGTTTTTGGGCCAGGAAAGAGAACAGCTATTTTGAGTCGTCATGAGCTCTTTGCTTTCTCAGGTTTGAGCTCTTTCGTACAGCACACCTACTAGGTACATTAACGCTTGAGTGATAGAGTTGTGCTTAAAATAAGCCTTATTGAAATGGCAGGTTAAAATTTTTTTGCTTGTAGGAATGCTAATAGTTGCACATATGTAGCTGATGACGTTCTTGTATACATCTTACTCTGTTCATAAAACTTTTGACAAATTTATATGTTAAGCAAGAACCCCAATCTTTATGGGGCAATGTGATCAAAGCAAAGTATGGTGAGGAAAATAACTGGGTATCAAAAAAAGTCAGAACATCATATGGAGTAAGTGTGTGGAAGTCCATCAGAGAACTTTGGCCTATAATGAAGAATCACTCCTCCATAAGAGTGAGCAACGGAAGGAACACATCATTCTGGAATGATAATTGGTTAGGAAACGGAAGCTTAAAGGAAAGATACCCCGATATGTTTGGTTTAGCACAAAACCAGCATAAGACAGTAGCTGATATGAGGAGTCATCAAGGATGGGAAATCGTTCTAAGAAGACAGTTGAATGACTTGGAGATAACAAGACTAGCTGACCTTTACAAAGAGCTGGAAGCATTAAAAGGATTACAGGAAGGTTTTGATTCACTTTGGTGGAAGAGGCACAACAGAGGGGTTTACCGGGTGAAGGATGCATATAAGATTTTGAATCATAATAATCAACAGTTGGACCCATGGCCTTGGAAACATATATGGAAATCAAAGATTCCATACAAGGTAGCTTGCTTCACCTGACTACTAGCAAAGGAGGCGGTATTAACCCAGGATAATCTTATAAAAAGGGGAATTTATCTGTGCTCAAGATGTTTTCTGTGCGGGGAAAATGCAGAAACTGTCACACATTTGTTTCTACATTGCAAGATTACAGACCAACTATGGAAAATCTTTATTAGTCTTAGGGGTATTTCATGGTCAATGCCATACAGGCTTAAAGATGTCCTTTATAGCTGGGAAGAAGCTGGAGCTGAAGCAACTAGTAGAGATAGATGGAGGACGGTCCCGACTTGTATATGGTGGATAGTTTGGAGGGAAAGGAACAATAGATGTTTTGAAGATAGAAGCAATCCAGTGCAGAAGATTAAACTCAATTGTATTCTTCTTTTTTGTTTTTGGTGCAAACAGATTTACATAGAAGATACATTGACAATCATAGACATACTAGGATCTTGCTAGGTTTCGAATTAGAAAGTCTACTAATCCTCTCCATGTAAATCTGGTTTTCAGTGCAACCCATGTACTGATGTTTTTAATATATACAAGAGTTACCAATTCAAAAAAAAAAAAAATGTTAAGCAAGAATGAAATGAGATGTCAAATTCATTTGTTGTAAAAATATACTACAGTTTACAGACACATCTATTACATGCGTATGAGATTTCCTAATTTATGCTAAAGAAAATCACAGGCATGAAACTGCAGCTACATAGTCCTTTGAAATACCCCATGCCAAAGCTTGTGCATTGCTGATTCTCTGTGTCATTATCTGTACATATTCTGTGCTCTGGATCTTTTTAGTAGAATTTCAATTGTTTTATTGCAGAGCCAAAGGTCCCGTCGAGAAGAACTTCGTGTCCACATTGCAAATATATACCGCACAGTAGCTGAAAACATCTGGCCTGGAATGCTTAGTAGGAAACCTGTTTTCCGCCTACATTATTTGAAGTTCATTGAAGAAACAACCAGGCAGATATTAACAGCGTCTGCTGAGAGTTTCCAAGATATGCAACCACTCCGTTATGCACTTGCTTCTGTACTGAGATCTCTGGCCCCTGAATTTGTTGAGTCGAAATCGGAGAAATTTGATATTAGGACTAGGAAGCGGCTTTTTGATCTTCTGCTCTCCTGGAGCGACGATGCTGGCAATACATGGAATCAGGAAGGTGTTAATGATTATCGACGCGAAGTAGAACGATACAAATCTACTCAGCACTCTCGATCAAAAGATTCTATAGACAAACTCACATTTGATAAAGAACTGAATGAACAGGTAGAAGCCATCCAATGGGCTTCCATGAATGCAATGGCTTCACTGTTGTATGGACCCTGCTTTGATGACAATGCGAGAAAGATGAGTGGCCGGGTAATATCTTGGATAAATAGTCTATTCATTGAGCCTGCACCAAGGGCTCCCTTTGGGTATTCACCTGCTGATCCAAGAACTCCATCTTATTCAAAGTATACTGGTGAAGTTGGCAGAGGATCAACTGGTCGTGATAGGCATAGAGGAGGCCATCTTCGAGTTTCACTCGCAAAATTAGCTTTAAGAAATCTTCTTATAACAAATTTGGACCTGTTTCCTGCTTGCATTGATCAGGTGCTTATTTTTCCTACAGCTTGTAGGAAGTTCATGGTGCAATTCATTCATTTGTTATACTCCACATTTGTTTTTGTGGAAGCTTTTATTCTGATTTTATGATAAAAAAGCATTCCATAATCATATTAGCCTTCTGAAAAATGAATTTTATGTGACTTGTCAATATTGTGGGTGTGGGTGTGTATAGTGTCATGATTTTATGTGCTATACAATCCCCCAGCTGTTTCAGGAGGTAAACCATTTTAATAAGTTAATAATTTTCACGGAATTTTTTGTTGGAAAATTAGTTGCCTCTGTTTCTTTTAAGAAAGTGGAAATGAGTTGCCTCTGTTGTTCCTTCTCTTTAATTGGAACAGTGGTGGCATTCTTATATCATTTTTATCTTTTCTCTTTTTAGTATCAGTAAATACGGTTCAACATTCAAATCCCTTTGCTTTACTTTTTTTGACATGGAGCAAGTTATAACACTTTTCTTGCCCTTGGCAGATGTTTAGCATATATGTTGTTATACCTTTGAAATACTTATTAAGTCTTTCGTTGTTACAGTGCTACTACTCTGATGCTGCAATTGCAGATGGCTACTTCAGCGTGCTAGCTGAAGTCTACATGCGTCAAGAGATTCCAAAATGTGAAATACAAAGACTTTTAAGCCTGATCCTCTACAAGGTGGTGGATCCTTCCAGACAGATTCGTGATGATGCCCTTCAAATGCTTGAGACGCTTTCTGTCCGCGAATGGGCTGATGATGGGATGGAGGGTTCAGGAAGCTACAGAGCTGCTGTTGTTGGGAACCTTCCGGACTCATATCAACAGTTCCAATACAAACTCTCCTGCAAACTTGCTAAAGATCATCCTGAACTGAGCCAGTTGCTTTGTGAAGAAATTATGCAGAGGCAGCTTGATGCTGTTGATATAATAGCACAGCATCAAGTCCTCACCTGCATGGCTCCATGGATCGAGAATCTCAATTTCTGGAAACTTAAGGACTCTGGCTGGAGTGAGAGATTATTGAAAAGTCTCTATTATGTGACATGGCGACATGGTGATCAGTTTCCTGATGAAATTGAAAAGCTTTGGAGCACAATTGCTAGCAAACCAAGGAACATAAGTCCAGTTTTAGACTTTTTGATTGCAAAAGGGATTGAAGATTGTGATTCAAACGCATCAGCTGAAATAAGTGGTGCATTTGCTACATATTTCTCTGTTGCTAAAAGGGTTGGTTTATACTTGGCTCGTATCTGCCCCCAACGTACTATTGATCACCTGGTTTATCAACTGGCTCAGCGTATGCTTGAAGATAACATAGAGCCTCTGAGGCCTAGTGCAAACAGAGGAGATGGTAATGGAAGCTTCGTATTGGAATTTTCTCAGGGGCCATCTGTGGCTCAAGTTGCATCAGTTGTAGACAGTCAACCTCACATGTCACCTTTATTAGTTCGTGGATCTCTTGATGGTCCTCTAAGAAACACAAGTGGGAGCTTGAGCTGGAGAACAGCAGCGGTTGGAGGCAGAAGTGCGTCGGGCCCCTTGAGTCCTATGCCTGCTGAGATGAATATTGTTCCTTTACCTGCTGGACGGTCTGGCCAACTTCTTCCATCACTGGTGAACATGTCAGGGCCATTAATGGGAGTACGGAGTTCAACAGGAAGCTTGCGAAGTCGCCATGTCTCTCGAGACAGTGGAGACTATCACATTGATACTCCGAATTCTGGGGAAGAAGGGCTGCACTTGGCTGCTGGAACTCATGCTGTTAATGCGAAAGAACTTCAATCAGCATTGCAAGGTCATCAGCAGCACTTGCTCACT
This sequence comes from Nicotiana sylvestris, assembly GCF_000393655.2. NCBI lineage: Eukaryota > Viridiplantae > Streptophyta > Magnoliopsida > Solanales > Solanaceae > Nicotiana > Nicotiana sylvestris. The sequence goes on from NC_091058.1 coordinate 13,756,602, forward strand.
CATGCAGATATAGCCTTGATTTTACTTGCTGAAATTGCTTATGAGAATGATGAAGATTTCCGAGAGCATTTACCTTTGCTCTTTCATGTCACTTTCGTCTCCATGGATAGTTCAGAGGATATTGTTTTGGAGCATTGTCAGCATCTTCTTGTTAATCTATTATATTCCCTTGCTGGGCGTCACTTGGAGCTGTATGATGTTGAAAATAGTGATGGAGAGAACAAGCAGCAAGTAGTAAGCTTGATAAAGTATGTTCAATCTAAGCGAGGTAGCATGATGTGGGAGAACGAGGACCCTACGGTTGTGAGAACAGAGCTGCCAAGTGCCGCACTCTTGTCTGCTCTAGTGCAGAGTATGGTGGATGCTATTTTCTTCCAAGGAGATCTACGGGAAACTTGGGGAGCAGAGGCACTTAAATGGGCTATGGAATGCACATCAAGACACCTGGCCTGCCGCTCACACCAGATTTACCGTGCTCTGCGGCCTAATGTAACTAATGATGCTTGTGTATGTTTGCTACGTTGCCTTCACAGGTGCTTGAGTAATCCAGTACCAGCTGTTCTAGGATTTGTTATGGAGATCTTGTTGACATTACAGGTGATGGTGGAGAACATGGAGCCAGAAAAGGTGATATTATATCCCCAGCTTTTCTGGGGTTGTGTTGCCATGATGCATACAGACTTCGTTCATGTGTATTGTCAGGTGCTGGAGCTCTTTTGTCGTGTAATTGATTGTTTATCATTCCGAGATAGAACAACTGAGAACGTGCTTCTTTCAAGCATGCCCCGGGATGAGCTTGATTCAACTGTTAGTGACAGTTCTGACTTCCAGCTGGAATCTCGGAATGCTTGTGAGCCATCACCCTCCAATGCAAAGGTGCCAGTCTTTGAAGGGGTGCAGCCGCTTGTTCTTAAAGGGCTTATGTCAACTGTCAGTCATGGTGTTTCCATTGAAGTTCTATCAAGGATCACTGTGCCTTCATGTGATTCCATCTTTGGTGATACAGAAACACGCCTGCTAATGCACATTACAGGCTTACTTCCCTGGCTCTGCTTACAGCTTAGCCAGGATGCAGTGGTCGGTCCTGCGTCACCACTCCATCACAATTATCAAAAGGCTTGCTCTGTTGCAACCAACATAGCTGTGTGGTGTCGAGCTAAATCAATAGATGAATTGGCTGCTGTGTTCATGATTTACTCCCGAGGTGAGATCAAAAGTATAGACAACCTTCTAGCTTGTGTTTCACCATTACTATGCAATGAATGGTTCCCCAAGCACTCGGCTCTAGCATTTGGGCACCTCCTACGTCTTCTTGAGAAGGGGCCAGTTGAATATCAGCGTGTCATACTTCTTATGCTGAAGGCATTGCTTCAGCATACTCCGATGGATGCTGCTCAGAGTCCACATATGTATGCAATTGTATCTCAGTTGGTAGAGAGCACTTTGTGTTGGGAAGCACTTAGTGTATTGGAAGCGCTCTTGCAGAGCTGTAGCTTACCTGGATCACATCCGCATGAGCTGGCGCATTTTGAGAGTGGACTTGCTGGCGCTGAAGAGAAGATTCTTGCACCTCAAACCTCATTTAAGGCTCGGAGTGGGCCATTGCAGTTCGCTATGGGCTTTGGACTTGGAGCTGGTTCTACACCAGTTGCCCAACCAAATGCATCTGAATCAGGTTTATCGGCCAGAGAGTTGACACTGCAAAACACGAGGCTGATGCTAGGGAGAGTGCTTGATAGTTGTGCACTTGGGAGAAGGAGAGATTACCGAAGATTGGTTCCTTTTGTAACAAGTACTGGGAACCTATAGCAATATATTTTGCACATTATTTTGGTAGAACAAAGTTTGAAGATCCAGGGATTGGCTTTGTAAATATGTGTAGTCCTTGTTTCACTATGTAGAGTTAGTTCAGTTACTATATTCAGAATGCACCAAGCTCCCTCGTGTAAAACAATTTTTATCAGCTATAGCTTTTGCCTCTAATCAATTACTAAAATTTTATATATTTCAATTAGTCTTGCAAGGTTCTGCAAATTACTTTGGTTTAGCATCTAATCTATCAAATGACAAATTATACTTCACCATTGAAATAGTTTTGCAGATCCTTCAAAAATCGTTCTATTGGAAGTGCAACCCACTTGAATTCCTTTCAGAAGATGAAGTTTTTATGCTTGTTAAAGGAAAAATAACAAGAGAGTGAAAACCGCCCACTGGATGGATGATTACTTATGTTAAAAGAAAGTAGTAATTATTATAATAAACGGTTGACAGAATTTCACTCACTCCTTTCACCATAAAAAAATCTCCTATGAACAAAAGCACCGACGCCAAAGAAAATAATAACAATACAAATAAGTTGAATAGTACTAAATACCAGCCAACTAGAAAGACCGTCTAGCGGACAATGATATTCATAAAGGAAGAAAAAATCCAGCATGTGAATATTACATCAAACTCAACCAAGGGAAACAAATACACAAAAAAATAAACGTATATCATACAGGAAACTGAAGCCATATCCAAGTTGAACTTGCTGTGGCTTTTGCATTCAGTTTACACATCATCATCTATGTAAGACAAACTGCCACTGGATATAGTGTACAAGAATGTCGAGCCATGCTTTGATACATGTTGAGCAAAGCTACTCAAATTTTGTAATATAGCAGTATTTATACACTTATTAAAATGCGACTCCAGCAGCTTCAAAGAAAAGCACCATTTCCTGAACCAGTATCATCTTGCCTTCGCTCTATCTTCACAAAGGAGTACAACTAATACTTCCACTTCCTCTGTTGCACAGGCACACGAGAAATCACTCACGCGGTGCTGAATTCTTTTTAATCAAGGCATAGGCGTCGCTATATATGGCCACCAGGTTCGAAAAGACAGCAAGGACAATCATAAAAATACACAAGATCCTGTCCCTCTTAGTTGATATGCCGTACCGATCCCTGGAACAGAAATACAAACAATTCAATAAATGCTTATCTGATTTAGCCATACATCTGGAAGAAGAGGGTGGTGGGCTTCGGAAAACACAGAGAAGAAAATCTATTGCAAATATAAATATAAAAATATATCTGATTCTGTAGATCTTATAGTTCTGAATGTAAAAACAACAAATTATTTAATCCATCAATTGTATCAGTGATTGAAGCTAGTTGTCAAGATGTTGCAGAACCATCCTTTAATTGTATTTAACCGTGCAATATCCAAGAACCTCCATATTTACTACCACAGAATTCACAGATGTGACCTCTCTCTTAACCACGATCTCTTTCAATTCACAACTGTGAAAACACTTGGATAACAAAATATTCTTAGCCTTTTGACCAACTCTTCTCCCATACAAGTTAGATGTCTGTGTTGTTAGTCTCACATTTCGCTATTTATAAAGGGAGAGAAGGTGGATAACAAAATATTCTTAGCTTAATGGCTTTCTTGACTGGAGGGCAGAGTAAAAATGTGACCACCAAAATTTATGAAGGGCAAATTAACATATGCGCCAACAATGATTTTCCTCAGTTCCCGTTCCCATAAAACTCAGTGCTTGCAACAAGTCAAGCTATTATCCAAGTTTTGGATTTGCAAAGCATCAGTTAAGTAATACTTGAAATAAATTGTCAAACAGAAATGTGATTACCTGAGTGTAATAGCAGCAGGAAATATGAACCCAATGCAAACAGCAGCAGTTGCTCCAGTGAATTGGAAAGCATCCCAGATGCTTGGGATGAAATTCGCCCCCAAAAAGATGATGGCAATGAGCCCACTGCTTAAAAATGCAAACCTCGAATTGTCCAAGGTTAGAGGCCTCGCAGAGGGAAAGAGAAGGCCGTCCAAGTTAAGCCGCAGTGGGTAGAAAACAATGGGAAAGACAAGCATAAGGTGAGCAGCATAGCTGACACGCACAACATCATTAAGCAAGGAGCCAAATGGAATTCCAAGATCAGCATCAAAGTTGGCAAGCACATCATCAAGAGTCGCATCGCCGAATAGTAGAAATCCAAAAAGGCTTGTCAACACATACACACTTGAGCAAAGAGCTAGCGCACTTTGCACCACCGCTCTGATCTGCCTGCCGTCTTCAAGTTCATTTTCTATGGAGTGAACTGCAGACGTACATTTTTTAGTCTAATATCTTGTGGCAAGTCATAAGATGGATGTACAGTTAACTTTCCATTAACAACTGCATCGTCCAGATTGACAAGCATGCACATCAAGGAGGAAAATTCACATAGGATATTATAATAAGTCAAATAGAGATAATATAAAGTGGAGTAGACAGTTGAAAGTACTATATCGAGGCCAAAGTAGTTATAAGTAGGATCATTTAAGCTAATAGGAATTCTTGATGGTTTCGCTACCATTCATAGACACAGATCAAATCAAGAGGGATAGACTAACAGACAAAAGTATGAGAATAAAATCATAATGCAAGGAATAATGACCTTGAGAGATGATACATTTGAGTAATTCTTTTGATCGATATGATATACGTGAGTAATTCAGATGGTAATCATCAACTAATGCACCACATAACCAGAAATTTTGCATTAATAGTACTTTCAATATGATAAAACATTTTGCACTAAAAAAGTTCGAGATATGCAAGACTCGTTCTACTAAGAAGTCTGAAAGTATAAGATAAGAATACAAAAGCTACGGAAAGTATGTAGCAAAGATTAATGAAAAGCAATTACTACAGACAGCATAACATAAATGTTTTTACTGTTGAAACTTGAAACTAAGTGTTCCTTATCATAAAGCATTAGCAGTTCATCATTCATTACTCAAATATCAGCCAAACAAAGTAACAGCAACATCTTAAAAAGAAGAAGATATAATTGGGATTACCATTATAGTGACAGATGTATGCAGTGACAAGTACAGGAACGACAGTGAAGAGGTTGAGGAATGATGTCAGATCATGAAAATCGGGAAGCAATCTGGGCATAAGAATGGATCCATTTATCAGCTTGAATACGGTGATTCCCACAGTCACGACCAGGAATACAACAGCCAAGGCAACTGATAATGCGGATGTATATCTCAATGAATCTGTAATACCAAAATGAGGAACTTAATATCGCTGCATTTTGCACTTAAAATACAAAGAGATGGCGCTACTGATATTGAGATTAATGCTGTACAGAAAAACTTCTATTTAAAGGAAAAAGGACATACAAACTTATATATGGGAAATAAAAATAGCATGAAAGGATTGTATAACTAAATATAATTCAAAAAGCTTATACATTTCCGGGAAAGGATTACCTATACGCTTTAAGCAAGCCAACGGTGCAAATACGCCAAGGGTGGTGACAAGAAGAACAAAGAATCGTCCATTCCACCAATGAACCCCAAACCAGCCTTCCAGGACACCAGCATGGTGCGTTCCACTTGAAGCTGTTCCGGAGAGAACGTCACCTTTACAATGAGAATATAAAGAGTGAGTGTCACAATCATCATGGAATTAAACGAGGGTAACAAAGTAGTAAACTTGGTACTCATGGAAGCTAAGTCTTTAAGGCGTCGGTAATCAATTAGTAGTTCACACCTACCTATGATAATCATGTATACAACAAGAACACCAATATTATTAACTAGTACACATATTTGAAGCAACATCTTCCCATATTTTCCAAAAGCATCGCCCATAAGACCTCCATAAGAAACTGATTTCGAAGTCCTACTAAACCTGATTAACAACTCAATTGAAGCTTCTGTAAGGAAAGCCATCAAGATGATCATAACAATCCCCGGAATGAGTCCCAACACCTTCATAGTCGCGGGCAAGGCCATAATTCCAGCACCGACGATTGTGGTTGATAAATTAAACACAGCCCCGCTAAAAGAAGCCCCATTGAACTCATCGAATCCGCCATCTTCCTGGTGCTTGGTAGGCAATAATGGTGATTGCTCGTCAACCACTGCTTGTTTGCTCTTTCTTGATTTCTTCTCTTTTACAGATTTAATGCTTCCAATTGTCATGTTTCAATTCTGAAGTTCCTATAGCTGAAAACTAGAAACTTTACCAACTATATGTACAGACCACCTTACACTTTTTGGTCCCTCTAGAAAAAAATCTGCACATAGCACTTAACAAGTATCAGTATTTAGATTCTAATATCCATTTCTGAGATTTCAAACATTCTAAAACAATAATTAAACCAGTGAAACAATTATTAGGGAAAAGTCCAATTATTGACATAAGCTAAAGAGTCAAAATCAAATTCTATTAACTACAATTAAGCCCACTAAGTGGCCATCAATAGTTTCAACAACAACAAAAAAATACTGTATCAATTTTTTTTAGACCAATTAGGAGGTAAGCAATAGGCAGAATTAAATAAAGCTTCTCCAAAGCAGAATCTATTCAGTTTGCTTTAAAGCGTACAGATTACTAAAATCATACCTGAAATGGATTGAAATAACTAAAAAGCAGGAGGCTTTGAGATAAATCTTCTTTTGAAAAATTGAAGAATAAATCAAGAACCCAGAATAGAATAAATCAAGAAAAAATCAGCAGCCACCTAGAAAAATATTGAAGACCAAGAACCACAGGGTCTAGATAAAATGAATTAACTTTAATGGGTTTCGTGTGTTAATATACGAAAGAAAGAAGCAGAGAGGGAGAAAGGAGAAAGCTTCACGCAATGAATTATTGAAATATTTCTAATTAATACAAACAAAATGTATTGTACAGTTTTATTGACTACGACTTCAACAAGAAAATAGAAAAGTCGGCCCTTTGATTAATTTTTATCTTGAATATGGCCTTGTCAGTAATTTTCAAGAAATGGTTTTTTTTCCTTCTTTAGATTAAAGGCGATACCTTTATGTTTTTTATTTTATATTTTCCAATAGAAGGATGCTAAATGCCGTACTTGTTAATGGGTTTTCTGCCCTTCAATTTGAAAAGCTTAAGATTACTGGTTGCTGTTGAAGATACAGAAGGAAAAGGTTTGTGTGTCGTTGGTTTTATAATGGAGATTTTTTTCGACAATAAATTGTGTCCAATTGTTGATTGAGTTGGATATTTGTCTTCTCAGGGTAACAACTTATTGCGCCTTATCAACTCCAACTCCTTTCCTACTCAACATTTAGTGGGCGTTTCAACATAACAATTGTAAAATTCCAAAAAAAGTTGATTTTTTTTTAAATGAAAATGGTGTTTGAAATTTAGAGTTGTGTTTGGACGTGAATATTATTTTGGGTTGTTTTGAAGTTTTGTGAATGATTTGAGTGAAAATTTTGAAAAACAGTTTTTTAGAGTTTTTCAAATTTTTCAAAATGCATCTTCAAATGAAAATTGAAAATTTTATGAATAAACGTTGATTTCGAAAAAAAATAATTTTTTTTGGAAAAAAGGAAAAAGTTTCTTATATCTAGACGGGCTCTTAAAAAAGCCCGTTTGGACATAAGATTTTTTTTCACTTTTTTCGATTTTTTTACCTTTTTTTAAATCAGTGTTTAGCAATAAAATTTTCAATTTATACTTGAAGATGAATTTTTGAATTTTTCGAAGATTTGAAAAATTCTAAAAAGCTATTTTTTAAAATTTTCACTCAAATCACTTACAAAAATACAAAAATAATACAAAATTATATTCATATCTAAACACAACACTAATTTTTAAATAATATTTTCAATTAAAAATAAGTTTCACTTTTTTCGAGATTTTACAATTCTTATGTCCAAACGCCCACTTTTAATTTTAACATCTGAGAAAAGAGAATCCTTATCGGCGTCAAATTTATTAAAATCCCTGACATGACCTCAAATAGGAATTTACAAGAATAGCAGTTGTCTACTCCTGACTTTATAATTCACACGTGTGGACAAGTTTTTTGACGTACATAGTACTTGGTTAGGTGGATCGGTATTACACGCAATCATTTCTTATTCACATAATATGTCTAATTAAATATAGTAGTAGCAAAAAAGGCATGTCAAAATGTCTTTGTACTATTTCGAGTTATTCACTTTATCCTCAATTATAATTTAAATCAATATATATCCTTATAATTAGCAAATAATCTCGTATTTTTCATTGCTACTAACGAAGCTCATGCGCAAAATGAATGGATTTTATTTATAAATACTTTAAGAAAGAACTTTCAAATTTACCCAATATAATTTTGATTATAGTTTAAAGCTACCCTCCCATTACAGATCTTTTAGAGGTCAAGGATAAATACAGTATTTTTTCTAGCTGCAGATAATATTAGATTAAGTATAATATAGGACAAAATCACTCACAATCAACGAGCAAATTTAACCTTTTCCTTATTAAAAAAATAAGACGACGTTGGATTGTGGTTGTATCCCTTATTATATCATGGACACTCTTTTTTCATCTAGCCCTCTGCAAAATTGAAAGATAAGTCCAGTAAATTCATAACCCTGAAGCATTAAATAACAAAAATGTAAATGAAAATGAAAAAGAAATAAAAAATCCTAATCAAGCCTTCATTTAATCAAAGTACCTTCCCAATCAAAGGTAGGCCATTGATGTGTTTGTCACGTAATTGGCATAGTTAGACGACAAAAGTAATGGAGTACAAATTATGTCAATGACGGCAATTATTTTAAAAAAAGAAAAACAGACTTGGCCATGGTAGGTATACTAGTTTTAAATTTTAATTAATTATTAACCACACGGTAATCAAACTATTATTCTAACATAAACGTACGGATGTGGTTGTGACAAGTGCTGAGAACGTACTGAACTACTGACTAGATTAGAAAGGAATCAAGGTAATTTACTTCATTGGCTAATTGTGATTCATTAAAATGGACTCCTTATTCTTGTAATCATAATCTTGTTGCTTTTATCTTAGATTAGCTAACAGAGAAATAACACTAGCCAAGCATTTGACAGTTTTGAGGAGCTCAAATCAATTTAAATATTGATTTACTACGACATTTTTTTTTTTCAATTGCTCTTTGACTTTTATTAGAAAAGTATTGTTTTGTCATAATTATTCTTCTAATTTCAAAATACATACCCTAAAAAGTATGAAAACTCGAATATAAATCCAGACAAAACATGAGGATAACCTACACAGTATAGCCGCTGGCAAAAATAATAGCCAATAATAAATATATATATATATATATATATATATATATTTGGCTAGCTGATGTAATAATTTTTTTTTTGCAAACCGACCAAATATATAACTTGCCCAAACATGCATCAACAATTGGACCACCTAGTATTGGTTAATTTTCACAAGTACTATTTATTTGGGTATTATCACTTTTAGCCCGCACCAGAAACTATTAAATCTGGTAGCCAAAAAAATATATAAAATTTGTATAATTTTTGTATATAATATACACAATGTATACATATACAAAAAAAAATATAAATTTTAAATATTTATTCGACTATTATTTTTAAGGCGGCTATACAATGTCATTTTTTCATTATTTATTACTAGTCTTTAAGATATATTGGCATTTTCACATGAGCCATTGAGTTGCGTCCGTCGAAACCAAAAGGGACCATTTAAGGCTAATGCTGCACTGTGGGCCGGTCCCGAACTGGACCGGATCGGGCCCGCGGTCTTAACGGGCCTCACGGGCCTGGTGGGCCGGTCCTGGTGGTCTCTTTAAGCCCGTGGCGGGCTAGTCTTGTTTGGTAAGCCCACGAGCCCGGGACCGTTTAGCCCGGGACCGGCTGGCGGGCCTGGTCCGGGCCCAGCGGGCCTAGCGGGCCTAGCGGGCCTAACGGCTATAATTTTAATTTTTTTTTAAAAAAAACAGCCCAACGGCCATATTTAAAAAGTAGCCGTTTGGGGCTTTTTTTGACCGTTTGGTAGTTTAGAAAATGGCCATTTGGCCCCAAACTTTATTTAACCCCAAACTTTATATAATTACACTTTTTCCCATTTCTCAACTATAAATACCCCCTCATTCTTTCATTTTTATTCACCAATTCATCAATATCTCTCAATCTCTCTACTACAATTTCTTAATCTATTGTTGAAATTTCGTGAAAAATTGTGAAGTTGTTGAATTGAAGTTTTCAAGTGTTCAACGATTTTTAATTTTCAAGAAGTTGTTCGGCAATCCGGTAAACTCGTTTCAACTCTTACGTTTTAAGAATATATTTTTGTGTGGTTTAGATTGCATAATTATAATTAATATGGCATTTTCTTTGAAAAAAATAGTTGGTAAAGAAAAAGATAAAACCGGTGAAAGTAGTGGCCAACCAACTACCCTTCCCCCGGCTCCCCGACCTAGAAAAGATAAGCAAGTTGAAAGTAGTCGCCAACCTAGACGTCCTCCTCCTTCTTTAATTCTTGATAGTGATCACCCTTGTTTTCAATTTACCGATAGTGAATTTTACCATAATGTTGCACCAGGTGAAAGATTAGATGATGAAATTATGAATGCTCTTTATCCTAATGAAACCATCTTAGAAAATATTGAGGAAAATGAGGATGATGATGAAACCCAAGCACCGGATTTAGATGATACACCTACTAGTCCTCTTAATAACCCAACTGATGCACCGGTCGACCCACCTGTAGAAACTCCTACTTTTAATAGAGAACCTGCTAAACGCCTAGAAACATCATTAGTTTGGAATTTTTTTACTCAAGTAAGAGAACAAAATAAGGCTAAGTGTAAAACTTGTGGGAAATTAATGTCGCATAAATATACTGGAGACCGTAGCGGCACGGGTAGTTTGACTAGGCACATAAAAACACACCCTAGAGATAAGGCTAGATTTTTTCAAATGAAAGCGCAGCTAGAGGGGACAAGTGTAGATTCTGCGGTTAACCCTAGTACAGGTTCAAATCTAGTTCAACCAGGAATTAACACTGTCACTGGAGGTATTTTATATTACGATCCAAATAGAGATCGTGAAGAATTAGCAAAGATGATTACTGTTATGTGCTTACCTTATACTTTTGCTTCTAATCCTAATTGGGTTCATTATATTAGAAGAAGTTTTTAATCCTACTTATAAAGGTTGGCCTCGCGCAACAGTTAAGAGTGATATTTATAAATTCAAACATGAATATGAACAATATTTGCGGTATTTATTTACTCATATACCTAATCGGATTTCTATTACTACTGATATTGGTAGAAGTGGTAATGATTGTGATTATCTAACTGTTACAAGTCATTGGATAGATGAGGAATGGATAATGCAAAAACGCATAATTGCATATAGAATAATTAATTCGCGTCACACAGGTAAGTTTATAGCTAACACTGTTGCAGATATTTGTAGATATTTTTGCTTTAGCGATAAAATAATGGCAATTTCTATGGATAATGCTTCTAGTAACACTAGTGCTATAGGCATGCTTACAACAACACTAAATCCTGCATTTACTAATATTTTCCATGTTAGATGTATTTGTCATATTTATCATTTAATTGTCGGTGATGGTATGCGAATTTTAAACATAGAAATTGAAAAGGTTAGAATGGCTCTTAATTGGCTTTTTTATTCAAACCGTAGAAGTAGACTTAGAGAGTATTTTAAAAAATGTGATGAATATGGCCTTAGAGAAAGAAAGGTTCCTAAACCTTGCCCGACTAGATGGAATTGTATGTACGAAAGTTTAGTAGTTGCATATGAATATAGAAACCCAATTAATGCAACGTTTAATTCTCGGGTAGGTGGTGAGGATGATGATGAAATGCTTACTACTCAAGATTGGACGAATGTTAAAATTCTTTTAGATTTTTTAGAACATTTTCAAATTGCTACAAATGCATTTTCTGGGCAATATTATCCTACTATTTCAAACTGTTTAGTTTATATTGCAGCACTATCTGATTTGTTTGTTGAATTTGGTGAGGGTGGGGACATTTATGAACTTGCTATAAATGAAATGAAACAAAAGTTTAAAAAATATTTTTTTCCTATCCCTCCTATTTATGGTCTTGCTGCAATGCTAAATCCTACAATGAAATTGGGAGGTCCTCATTTTTGGTATTCAAATATTTATAAGGCTTTAGATCTTTCAAATGAGGAAATTGTTACACTTGCAGATGCAAAAGTTTCAATTAAAATTAATGCTCAAACAGTTTATAATGCTTATCAACTTGCCTTAGAGCATGCTAGGCCAACTATTCCAACCCCTACTTCGTCTAGCTCACAATCGTCTAAAAGAGTTGCGGGCTTAAAAGCTCTTAAATCTTGGACGGAGTTCAGGGGTTCTCAAGGTGATAATTATGATGAAACTTCACATCTAAATGAGCTTCAAGTTTATTTGTCTCAGGGACTTGAAAAGGAGAATCCAGACGGCTCTTTTGATCTTTTGGAATGGTGGAAGGCAAGGGAAAAACATTTTCCGGTTCTTGCAAGGATGACTCGGGATATTTTATCAATTCAAGCTTCAACTGTTGCATCAGAGAGCGCTTTCAGTCAAGCAAGACTGCAAATAGGTGATCATAGAGCGTCTATGAGGGATAGCTTGGAAAAATCAGTACTGTTTAGAGATTGGATCCGCTCGGAAAGAAGAAACTTTGGAATTGCAGAAGCACAACCGGCGATAGATGAAGCTTATGAAGAAATGATAGCGGAACTTGCGGAGGATTCGGCTTCGCCCGGAAGTGGTGATGAACAAGCTTCTTTTCCACCACCACCAACGCAACCTCCTCCGAACCTTGAAGGATTTATGAGATTTGTTAGAGATAATACATAGACTAATATGTAACTTGTATTTTGGCACATCTTCCTTAGTTTTTTTTCCTTCTAATGGTGGTATTAGTACCTTGTTGTGCTCATTCCATTGGGGGAAGGATGACTAAGAAAGATATGCCATTTTTGGTAATAAAATTTATTGCTTCTACCCTTGAATATCTTTTCGCAATATTTCTTTGTCTTTACTTAGAATTATTTATAAGCTACAATATATACATAAGATACAATATATATACTACAAGAAAATATATATACATAAGATACAATATATATACTACAAGAAAATATATTATGCGAATATATATACATAAGATACAATATATATACTACAAAAAAATATATTAGAGAATATATATACATAAGATACAATATATATACTATAAGAAAATATATTATGCGAATATATATACATAAGATACAATATATATACTACAAGAAAATATATTAGAGAATATATATACATAAGATACAATATATATACTACAAGACAATATATTATGCGAATATATATACATAAGATACAATATATATACTACAAGAAAATATATTATGCGAATATATATACATAAGATACAATATATATACTACAAGAAAATATATAAGAGAATATATATACATAAGATACAATATATATACTACAAGACAATATATTATGCGAATATATATACATAAGATACAATATATATACTACAAGACAATATATAAGAGAATATATATACATAAGATACAATATATATACTACAAGACAATATATTATGCGAATATATATACATAAGATACAATATATATACTACAAGACAATATATTATGAGAATATATATACATAAGATACAATATATATACTACAAGACAATATATTATGTGAATATATATACATAAGATACAATATATATACTACAAGACAATATATATGCGAATATATATACATAAGATACAATATATATACTACAAGAAAATATATAAGAGAATATATATACATAAGATACAATATATATACTACAAGAAAATATATAAGAGAATATATATACATAAGATACAATATATATACTACAAGACAATATATTATGCGAATATATATACATAAGATACAATATATATACTACAAGAAAATATATAAGAGAATATATATACATAAGATACAATATATATACTACAAGACAATATATTATGCGAATATATATACATAAGATACAATATATATACTACAAGAAAATATATAAGAGAATATATATACATAAGATACAATATATATACTACAAGACAATATATTATGCATGACAATTTAGTGTTTTACTATTGTTTTGTTATTTTTCTTTTTCGTCAAGCACTTTAATAATTAGATCTACATATATACTACATATATATTTTTAATATAGCCATGATACTACAAGAAATTGCCTTAAAAATAACCGCTAGGCCCGCGAAGCCCACGAGCCCGGCCCGTTAAGCCCAGGACCATGTGGGCTGGCCCGTCACGGGCCGGTTCCACCCGTTGAGCCCACGAAGCCCGGGACCGCCAGGCCCGGGACCGCCAGAGCCCAGGCCCACGAAGCCCAGGCCCATGAAGCCCGGCCCGTTTGGCCCACGAAGGCCCGGGCCCGGCCCAGAATACAACACTATTTAAGGCAAGTGGATGCAGCGCCACGGGAACATATTCTTACATCAGTTTGATATTACTTTATGTGCGAAAGCATTTGTTTGATCATTTGTCCCTACAACAATAGCGTGTACGCAGACCTTACCCCTACCCTAGGGTAGAAAGACTGTTTCTAAATAGACCCCCGACATCCTTCCCTCCAAGAACTTCCCATCTTGCTCTTGGGGAGACTCAAACTCACAACCTCTTGTCTCATTTGTCCCTACCTTTTTCGTAAAAAGTTCTTTACTTTTTTTTTGAAGGATAAGTACTTCGCAAGACGGATTCAAGAATATTTAAATTTGATTAACATAGTATTTAAAATTTTAATACTAAATTTATCGTACTTTTAAAATTATAAATTTAATTTTTGTTAAATGTTTACATATGTTTAATGTATTCATATAATTATGTTTCGTATAATAAATATTGCATGCATTTGAACCTATTGTTCAAGGGCTGCATCCACAACTTCGAAATACTTTTTTAAAGACCTTTCTTTTTTGAAATACTCACATAACTTTTAGAAAATGACATCAACCAAAGGTGCATAAGCTTTCCCGGTAAGAAAACCTTTTCAAATGAACTTCCTGAAGAAGAGTTTTCTATAGTAAAAAGTTGTCGAATGAGGTTGAGGATCGTTTTACAGTACTGTTGGAGAAAAAAAAAGGGAATCACGTCCCTAATTTAATTAGTTTCTTTGCAAGAAAAGAAAGAACATAAATTACTGGATGAAGAGATCATTGTCTTCCTAGTTAGATAATTTTTTTTTAAAAAAAAATCATCTTTTTGTTTGACCCAAAAAATATTGAAACATTTCTGATTAAATCAATTAATGAAAATAAAGAGGTAAATCTCAGCTAAGTATAATTAAAGGTTGGATATTTGGTTTGGGTCGTGGGTTGCCCATATGGACTGATCCTACCCATTTAAAGGAGATAAAACCTAAAGAGGTTACTAGGGAGGTTAAAACACAGATAAAATAAAATAAAAAATTGTTGCACGTTAGAAAGAGAAGGGGAATATGGGATTGAATGTGAGCGGGCAATTTTTTCCTCTCTTGAAACTCCTCTCTCTCCTTTATATATATCTTTATTCTTCAACAGAGAAAGATAGAAGACTTGAAGTAATTCTCCCTCGAGAAAACACACTGCGAAAAAGGTATTTAGATCGTGAACAAAAGCTCTGTTTCCTGGAGATTCAGAATACTCCCTCCGGTCCAAAATAAGTGATTTTTTGGCCTTTTTCTTGTGCTCCAAAATAAGTGATTTTTCCAGATTTCAAGAATGAATTAATTATTTGTTTCCTACATTGTCCTTGGAGTAAATAGTGTTGGAATATGTGTTAGGATTGTTTATGTGAGTAGTAAAGGTTAATATGGTCAATTTCATTGCTAATTAATGCTAAAAGGTGGATTTCTTAATCTGTGTGAAAACATCCAAAAAATCACTTATTTTGGACCGGAGGGAGTACGATTTGGGGCAATTCCTTTGGTGGTAAGTTCAACAGTTTCCGCTGCGTTAATAAGGTACACAACTTGTTGTTCTCGCCCCGCGTTTATTAATCTAACAATGGTATCAGAGCCACCGTTGTTTCTCTGCTAAAGTACTGTTCGTAGCAACATATGTGAAAGATGATATGTTTATATCCTCCCTCTATGAACTTTAATGGATTTGCTAGTGTTGCCAAAGTAATGTCCTTTTTAGGTTCAAACACTACTACTGCTTCACGTACTCAAAATTTTTAACAATCACTTAATGAGTATTTGAATCCTTTGTAAAATTGAGTTGATATTTTTTTTTGGAAGAACAGTAGTTGTGCCTGAATATTCTTTTATTGTCAGAGCACATGGTTCAATGAAGTTGACCGATTTACTTCACGTGACCAACTAAGCTTCGCATATACATTCATAAAACTGAAGAGAATGAATCCAGACAAACCATTCCATTTAAATATGTTTAAGGACTGTGAGCGTAGGTTACTGGTCAAGTTATTTCATCACAGAGATCCATCCTCTCCACCTCCTCCAAGAATAAGTTAATATTCTTCATTATTTACAAGGACTTGGTAAACTGGACCTCTTGCTCATCCCACTTGAACTAATATTCAGTATGAAGATGAATTGATGCATTTAATTGATAGCTAGATATTATACATATTGGGATGGAATTATTTTAGGCTCTACTGACTAGGTGATAGAACTTCCATTGAATACCTTTGGTTTGTTATTTTGGCCCAAGAGAATGGGCAGTAACTCACTGATCTACCTTTGAGCCACCCTCTTCTTGTGATTGAGGACGGAGTAGTAAGCTCGTAAGGTGGCACTGCAGCTTGAATTATCATTGCTATTGGATATTTTCTGAGACTAGAAGCTTGTAAAAATGTATTTAGCTGCAGTAGAGACTCCACTGAGAGGAGCGCGGACCGTCTCATCTTAAACACTTGTACAATCTTGACCAGATATACTTTATGTATATTGGATATTGTATTTTCTCAAAAATCTTGTTCAAAGTTGGAAAACACATAAGCAAAATAAGGTTATTTCCAGATTTGTTTTATAATTAATATACATTTGCTGACAGTAGATAACTCTTATTTTATTAAATAGTAAATTTTGGTTAGTCTTAATCCCTTAAATTAACATCCTCCTACAAGCAATTGTGATATATATTTCCACATTGAATGATCGTAGCTATTCTTATTGTTTTCTTGATCCTATTTCAGATATAACTGAATAGGGACAAGTTCGAATTACTCCAAGTGGGAGTTCTCGAAGACAAGGGGACAACGTAGAAGGGTACGTCGTTGCAGGACTTATTTCTATAATGATTCAGACTCGGAGCCTGAAGTCATCAGGAATGTCCCAAGAGCGAGACAAAATGCGTTAAGGGATCGAAAGGCTGAACGAAGGGAAAGAGAAAAGAAATTTAGGGAGTTTAAGGAATTTAAGATGGGCCCTGGTGTTTTCGTTCCTGAACATGTACACCTTTTTAAGATAAAAAGAGTTGAATTGGCTAATTACGTAGAAATTACTGATTGGGAAGCATTAGCTTTTTTAGCGGACTCTCTTCGAGAGCCTTGAGGTGAAATTTTAACTGAGATTTATTATGATGTTTGGCCTAGTGCACCTTTTAGCGTATATGAGCAAGAGTTAGTATTCGATTGGTATATGGATGTCCTAGCAAACATGTAAATTGTTATTATGTATTTTATTTTAATGAAATTTATATTATGTTATTTGTCTCACTAGTTACATACATTGTTTATTATATCTTTTTGTAATGGATTGAGACTTGATCACGCCCAACTATGCCTTATAAAAAGGATACGCGGACATTGCAAATATAATATGAGAATTTAGCCCAGAGTCGAACCCACAAAGAATTAACCTATCAATTACTCTCGTTAGACTTACTAAATTCCACGGAATCAACTTCCCAAACGTTGTAAATACCAGTTGAGGGTATTTCTACTAACTATGAATGAATGTAAATAAGCAACTGAAAACTAACTATGATTGAGTTGTAGACAATTAAGAGAAGGTCCTAAGGTTATGATTTCCCCTATTGACGGAATCTCTTCCGGTTATGTTTCACATAGATTCACTTAATAATCTCTATCAATCATGAGTACTCTTATTATCGTAAATCTCTCCCGAGTAATCACGACAATTTATTAGACGCACTCTCCCGAGTTACGCTAACTGGATTTGTTTATTGCAGCTCACTTTAGATTACACCCAAGGCTTCGTTATCCCTAATCCTGCCTTTAAACCCTCAGTTATTGATCCCTCATATACTTTGGGAGTGGTGTTGTTCAACAATTACCTAAATATGCACTCTCTCCTGAGTTATGCACACTAAATAGGCACAACTAATTGAGGATCTTGTCAATTAACTACAATATACACGAAGTTGAACAAATAGAGATTTAAACTAGGTAAATTATATTAACATAACAAGAATTTCATCCTTCAATAGGTTCCATCAAAACCCTAGACTAGGAAATTAGCTACTCATGACAAAACAAGATAAAACTACTAAATTATTCATAATGGGTAATTGCAAGAAAATAAAAGGAGATAGAAAAACTCTAATGTTTGGTTGATCTTCTCACACTTGTTCTTGCCTTCAAAGTAGTCTAAAAATAAGCTTAAACATGTCTTGGGTGAGCTTCTAAAGTTTATAAGGGTTTGGAACAAATTTTTTCCGATTTACACTTTGGTCCCCAAATTTTCTAGCACGTGAACAGTTCACCGCAGTCGCGGCAAGATCGCGGCTCGACCGCGGTGAACGCTAAACATTCTACCTCGAACACTTGGTCTGCCGCGGTTCCACCGTGGTCGCGGTGGAATTTACTCAGTCCATTTTTTGCTTCTTTGTGCTCGGGTACTTCTTGATTGGGCGTTTTCTTTACATTATTACCTCCAAAACACTCTGTGGTGCTTCCTCATTTAGAATATTCCCTGCGAAGCAAAAGAACACCATTTAGAGCATTTTGTTATCAATTTACCTATAAAACAACAATAAAGCATGGTAATATTAAGGTGTAAATATCAGTTATATAGCCTAATATCAACACTCCACACTTAAATCATTGCTAGTCCTCTAGCAATCCACCACACTCTATCAAAGTTCCTTCCCTAAGCTTTTCTCTTAACGACTCACACCTTGAACAATTTACCAAAGTTGCACCTAGTAGTGAACAACCTTTGCCTCAAAAGTCGAATCTCTCGTACCATGCAACATTCGCACTTACTCAAACTACTCTATACAAGAGTCAAGACTTACCTTTACTTTGTGAATCACATACCCTCACATCACACAAGAGAGTAGTTCCACATATAATGATATTTAGACCAATTAGGAACTTAGATAGACAGAGTTCGCTCACTCTCAAAAAGAACATTCACATGCCACAAAGATGCACCATAGGCTTGCCCGTAGTGTACTACTTACTAATCGAGCCCACTCAGTCTAAGATCAATAGGACTTCACTTGGTTGTAATGTAGGCTAAATGACGGGTATGATATATTTGGATATAGTGACTAATCTCCCTAAGCACTTTTAATACAAAACACATTAACATTTCATATCATTCTTTTGTCAACCACACATTTCCCACAATTTATTTATAACATCCCATTCCTTTAGGTGCATTTGCATCAAGCTACCACTTATCAACCATCATATTTATTTACAAAATTTTGTTTTTTTTCCGTGGTGCTTCTTCTTTTATTCTTCAAAATTCTGCACCTTTTCTCTATTTCAATGGTTCCACTCAAAAACCAAACCACCACCCTACACTTTTGCTTTTGCATAATTTCAATACCATTCAAGTGCTTGTGGGAGGTAAAAGGATTCAAACAGAAGGCTATTCAAACAATTGGATAAGGTTCGCAATGTGGTTGCCAAAGAAACATGCTTATAGGCTCAACGGGGTTAACTAAGATGTATTACATTCAGGTGGGTTTACGTTATATATATCTGGCTTAACAAAGAAATACCTATATCACTTCTAAGACTGAATGAAGCTACTATTTCGCTTTGCAGACACACAGGGCAAGTTCTAGGAATCAAATGTAAAGCATAGAATACAGTATAGCTCACACACACATGGCACATGACTCACTTCGGATTGATTTATCAAGACATCCTCTTTTGAGTGTTCAAGTTAGCGACAAACATACAACTTTAAGGCACTTTATCAAGATCCAACCATTGAGACTAGGCGTTACACTCTAGTGTCGATTGTGTTCAGGTGTACTAACGCCAAGGGATTCTCTTACTATTTAAGCTCTTAGCCCATCGATGCTAGCTAAAACAAACAAACAAAATAAACAAAAACTACCTACACCCGGTTCAAGCTAAACTCTTGGAAAAGAATCGTGGCCCAAAGAAAAACGAAGGGGGAGTTACTACACTACCTAAACAAAATCTTTTTGGTCTTTTTTCTAGACTTACTTCCCTCAAGAACTGTTTCAAATATCCATCATCAGGAAGAGTCCTTATATTCTTCTTCTTTTTTTCGACTTAGTCCCTCAAGAACCCCGTCGAAAGAGATCCGTCGTTGGGACAAGTCACTTACCTACTTTAACTTACCTAATGAGACTATTACTCAAAACACCAAAAACAATTAAAACAAAACACAAAAAGAAATCAAACAACCAAATTGTTACAAATATATACATACATTGAAGTATCCCCCACCCCACACTTAAAATATAGACACGTCCTCATGTCATACAAAATTAAAGAACAATGAGGTAGAGGAACTTCCCTGAAAGGTCACTTCTGATCGGAGACGATGTCTGGGTTCACATTGCAAGCACGACCCAGAGCTCTCAGCCAGCCTAAGAATTTCTTCTTTGACTTCACCTGCCGTTCAACCACCGCATCTACACGGGCACCCAAATCAGTGACTGAGATATGTAACACATCCATCTCCTGCTCCAAAGCTGTCATGCGGGTGCTCCGGTGGGGCTGTGATGGGCCTGCCTCTTCAACTCTCGAAGGTGGTGGGACCTCAGCTGCCTCAGCATCATCATCATCAGATTCATCAACATTCACCACCGGCTCTATACCAATTCTGATTTTTCTTGCTAGGAACGGGGCTTTCAGTGGCAATTTCCCATCAACCCTAAGGTCTTCCGGGACTCTAGCAAGACGGCATAGCCTAGTAACTAGATAAGGGAAGTAGAAGCCTTTTAGTAACTCAGGTGATCTAATGAGCATCTCGTCATGGAGGAGTCGGGCCACATCAAAATCCTTGTGAGACATGAAATAGTAGATCATTGACGCCCGTGGTAGATTGACATCAGTCGTGTTGCTGGAGGGCAACAACCGACTGTTGACAATAGTTAGCCAACACTTAGCCTCCCAATTGAGAGACTGGGAGTTACGTGTGATCTTGGGCTTTATCCATATGTATTCTCTGTCTGGCACACAAATAGTTTCAAGAAGAGTTCCCCACAAGGCACCTGTTCGGATAAAAGTACGATAATTATCAGATTCCTCCCTGAACACTGGCAGCCGGTACACCCTGCGGATGGCCTCGATGGACGCATTTACCCGTGTATTGTGTACAGTAACAACTCCATTCTCATGTTCCGGGCAGTTAGCATAGAAATCCCTTACCATCTGAACATTGGCCTCCTCCGGTACCTCGAAGAAGATATCCAGTTGACACCTCCTCAACTCATTGAAGATATTTGGGCATTCCATCTCTAAGGCATCTCGGTCAATATGCACCTCATGTAGCAATTTCTTAGCTGCTTTTGCATTGTACCTATCCTCCACCGGTTTGGAGACAAACCTAGTGCTGTCAAACTATGGCGCACTGGCTTGCCCCTAGCTCTCAAGGAGCTTCCAGGTCCACTAGCGGAGGACCCAGTGTTGCGTCTCTTCCTAGATGCATTCATTGGTCCTGTCAAACAGAGAAACGCCTATCAGTGAGTGTGTGAAATGTGTGACTATGGGTGGTTACTCAGACTTCACCACAACCATATCACATTAGCCCTTATAACGCCATTGGGGCAATTTCCCAAACACCTTGTGGGCAAGACAATTTCTTCATACACATAGCCCATATGGATGCATCCAAGATTCCCCCAAATCACAAGTTCTACTACACCATTACACCCTACAATATTTAGTGCAATCACCCATAAACCTCCACCTTTCCACCACATTATTCACACAGCCCCTTCACCAATAAGTATAAAAACGAATTTCAAAAGAAAACAAGAAGAAAACTAACAAAAATCTACCAAAATATTACTAAACAATTAGAAACACTAGTCTAGCATATAACTACACACAATACAAAAAGAAAAGATAAGGGGAGGTGAGTTGAATACCTTAATGGAAGAAGGAGTGAGAGGAATGAAGATGGGGGAGTGGTGTAAGTGAAGGAGAAGAAGGGGAAAAGAGGGATTTTGGGGATTTAAGGCTTACAGAGAAAGAGAGATTGAGAAGTAGGGGTATGGGGCAGGTGTTTGGGTTGTTTGATTAGGGGGGTTTAAGAAATATAACATATAAGAGGAGGGAAAGAAAGAAAAAGAAAGGAAACAAAAAAGAAAAAAAATAAACGTACCTGGTGTCCACCGCGGTCCTACCGTGGCCGCGGTGGATGAAATAATTCAAGACAGAATGTTTATGTCTCACCGTGGTTCTACCGCAGTCCCATTCCGGTCGCGGTGGGTTGGACGACGCGAGGCAGAATGTTTGCCTCTCACCACGGTGTTGCCGCGGTTCTTCCGTGGTCGCGATGCTGCCCAGTTTATTTTACTAGGAAGTTACATAAGAAAACACTAACAACCACGTTCGTGGGTTGCCTCCCACGCAGTGCCTGATTTAACATCGCGGCATAACGCAGATAAACGCATTTACAGTTTGCTCGACCTCTGAGGTTCTGTCAGGTGGATCTCTGTCACTTCTTTTGGTTCACTCATTCCTACATATAGCTTCAATCTTTGCCCATTGACTCTAAATGTGTGAGAGTCTTTCTCCGAGGTAATCTCCACAACCCCTGAAGGGAATACCTCTACCACTCGAAATGGACCAGACCATCGTGACTTAAGCTTACCAGGGAATAACCGTAATCTTGAGTTATAGAGCAATATCATGTCCCCGGGTTTGAAATGTCGCTCAACAATGTTTTGGTCGTGTAACCTCCTCATTCTTTCCTTGTACAAACTTGTGCTCTCAAAAGCAAGATGTCGGAACTCGTCAAGCTCATGCAATTCAGTGATTCTCGTTGTGCCCGCAGCCTCTATGTCTAGGTTCAACTGTTTTAGTACCCACCAAGATTTATGTTCAAGTTCCACTGGCAAGTGGCAGGCCTTTCCAAACACCAACTTATATGGTGACATACCAATTAGTGTTTTAAAAGCAGTTCTATAAGCCCAGAGTGCCTCATCTAGCTTTTTCGCCCAATCAGTTCTTGTGGCGTTCACAGTCTTGGTTAGCACACTCTTTATCTCTCTATTGGACACTTCAACCTGTTCACTAGTATGCTAGTGATAAGGGGTAGCCACCTTGTGGCGTACATCATACTTTGCTAGAAACTTCTCGAAGGCTCGATTACAGAAGTGGGTGCCTCCGTCACTGATAATACCTCTCGGGGTCCCAAAACGGGTGAATATGTTCTTCTTCAAGAATCCCACCACTACTCTTGCATCATTAGTAGGCAACGCTGCAGCTTCTACCTATTTGGACACGTAATCCACAGCAACAAGTATGTACTTATTGCTAAAGGAGTTGACGAAAGGTCCCATAAAGTCAATCCCCCAGACATCAAACACTTTCACCTCTTGAATTGGGTTCATGGGCATCTCATGGCGACGGTAAATGTTCCCGGTTCGCTGACATTCATTGTAACCCTTCACCCATTGATGCGCATCTTTAAACACTATTGGCCAAAAGAACCCGGCCTCTAGAACTTTCGCAGCTGTCCTGACTCCTCAAAAATGCCCTCCATATGCTGATGCATGACATGCCTGCAAAATAGAAGATTGTTCTATCTCGGGGATGCACCTCCGAATCATATTGTCAACATAAATTCGAAACAGGTAAGGTTCATCCCAATAATACATGCGGCAGTCACGATAAAACTTTTTCTTTTGTACAGAGGAAAAATCATAGGGAACTATACTGCTGGCCAGGTAATTTGCAAAGTTTGCATATCATGTCACTTCCTCAAGACTAGTAGCGAGCAGCTGCTCGTTTGGAAAGGTTTCTAGAATATCCTCAACCTCAACTGAGTTTTCAGCTCCCTCAAGTCATGATAGATGGTCAACTACTTGGTTTCTGTGCCCTTATGGTCACAAATTTCGAGGTCGAATTCTTGCAGTAGCAACACCCAACAAATTAGGCGCTGCTTAGACTCCTTCTTTTAAATCAAGTACCTGAGAGCTACATGATCAGTGTATACAATTACCTTAGAGCCAATCAGGTACGATCTGAATTTGTCGAAAGCAAACACCACAACCAACATCTCCTTCTTAGTCATAGTGTAGTTCAACTGGGCTCCACTCAGCGTTCTACTGGCGTAGTATATTGGATGCATTAGCTTGTCTTTCCGGTGTCCCAGCACTGCCCCCACTATGTATTCACTGGCATCATACATGAGTTCTAATGGTTGCTCCCAGTTGGAGGCAACAATGATGGGTGCTGTAACTAGCCTCTTTTTCAAATCCTCGAATGCTACCATGCAATCATCAGAAAATAAGAAGGGGTGATCTTTTTCTAATAACTTACAAAGAGGGTTGGCAATTTTTGAGAAGTCTCTTATGAATCTCCGGTAAAAACAGGCATGCCCGAGGAAGCTCCTGATTGCCTTGACTGAAGTTGGAGGTGGCAGCTTTGCTATCACGTCAACTTTAGCGTGATCCACCTCAATTCCTTTACTTGACACCCGGTTCCCCAAGACTATTCCCTCTTGTACCATGAAATGACACTTCTCCCAATTAAGAATCAGGTTAGTCTCAATACACCGTTTCAGCACACGAGTCAGATTGATAAGGCACTCATCAAATGAGTTCTCTACCACTGAGAAATCATCCATGAATATATCCATTATGTCCTCCACCATGTCAGTGAATATGGCCATCATGCACCTTTGGAATGTGGCGGGTGTATTGCATAGGCCAAAAGGGTATCCTCCGAAAGGCATAAATGCCTTATGGGCAAGTGAAAGAGGTCTTCTCTCTGTCCTCTAGTGCAATGGAGATTTGATTGTACCCTGAGTACCCATCCATAAAACAGAAGTGTGACCTCCCTGCCAATCTGTCTAGCATCTGATCAATGAAGGAAAGTGGGAAGTGGTCTTTCCGGGTGGCTAGATTTAACTTTCTATAGTCCATGCAAATTCTCCAGCCCGTGACAGTTCGTGTTGAGATCAGTTCATTGTTATCATTTTGATCACCGTCATGCCACCTTTCTTAGGCACACATTGCACTGGGCTAACCCAGCTGCTGTCAGAGATTGGGAAAATAATTCCCGTATCTAACCACTTTATCACTTCTTTCTTCACCACTTCCTTCATGTTGGGGTTCAGCCTTCTTTGATGTTCCCTGGAAGGTTTGTGTCCCTCTTCTAGCAGAATTTTATGCATACAGTAGGCGGGGCTGATCCCCTTGATGTCTGCCATGGTCCACCCAAAGGCAGTCTTACACTCCTTGAGTACCTGCAAGAGTTATTGTGCCTGCATATCTAACAAACTAGATGAGATAATAACAAGTAATGTGGAGTCAGGTCCAAGGGTCTCATACCTGAGATGGGCGGGCAGTGGCTTCAATTCCAGCTTTGGTGGTTCTTCAATGGATGACTTGACTAGAGGAGTTTCTCTATTTTCTAAGTGCAATGGCTCAAATTCAAGAGTTCTATCCCAGAACCCTATGCCCTCTAACGCCAATACCCATTCTGCCAATTCTTCTCCATTCACCTCATCTAAATTCATCAGACATGCAGCAAGAGGGTCCTCAATAGTTAGCATCTCATCATCATTTTCTACAATTACATCCACGGCATTAATAAGAGAGCAATTGGCGAAGGTCGCCTCATAGATTTTTGCACATTGAATGTATCTCTTCATCATTCAATCTCATCTTGATCTCCCCAGTCTCACAATCAATGAGAGCTCTCCCAGTGGCTAAGAACGACCTTCCTAAAATTATGGGAATTTTTTCATCTACCTTGCAGTCTAAGATCACAAAATATGTAGGGAACACAAATTTCCCTACCTGAATCAACACATCATCCAGAATACCAGAGGGTGTTTTTACAATCCTGTCAGCCAGCTACAACAACATGAAAGTGGGTCTAGCTCTTCCAATCCTCAGCCTCTTGTAAATCGCCAGGGGCATAAGATTTATGCTAGCCCCTAGATCACAAAGTGCCTTAGCAAAAGCAAAATTACCAATGGTGCAGGGAACTGTGAAACTCCCCGGATCAGATAGCTTCTCAGCAATTGGTCTAGTCACCACTGCACTACAGGTCTGAGTAAGAGTCACTATGGCCAGGTCTTGGAAATCGAATTTTCGGGACATCAAGTCCTTTATCATTTTTGCATACCCAGGCATCTCTTTCAAAGCATCTATCAATGGGATATTTACCTGGATTTGTTTCAGCATCTCCAAGAATTTTTGTATTGCTCCTCTTTTTAGTACTTGGCCAGCCTCTAAGGGAATGGTGCCAGAGGTCTCTTCTTCCCAATGATTTGGGATTGCTCTTTATCAGCTGCCACCTCAACTACTTGTTCCTGGGCTGTCTTAGCTTCTTTCTTAGTCTCAATCTGAATGTTATGTTCTTCCTGGGTAGGCTGGACTGTCACCTTTGTCAGTCTCGTTGACCCATCAAACTCAATGGGCACTGGTATGAGTGTCTCAGCCTGTCTGCTTTCTCGAGTCCTCTCTTGCTCCACGTCTAAATCTCTGCCATTCCGTAGACTCACTACTATCAGCTGCTTCGGGCCTTGATTTTTTGGGTTTATTAGAGTGTCTGCAGGTAATGTCCCATGTGGACGATTGTTTAAAGACATCGAAATTTGGCCCATCTGCACTTCAATATTCTTGATAGCCGAATCATTTGCATCTACTCTTTCACTAATTTTTGAATTAGACCTAATAACCTACTGCATCATTGCCTCAAGTCTAGCAAACCCATCTTCCTGTCATCCACCATGCTGTTGCTGAGAAGGGTGATACCCCTACTGCTGATTTTGATTGTTATATCCCTGTGGCCTTGGGTAAGGTGCCATATTGTTAGGAGGTATCATACCTCCCATGTTCCCATTGTTGAACTATGGTTGGACGGGCTTGTACGACTGATTTTGCTGGCCCCAATTCTGACCACCCTTTCTCTAGCCTCCATAATTAGACACATAGTTCATGTCTTCAGGGTAGTGCTGATAATCATGTTCTGCATTCCACTGGTTGCCAATTGGCTGACTAATGCAAGATGTGCATAATCGCCCATTGGTAGTATTTACGATATGTACCTGCTGCTTCTACCCTGACTCTTCCACCTTTTTGGTGAGGATACTCATCTGTGTCAATAAGGTGGCCATATTTTCAGCCATAGAGTTGGATGGATCTAAGGGCACCGAGTGAACCACTGGAGTGATAGGTGTATTCCTGGTTGTCCATCCCAAATTCTGTGCC
This sequence comes from Nicotiana sylvestris, assembly GCF_000393655.2. NCBI lineage: Eukaryota > Viridiplantae > Streptophyta > Magnoliopsida > Solanales > Solanaceae > Nicotiana > Nicotiana sylvestris. The sequence goes on from NC_091058.1 coordinate 13,784,083, forward strand.
ATCTTGTCAAGCAGACTCTAGCCTTCTCTCCATGTTTTGCTCAAAAATGCTCCACCAGCTGAAGCATCAACAATGTTCTTCACACTATCTGACAATCCCATGTAAAACCGTTGTCCCAATATCAGATCTGGAATACCATGGTGCGGACATATAACCAGCATCCCTTTGAATCGTTCCCATGTTTCATGTAGTGTCTCCATTGGTCTCTGTTTGAAGCTCAAAATTTCATCAATTTGTTGAGCAGTCTTGTTGGGTGGGTGGAACTTGTTCACGAATTGCTTGACTAACTCCTCCCAAGTTGTTATGGAATTAATGGGGAGTGAGTTTAGCCAGGTCTACACAGCTCCTGTCATTGAGAATGGAAACAATAACAGCTTGATTGCTTCCGAAGTTATGTTGGGTTGCCTTTGGGTTTTGCAGATTGACAGGAAATTCGTCAAGTGCTGATGAGGATCTTCAACTTGTGTCCCCAAAAATAGTCCCTTGTTTTTCAACAAGTGCATCATGTTGTTCGTGATTTGGAATGATTCAGCCTGTATCTGCGGGACTAAAATCGTTGTGGCCAAATTTTCAGTTGTGGGTTGTGCCCAGTCATAGAGAGCAACCTCTGGCACAAGAGGTGCCACTGGTGCTATTGGTACAACTGGGTCTACTTCGTGATCCCCCATGTCAGGTTCAAATTGTTCAGTTGTTTGTTTTTCCGGTTGGCCCGATTCAAGGCCTTGAAAACTCTTTCGGGATCTGATAATGCTTCAAATACTTCACCAGTTCTCGATGAGTTTCTAGGCATGCACCCGTACAACCAAGTCAACAAACGTTAAAATTTCAATGTAAAGATTGGGTATAGAAAAAACTGACTACACTAAGAATTTTTGTACTTCTTTCAATTGTAATTGATAACACCGTTAATTCCCCGGCAACGGCGCCAAAATTTGATCACGCCCAAATTCCCCGGCACTAGCTGGCTTTGTTTATTACAACTCACTTTAGATTACATCCAATGCTTCGTTATCCCTAATCCTGCCTTTAAACCCTCAGTTATTGATCCCTCATATACTTTGGGAGTGGTGTTGTTCAACAATTACCTAAATATGCACTCTCTCCTGAGTTATGCACACTAAATAGGCACAACTAATTGAGGATCCTGTCAATTAACTACAATATGCATGAAGTTGAACAAATAGAGATTTAAACTGGGTAAATTATATTAACATAACAAGAATTTCATCCTTCAATAGGTTCCATCAAAACCCTAGACTAGGAAATTATCTACTCATGACAAAACAAGATAAAACTACTAAATTATTCATAATGGGTAATTGCAAGAAAATAAAAGGAGATAGAAAAACTCTAATATTTGGTTGATATTCTCACACTTATTCTTTCCTTTAAAGTAGTCTAAAAACAAGCTTAAACATGTCTTGGGCGAGCTTCTAAAGTTTATAAGGGTTTGGAACAAGTTTTTCCTGATTTACACTTTGGTCCCCAAACTTTCTGGCACGTGAACAGTTCACCGCGGTCGCGGCAAGACCGCGGCTCCACCGTGGTGAACGTTAAACATTCTGCCTCGAACACTTGGTCTGCCGCGGTTCCACCGCGGTCGCGGTGGAATTCACTCAATCCATTCTTTTGCTTCTTTGTGCTCGGTACTTCTTGATTGGGCGTTTTCTTCACATTATTGCCTCCAAAATACTCTGTAGTGCTTCCTCACTTAGAATATTCCATACGAAGCAAAAGAACACCATTTAGAGCATTTTGTTATCAATTTACCTATAAAACAATAATAAAACATGGTAATATTAAGGTGTAAATATCATCTATATAGCCTAATGTCAAGACTTAATATATGTACATACTAAGAAGTGATTTTAATATTAATTAAACATATTTAGATATAGATGATGAATGGAAACGTAGTGACCGTTCAATTCTATACTAAATGTAGAATTAATATTATAATTAATTTTCTTGAGTGTGTAATCACATGAATAAATTAACTGAGGTATATATTGATGAGTTAAACTTGTAATATTGTCTCTAATAACAGACATGGCATCAAAAAGTATCATTGCTGACTTGAACAAGGGTGACAAACTAAATGGTGAAAATTACGATATCTGGAGTCGTAAGATATGGTATGTACTCGAAGAGCAAGATGCTCTTGAAAGTATTAACCATGTAATGAGTCACCCAGAGGAGGGTAATACTGCCCAACACAGGAGGGATATAGAAACTTACAATGTTTGGAAAAAGAAAGATTCCACTGCACGTGGAATCATTGTAAGTTCAGTTGCTGATGATCTCATCCACGAATGTGAGCAATATCCTACTGCTCAAGCCATGTGGGCACATTTAAGGTAGGCATATGGGGGTACGACTGTGACTCGCCTTCGACATTTGACAATCAAGTTTGACACGTACAAATAGCGTCATGATCACAGTATCAAGCAACATCTAAGGGTAATGTCAAATATGATTGCTCAACTCAAAAGTGATGGCCATGTTCTCTCTGATGAGCAGCAGGTTCAGGCAGTGATTCGGTCTCTTCCCAATAATTGGGAACATTTGAAGGTTAACTTGACCCACAATAATAGCATCAAAACTTTTGCTGATGTTTCCCGTCATATGGAGCTTGAAGACGAGCGACTTGGTGCTGCTAAAGTTGTACCCAATGCCTTTGTGGCAAAATCAAGTGGTACAAAGAGATAAAGCTTCAAGCGCAAGAGAAACTGGAAAAATGACGGAAAGGGTAAGGAGACCAGAGAAGGACCCTCCAAGAAAAGAAACAAGCCAAATTCCAAGAAAGGAAAACGGTTCTACAAGAAGAAAGACAAGAGCAAGATGAAGTATTACAATTGCCAAGTTCCAGGGCATTTTGCTCGTGAGTGCACTGAGCCGAAAAAGGTAGCATTTCAAAATGCATCTCTTAGTGCTATATATGTTTCTAGCACTATTTTACTAACTGAATCTTATCTTGTGTGGATTGTAGACTCAGGGGCCATCGACCATGTGAGTCGCGATAGAGAATCGTTTATAGAGTTTCGTCGAGTTCCACCTGTATCAAAGCATGTATATGTGGGAAATAATGCTAAGCTTGAAGTCAAATGGATATGCACTTGCAGAATGGACATGCGTGGTGACCGATATTTGATGTTTCATGACGTCCTATATGTTCCAGAAATTCGACAAAACTTAGTATCTGTGTCTGTTCTTCTAGATTTAGATTTCAATTTGAACTTTTGTCGCAGTGGTCATAGAATTACTCAAGATAATATTTTTTTATGATTTTGGACATCGTTATAATGGTTTTATTGAGTTAGATTGTAATCCTTCTACGTATAACTATTATGTTGACCGTTGTATTATGGCATGTTATTCTAGTAACAATGATGTTGATGTTATTACATGGCATGCAAGATTAGGTCACATAGTGCAGGATCGAATGAATAGATTGGCTAAGGAAGGACATCTAGATCCTTTCTCTAATTGAAATGCCCACTTGTGAAACTTGTCTTGCCGGAAATATTACACGTAAACCATTTGGAAAGGCTAAGAGAGCTCATTTTCCATTGCAATTAATCCATTCTGATATATGTGGTCCAATGAATGTGAGGGCTAGGTCTGGTGCATTATATTTTATTACGTTTATTGATGATTTCACATGCTTTGGTTATGTCTATCTGATCTCTCATAAATCTGAAGCACTTGAATGCTTTAAGAAATATGTGAATGAAGTTGAGAATCAATTAAACAAAAGGATTAAGACCTTAAGAACCGATAGATGGCGTGAATATCTTTCAAAAGAATTTGAAGGATTGTGCAATGAAAAGGGAATCACCAGATAGTTAACTATTCCATACACACCTCAACAAAATGGTGTAGAAGAAAGGAGGAATAGAACACTACTGGACATGATAAGGTCCATGATGGCACATGCAAATTTACATATCTCCTTTTGGGGAGATGCGTTATTGACGGCAACTTATATATTGAACAAAGTGCCTTCTAAATCAATTTCTTCCACTCCTTATGAGCTATGGACTGGTCATAAACCAAACTTAAAGGATTTATGACCTTGGGGTTGCGCTGCATATGTAAAAAATTCTTTTAGCAAGTTTGGTAAATTAGGTCCAAAAGGCAAGAAATGTATCTTTATAAGATATTCAGAACACTCCAAAGGGTATGTGTTCATTGGTAAATTAGAGGATGGAAGTGTTACTGAGATTGAATCACGAGATGTCACTTTTTTGGAAAATGATTTTCCAAAGAGGGGCGAGGTAAAGAATGGAGAGCCTCTTTATGAAATATTGAACTCAGATAGTCAGCAAGTGTCTTCTGACACAGTTGATAATAAAATTGATCAAGATTTTATTCTTGATCCGAGTGGGAGTGGAAACTCTCAATCCCGAAATCCTTCTGACGAACCTAAATTTCAACTACAGGAAAAATATACCCAAATGTACTTATGAAATTGAAGATTATATTTTCTTGGTATTTGCCATAGAAATGGATGAGCCAAAGTTTGTGACTGAGGCTTTATCGAGCCTTGGAAAAGATGAGTGGATGAAAGCAATGAAAGAAGAATTAGAGTCCATGAAAACTAGCAAAGCCTGGGATCTAGTTGATCTTCCGCCCAGGCGTAGAGCCATCGAGAACAAATGGGTTCTCAAAGTTAAACACAAAGCGGATGGGTCAATAGAAAGATACAAGGCACGATTGGTGGCAAAAGGCTTTACTCAAGAAGCTGGAATAGATTATGAGGAAATATTTTCACCAGTTGTGAAGTTTACCTCAATTCGCTTACTTTTGGCTATTGTTGCACGTTTGGATTTGGAATTACATCAAATGGACGTGAAGACAGCTTTTCTCAATGGAGAACTAAACGAAGAGATCTACATGGAACAACATGTAGGCTTCATCGTTAAAGGCCAAGAAAAGAAGTTCTGTAAATTGAAAAGATCTATTTATGGCCTGGAGCAATCTTCAAGGCAATGGTATTTGAGATTTCACAAGGAGGTGATCTCATATGATTTCACCATGATCAATGAAGACCATTGCATTTATGTGAAGAAGTCCAATGGGATGTTTGTTATTCTTTCTCTTTATGTGGACGATATTTTATTGGCCGGAAATAATTTGGAGTATTTGAAAACTATCAAGTCATGGCTTTCAAAGTCATTTGACATGAAAGATATGGGCGAGGCAGACTATATCCTTGGAGTTAAGATCCAAAGAGACCGTTCCAAAAGGTTATTGAGTCTATCTCAAGAAACTTATATAAAGAAATTTTTAGAGTGTTTTTGCATGAATGGTTGCAAATCCATGGATACTCCTATAGCGAGAAGTGAAACTTTAAGCCTTGAAATATGTCCCAAGATTGAAAATGAAAAGGAAGACATGTCTCGAGTTCCGTATTCAAGTGTTGTTGGGAGCTTGATATACGCTATGATGTGTACTTGCCCAGACATTTGTTATGCCGTAGGTCTGGTTAGCAGGTATCAATCCAATCCTGGAAGAGATCATTGGAAAGTTGTGAAGAGAATTTTCAGATACCTAAAGGGAACTGCAGATTATTCACTATGTTATAGTGGAAATGATTTATACTTGAGAGGATATATAGATGCTGATTGGGCTGGTAATCGGAATGATAGAAAGTCAACATCCGGTTATGCCTTCTTACTTAATGGTGGTGCTATATCATGGAAAAGTAAGAAACAAACCTATACAGCCCTTTCAACAATAGAAGCTAAGTTCATGGCTTGTGCGTCTGCAGTACAAGAAGTTGTTTGGTTGAAGAGATTCTTTGAGCATTTGGATATTACAAAGAACTCTCAGGGTCCCATGACTCTATACTGTGATAGTCAAGCGGCTATTGCATATATAAAAGATCCTAAGTATCACAGCAAGACCAAACACATTGACATCAAGTATAACTTTGTAAGAGACATGGTAGCAAGTGGAGAGATAAATTTACAGTATATTTCTATGCGAAGCATGATAGCTGATCCTTTTACAAAGGCGATATCTAGAGACCTATTTGAGAAACATGTTATGGCTCTAGGTTTGCGAAGGATATGAACATATTTATGTATTGTAAAATGATTTAAGTATTATAATATGCTCATCAATATTTGACTCTTGAATTATGCTTATATCTCGTATGTATATGATGATTTTTTGTTAATAAAGTGTGCCGAACAAGTTGCGAGATTGGCTCTCTCACATGAGCAGTCGCCTCTTACGTTAAGAATCGTGAAGAGATGAGACCTTATGGAAACTTGGATAATGTGAGGTTATATTTACTTGTAGAGGTCGGTCTTGACAACTAATCAGACTTACAAATTTCACTATTCGATTATGACTTGTTTTGTAAGCCAGATGGATGTTTCTCTAAGAAGATGGTTTGAGGATTATTGAAGTGAGAAACTCAGGTTAGACATTTGGAGGTGTCTAGACCAAGATCTGTACGGTGTTGAACGATTAAAAGAATTAGGCACGCGTGCCAATATAAGGTAAAAACACTGTAACATATGTTTCATACCACGTGTGCTATCGACCATGGGATAATGGAAGAATGAATCCCTGCTTCTTCATTGTGTGAGATCCCAAAGAAGTTATATCAACTTTTATTAGAATACCCTTTGACCTTTTACAGTATCTTGAAGTGCCAATCAGTGTTGCTACTTTAGCATGTCACTAATAGCCATGAGTGATTCGGTAATGCAGTGCATATCTAGGAAAGCAGTTGATTTGGAATGATAATATTCGAGTAGAAAGGGAAGACAACTAAAATTTAGTAATTTAACCTGTATTCATAGGTCGACCATTACACTTACCATGAGGGTATTGGGTGTAATTGTGGATACAAAGTTAAACATGAACTCGAGTTTGCCTATTTTTCGAGGATGGGGGATCTGATAACTAGCTACTAGAATAGCCAACAATGTTTGGGGTATTGCGAGTAATAATAAGATCCTCATGGTAGTAGTGAATCCTTTCCCGCATGTTATTGGATTTCTACATAGAGCTATTAAACAACCTTAAAGGGTGTAAGAATATTATAGCTCTTAATGCTCGCAAGTCGCACGATCTATTTACCAGTATGAATTAAGTGTGTTATACACATGGCACTAGTTTGGGTCTAGCCCATCATGTGCGAAGTGGGAGATGTTGGATATTGGGTTTCGGTTGCAGGTCGCCCATATGGGATAACCCTACCCATTTAAAGGAGATAAAACCTAAAGAGGTTACCTAGGGAGGTTAAAACACAGATAAAATAAAATAAAAACTGTTGCACGTTAGAGAGAGAAGGGAAACGTGGGATTAAATGTGAGCGGGCAGTTTTTTCCTCTCTTGAAACTCCTCTCTCTCCTTTATATATATCTTTCTTCTTCAACAGATAAAGGTAGAAGACTTGAAGTAATTCTCTCTCAAGAAAACACACTGCGAAAAAAGTATTTGGATCGTGAACAATAGCTCTGTTTCCTAGAGATTCAGAATACGATTTGGGGAAATTCCTTTTGTGGTGAGTTCAACAGTTTTCGCTGCGTTAATAAGGTACACAACTTGTTGTTCTCGCCCCACGTTTATTAATTTAACATTAAACCTAGATTAAATAATACAATAGAAAAAAAACAAGATGAATGATGTTTCCTAGTATGTTGGAACCAAATGATTACTCGTAAATGTGAGTAACTTCAAAAGTAGAAGAATCTAACAATGAATACAATTGACCGAGATAAAAGATGATGTATAGATTTCAGATCTATAGTAAGCAAAGTTTTCTTTTTGGTATTCACTTTCCAACCCCCCTTTTACAAAGTCTTTCCCCTCTATTTATAAGGGGCAATTCCCTCTTGAACCCTAAAAAGGTATAACATAAAGAATATTCGAAAAGCATATTCCTACTGTCTCCTACTATGCCTACACTTCTGCAAATGTTGTGCGTTCGCTAACCGCTGTCAGTCCTCACCCTTTACAATGACCAAAGGACGCTGTATCGTAAGGGCCTCGTCCCTCGCCGTACTCATTAGTGGTCGTGGTCGTCCAAATTTGTACCTATACAGTTAGTCCCTCCACTTGTCAAGGTTGCAGCTCGATGCGTCCTTGATAAGCGGACATTGCCTATACTTGCGGAGAAATTTGGCTTACGAATCATAATGGTTTGGCTAACAATGGAAGGGTAGTGTGCTTCACGATATCCTGGGTGGTGTGTCTTATTAGTAAATAACGTCACTTTCACGTGCGTCATCATTACCCACCTTTTTGAGACAGAGACTGATGGTTTGTCGCTTCGATTTTGGTTCCATTGGCAGCCTTCCGCTTCGATTCTGACACCCCATATCTCAAAGTGACTTTCTTAAAGAACCCGCTCGTACTCCCGTTTTGATAGTATCTGAAACTGAGCAAGCTCATATAGATGCCCTCCGCACTAAATACAACATCCCCCCTCACATCGAGATGGTTCCGGTGGGGAAGGACTTTGTAGAGGTCCATAGACCAGGGTATTGTGCTTTTTATGAATACCCCTTTATGATTGGTCATTCTCTCCCTCTTCTCCCCTTGGCAGAGGAATTCTGTCGATTTTATAAGGTTTGCCCAGCGCAACTTTCTCCTTACACAAATAAAATATTCTTGGCGTTGACAAAATATGCGGAGTTAATGGGATGCGAAGTCGACATTCATCACCTCTTGCACTTGTTTTCCCATAGTTTTCATAGGGGTACTATGGTACATTTGAGGCACCGTGGAACCAAAGGACTGGTGGTCGGAACTGACGACCGGGTGAGCCGTAAATTTTGGCATAAGTATTTCTTTATCAGAACTGAACACATTGTGTCGGATCCTACTGGCTTCCTGGAGTGGTGGAATAATAATCGTAGGTGTCGTAACCTGTTTACTCTCTCTTTTTTGTTTATTGTTTGACTTGATATTTATCTGCGGCTTTCTTTTGTAGCTGTGGGGCATACACCCCATCCCATTGCCGGTATAAGGGACTAGGTAGCCCGTTTATTGCTTCATACAGTGGAGACTCGAGACTGGCCCACTTTTGTGAAACGTTTTGGGCCGAAGGTCTCATCTGGTAAGCATTTCCCCCACGCCGCTTTTCGGTTGTTTGCCATTATCTATTGATATGACTCTTTGTGATGATAAGTTGTGGAGCTTCTAGATGGATGGCCCCAGTCCCTGCATTTCGCCAGTCCGTCGCCTTGGCGGGAATGCAATTTACTTTGGAGGAGTCTGTTCGAGAAGATCGTGCTCATCTGGTGCAAGCGAGAGACTCCTCTCAGGATATGGTTGTGAGGGAAGAGATTTCCTCTTTATCGGTCTATCACCTCTTGGATGAGTCTTCTAACGGGGATAATCCTTCGTTGAGAAAAAAAAGGAGGGTAGAGCTCGAAAAAGACGTGGTCGTTGATACTGGTAGGTGTAGGACGGGTGCGTCGAAGATGGCACCTGTGACCGCATTTATGATGGACACTATTTTGGTGGGGAGGTATCCCCGGACAGAAGGAATTTACCAAGAAGTAGGGTCTGTGCGCTCCACTAAGGGTGGCACGTCATCTACTGTCGGAGGGGGACTACGTGTCGAGGGTGACGGCTCGGTTCGGATGTCGACCCAGGGGATGTTCGAGAATTTTTATAGTGTTACACTCACGTAGAGGTTAGAACGGAGGGTTATAATCGACACATAGTCGTCCCTTGGGAGTACGACTTGCTGTCGAACTACTTCTCCTAAGAGCGAGGCACTTAGAGTGATGAGTGACGCGGAGTTGTCACAGAGCGTTTCTAGCATGGCTCTACGGGTAAATGTCTTTCTTTTCTTTTCGTCGTTGGATTTGTTTTATTGTTCTTGGCCCATCCTTTTGTTTTAACTTTGTTTTCATATTAGACACTCATCATAGAGATCGAGCGTGAGCGTCGGTAAAGGAGAAGGATGAACTTCTATGGAAAGATGTCTTCTAAGTATCAAAAATATCGCACCAAGCATTGTGCGATGGATGACATCTTTACTCGGGATCGCGACTTCCAATTGTTCCGCAATAGGCTCAAGCATAGGGAGGATCAATTGGCGCATAAGGTCGAGGAATTGAAAGAGCGAGACGAGGACCTTATGAAGGCCATTGCCTGTTAAGTGAGCTCGAGGCAACCCTTAAGGTTAGGGAAAATGAGCTTAAGCTAAATAAGGGAGTGGTGGCCGAAAATGCCGACCTCCAAGAAAAGGTGGCCAATTTAACTGCTGAATTGGATATGAAGGTGGCGGAGGTCGTTGACCTTAAGAGTGAATTGAGCACAAATGTTGATGGATTGGCCCACACTGAAAGGGAGAGGGCGACTGTCGTCTCTAAGGTAGTGGCTCTAAGAGACGCCCTCCATGTTTGTAGATTGGAGCGGGACAAGGATGTAGAGGCGTCCACACTTAAGGTAGCAGGACTTGAGAGTCGTATTCACGATTTGGAGGCGGAATTGTCCACGTTGAATGAACAAGTGGCTTCCTTAAAAACGGAGGGCATGTGATATCAGTCGCAACCCTCTATATCCCATATTTCGTCTGATACTGTCGTGCCTCATCATTTGTATGAGTTGTGGGTTCACGCTGAAGCCCGGCTCGATGTGTATAAGGCTCTTTATACCTATAGGAGGGCATCTGAGACAGAGCTTTAGTATGTGCGTGCCAAGGCCCGTGCAGCTCGTGGGGAATGCAGGTATGACCCCATCAAGCCTGGCGGGGATGATATTAATTCTGATGATGCGGACAAACTTGCCTCCAACTCTTGGTACTATGAGGTGTATACCATAGGGAATAATGTGGCTTAGTATTCAGTTGTATTTACTTTTGCTTCGCCATTTTTGTGAGGGCATCTTTGAGCCCTTTTTAAAAACAAGTACTTGTAATATATTTGCTGAAATGGAAATTCTTTTGGTCGTGTACCTCTAAGTTGTTGTTTCCCCTTTTTTTTTGGTTTATTCGTCGATGGCTTTTGCCGCAGTCATGTTATTCTGAATCTTCGTTGAAATGTTAAACTCGTTCTTTTGTGAGTCTAATTGAACTCTTTTCGTTAGCAATGACCTTGGTCGTAGGGATGTTACTTTCAAGCTGGCGCTGAAGTAGTATCCCGTCGTAGTTCGAGTGAAATCGAACTCTTTTTTTCGACGACGGACTTAGCCATTGAGATTTTACTTTCGAGTTGGTCTCAAAGAAGTATCCCATCATGGTTCGAGCAAAATCGAACTTTTTTCTTCAGCGATGGCCTTAGCCATTTGGATGTTACTTCTGAGTTGGTGCCGAAGTAGTATCCCGTCATGGTTCGAGTGAAATTAAACTCTTTTCTTCAATGATTGGCCTTAGCCATTGGGATGTTACTTTCGAGCTGGTGCCAAAGTAGTATCCCATCGTGGTTCGAGTGAAATCGAACTCTTTTCTTCGACGGTGGCCTTAGCCATTGAGATGTTACTTTTGAGCTGGTGCTGAAGTAGTATCCCCTCGTGGTTCGAGTGAAATTGAACTCTTTTATTCGACGATGGCCTTAGCCATTGGGATATTACTTTCGAGCTGGTGCCGAAGTAGTATCCCTTCCTGAGTGTGGCATTCTATTTCATTTGCTGGAGTGTCGTATGTCCCAATTTTTATTCATACCTTGGAGACACGTGTTGATTTTGCATACATAATGGAGTGATTTTATTTATATGTCGGAGATACATGTCGACTTCATACATACAATGGCGGTACATGTCGATTTTGTGCATATAATGGAGATTCTTTATATCTAGTCCCTTCATTGCTCGACCTGGAGATGTCATCAGTAGGCGGGGCAATGAACAATACTTCGAACCTCGAGACGTCCCCCTCATCGCCTCATTAAAAACCTCCCCGAGAAAACCCGACTGGGACAAAACTCGGGTGAGGGAAAAAGAGTACAACTTGGGCGGCGTCCCCTTTCAGAAGTGGAAGTACTTGAGGTGGGCGACATTTCGGTTATTTTGTAGAAGTTTTCCTTCTATTGTCTCTAATTGGAATGCTCATTTGTTTGCTACAACTGTGATTTTATATGGCCCGTCCCAATTTGTTCCCAATTTCCCTTCATTTGGGTCCTTCGCTGTTTGTTTCTTGGCTTTAAGGACGTAATCCCAGACTCTGAGTGGTCGTACTTTATCCTTCTTGTTATAGTACCTTTCTGCTTGTTGTTTTTGGGCTATCATCCTTACGTGAGCCATATCCCTTCATTCTTCAACCTCGTCCAGGTCCTGTAATCTGCTTTCGTCGTTGCTTGGTCCACTCTCATTGGAGTATCTCAGGCTAGGTTCCTTGACGTCAACGGGTATAACTGCATCAGTACCGTAGACTAGTGAATACGGCGTCTCACCTGTGCTGGTTTTCGGCGTTGTGCGGTAGGCCCATAACACCTCTGGTAGTAGTTTCAGCCATAGCCCTATGGCGTCCTCGAGATTTTTCTTTAATATGTTCAATATTGTTTTATTAGATGATTCCATTTGGCCATTTCTGGCAGGGTGATATGGAGTGGTGAGTATCCATGTGATGTGCCATTTCTCAAAGAACTCAGTCGTCTTTTTACCGATGATCTGGGGTCCGTTGTCGCAACTGATTTCTTTGGGGATGTCGAAGCGGCATATGATGTTTTTCCAGATGAATGCGATGACTTCTTGTTCATGTATTTGAGCGAACGCACCTACTTTCACCCATTTAGAAAAATAATCAATTAAAACCTAAAGGAGGCGTATCTTACCTCACCCTGCTTGGAGGGGTCCGACGATATCCATCCCCCATTTTATAAACGGCCATGGAGAAGTGACGGGATGCAGGAGTTCTCCCATCTGATGTATCATAGGGGCGTATTTCTGGCACTGCTCACATTTTTTGACGTAATCCGCGACCTCTTTTTTCATAGTGGGCCAGTAGTATCCTGCACGGATAATACATCTGACGAGGGCCCGATTGCCTGTATGAGCATCGCAGTGGCCTTCGTGTACCTTTTCGAGCACCCGCCTTGTCTGACTTGGGCCAAGGCATTTGGCCAAAGGACCGCCGAACGTCCTTTTATAAAGGTCGTGGTTTATGAGGCTATACCTGGCCGCTTGTATTCGGAGCTTTTTGGCTTCTTTTATCTTTTGGAGTGTTCCTTCCTGTAGATATTGTCACACCTCCTTTTTCCGCGCCCGAGGGGGCGCATGGGGAGTTTTTCCAATTAAAGGACAATCGAAACGGGATTGGTTTAATTATTTCAGAGTCGCCACTTGGGAGATTTAGGGTGTCCCAAGTCACCAATTTTAATCCCGAATCGAGGAAAATAATGACTCTATATTATAGTCTGCGTACCAGAAATCCGGATAAGGAATTCTGTTAACCCGGGAGAAGGTGTTAGGCATTCCCGAGTTCCGTGGTTCTAGCACGGTCGCTCAATTGTTATATTCGGCTTGATTATCTGATTTTATACAAGTATGAACTTATGTGCAAATTTATCTTTTAACCGCTTTACTATTATTGTTTTTAAAAGAAATGTGAACATCATTTAAAACACGTCTTTGGACTACGTCACATGAAATGCACCCATAATCCGGAACACATTTTATTTGATGTTTTGGGATCGGATTTGGGTCGCATGAAATGCACACCCGAGTTTAAGAAAATTAAATTATTAAAGGTGCGCCTAAAGCAACTAGCGCATTATTATTTTTGCGGAGGCCGTGAAATTCGCTAAACGACCCTCCTGAATTCTAAGTAATTTTAAACAAGTATTTACCGAGGGCCCCACGATTTGTGTTGTTATTCGGCGAGGCTCATCTCATGCTTATTTTTTAAAATGAATTTGCAACGACGTGGAAATGCGTCTCGGGCCACGTCACAATCAATGTGCCCGTGACTAGAGACATATTTCGACTCCGTTGAGATTTGGATTTGGGTCACATAAATGTGCACCCGAGTTTAGGGAGATAACATTATTAAAGGCGCGCCTAAAGCAACTAGCGCATTATTATTTTTTGGATAGGGCCGTGAAATTTGCTAAACGGCTCGTCCCGGAATCTAAGTATTTAATACATATATTTTGTGAGGGCCCGGCAATTTGTACATTTTTTTTACTTTTTATTTTTTTTTTATTTTTTTTGCGAGGCTCGTCTCATTTTTACTTTTTAAGGGCAAACTTAAAACAACTACGATTTCCTACTAGTGAAGCCATCCGAGATTAAACAAAAAACGATTCTAACAGGTAATAATATCCATGGTAAAAATAAAAATAGAATAACCTCGTTCATATGCTCACATTTACTTTAAGCATGCAGTAACTAAACATAAAATACCATTTTTAACACAACAACAAAAATTGCATTGTTGACATTCATACATATCGAATATTTTCATTTATTGCCTTGAACCATAATATGCAAAATGAATGAAATGAAACAAAGGATGACGAACACCAACCTTCGAACCTCGACAATCCTAGAACGACAAACAGTGCTTCCTACGCAACTCAAACCGGATCTCGCTGAACAACGACGGAACCTCGGACAAACACCTCGACGTGCCGGACCTCGATGGAAATAGAAAACTCGGACCCGCAAGTACTAACAATCCGCCATGTTCGCTGCTACTGACCTTTCTCGACCCAGCAGCTTGGTGCGAAAAAATGAAGCAGGAGGGGTCGAGGGACATTGACGGGGTAGAAGAACACAGCAACAGCTGCCTACGTTCCGACGAGGGGGTGACGACGAGGGTGGCTGGATTTTTGGCTCGGCAGGTGGTTTTGGGGTAGGGTTGGGTTAGGTTCAGGCGTTGGGGGGAACTGGTTGCGACGTGATGTTGGGACGCTGTGGGTGGTGGTTTCGGAGTTTGGACGCGAGAGGGGTCAGCTGGGTGGTTTACCAGTAGAGGATGGTGTCGAAGGGGGCGCGACTGGTTTCAGTAGGTGTTGCTTGGGCGTGAGGCTGGTGAAGACGATGGTATGGCGGTTGACGGAGGTGGAGCTGGAGGTGGAGGGGGCTGTTAGCGGCGACAATGGTGGGGGCGATGGCTGGATTATGGTGGTTTGTACAGTAGGGTGATGGTGTTTGGACGGGGGTGATGGAGGCGGAGGGTGGTCCGTTGGTGAAGGTTGCGACGAGGGGAGGGTTGTAGATAGGTTTTTGGACAGTGGGTTGGGGACGATGGCGGAGGGTCAGTGATGGTGTTGATGGAGGAGGAGGGTGGTCGTTTAGCTGGTGGAGGGGGAGCCCCTGCTAGGGTTTGTGCTTCTTCTTCTCAAAGAAGAAGAAGATGAACAGTGTTTTGTTTTTCAAAATTTTTCCAAGTCCTTTTTGTTCGTTCCCTTTCTTTCTTCTTTATGGAGAAGAAAGGTGAACAGTGGTCCCGCATGCTTTTGCCTTTTGTCCGTGTTTTGTAATGCTTTGCCCATGAAAATGAGCCCCACGCGTGGTGGGGTTCGAGGCATATGTCCCCCACGCGTGGTGGGGTTCCCCACCTGTCCTGGACACGGTTTATTATGGGCTAGGTCCGAAAATTAGGCCTAAAACCGGGTAGTTTGAACCCGAATATTATTCTTTTGCCCGGACCCGAGAAATAGAAACACGTTGCTTAACTAGTCCTATGTAAGCAAAATAACTACCAAAAATAAGACTAGTATTTAAACAAAACTATATCTTTTTAAATATTTTTCAAGGTTTAAAATAGCTACAAAATATTAATAAAACTATTTTTTTGTAATTTTCGTTTTTAAATATTAAGATAAAATACGAGGTAATATTTTTGTATTTTTTCAAAGTTAAAAATGCCTATAAAACTTTAATAGAATTATTATTTTTGTTTTTTTTCGAAATTATATAAGGTATAAAAATAAAGTGCAATTTTTGATTTTTTTCAAGTTTATGAGGGATACATAAACTAAAATTTATATATATACCTTTTTTGTAATTTTTCTTTTTGCAATGAAATAAAGTAAAAATAGTTAAAATAGCTATACTAGACCCAATTTCACATATTCACACTAAAAATGTGAAAATTCTCGGGGAGGGTCAAAAATCACGTGCTTACAGCTGCCCCTCTTTGACTGGAAACACGAAGAGTTTTCCGACAAAGAACGACTAGCCGTGTTTTTGACCCGACCATTACTTGGACGGACTACACTTAAGGAAAGGGAGGGAATGTGACCGAGCCCTGGTATCTGAGCTGCCTACATATCCTTGGTTATACAGGAATCAGGCCACGTGTAGTTCGGGAATGAGAGAGATAGTGAAGTGTACCGAGGTGAAGAGCCGATCGAGGTGCCGTTCCGTTGAGGTTCCGGTCCGCGGTCCTGTCATTACAACAAAATGAAAACTGAAAAAGACTAACTAAGCCTACCAGCTACTAGTTACAAGGATTCCTATCTCTTAAGTCTTCTGAAACTTGGTCTTGAGTCTTGAATGGTGCTTCATACAGACTTTGGATCTGAACCTTGATACTTGCTAGCTGTAGGTGCTAGTTCTTGAGCAGACCACATTCGTTCTCCACCTCCGTAATCTGGGTTCTTTCTTTTCTTTTTCTTCTTTTTGGTGACCGGCTTCTGTTGATCATCACAGACTGTTGACTTGCATTCTTGGGGCGAGCTTCTTGTTGCTTCTATCTTGGATTGAGTGCTGAGGATTTTTGTTGTAACCATCTGCTTTCCGGTGGGCCACTGCTTGATCTTGAAAAATGTTTCTCCGTTCTACAGGCGGACTCCTGACTTCTTCTATCTTCGACACGCAACAACCTCCGTTCTACAGGCGGGTCCCTGACAATCAAAACAAACAAAACAGACAAAATTTTCTAACCCAGTTTGTACTGGGAAGATTTGTGAGTCGTTAGCAAAATTGTAACTCACTTACACTACTGATGCAATGATGAGAGTAAACTAAAGACTAGGCTAGGATGTGCATCTCCTCTGAGTAAAACCAAAACTCTTGCTAGAAAATGTGTCTGCTAAAATGAAAACCTCAATGACTCAAACTAGAAAGTGTGTCTTCTATGGTTGAATCGGAATGAGCTAAGCTAGGAAGTGCATCTCCTAGGGGTGAAATCCCAATTCCGGAAGTGCGTCTCCTGAAATAAAATATAATCTAAAAAGGCCAAACTCGGGAGTGCGTCCCCTAAAGCAAAAGTATAACCTGAGTGAACCAGACTAGGAAGTGTGTCTCCTAATGATGAAAACTTAATTCAGGAAGTGCGTTTCCTGTGCATGGAATTAAACTTAGGAAGTGCATCTCCTAATGGTAAAACTGAAATTAGGAAGTGTGTCTCCTACTTGTGAAACTTTTTAGGAAGTGCGTCTCCTACTTGTGAAACTCTTTAAGAAGTGCGTCTCCTACTTGTGAAACTTAGGTTAGGAAGTGCGTCTCCTATTGGTACAATGGACTTAGGAAGTGCGTCTCCTACTTGGGTAAAACTAAAACAAACTTAGGAGGAAATGCATCTCCTATGGGTAAAGACGTGGAATGTATGCCTCTGTTATCTGGGCGGGCTCCCAATTTCAACACTTGAAAAGTAAAGACTGAATTTATGCCTCTGTTATCTGGGCGGGCTCCCAACTTCAACACTTAAAAATAAAAACTGAATTTATGCCTCTATTATCTGGGCGGGCTCCCAACTTCAACACTTAAAAGCAAAGACTGAAATATATGCCTCTATTATTATGGGCGGGCTCCCAACTTCAACACTGAAAATAAAGACTGAAATGTATTCCTCTGTTATTATGGGCGGGCTCCCAATTTCAACACTTGAAAATAAAAAGACTGAATTTATGCCTTTGTTATCTGGGCGGGCTCCCAACTTCAACACTTGAAAAATAAAAGACTGAATTGTATTCCTCTCGTTATTCAGGTGGGCGCCTGGGACATGAAATGCAAATACTGAAATGTATTCCTCTCGTTATTCAGGTGGGCGCCTGGTAAAGACATGCAAAATGATGTGCCCGCATTATACTGGTGGGTGACCTTGAACAGAAATGAAAAGACAGAAAATGTATTCCTCTCGTTATTCAGGTGGGCGCCTGTCAAGAAATGTAAAGACTGAAACCAACATATCCTATTTGAGGGCGGATGAACCCAACATATCCTATTTGAGGGCGGATGAACCCGACAGATCCTATTTGAGGGCGGATGAACCCGACAGATCCTATTTGAGGGCGGATGAACCCAACATATCCTATTTGAGGGCGGATGAACCCAACATATCCTATTTGAGGGCGGATGAACCCAACATATCCTATTTGAGGGCGGATGAACCCGACATATCCTATTTGAGGGCGGATGAACCCAACAGATCCTATTTGAGGGCGGATGAACCCGACAGATCCTATTTGAGGGCGAATGAACCCAACAGATCCTATTTGAGGGCGGATGAACCCGACAGATCCTATTTGAGGGCGGATGAACCCGACATATCCTATTTGAGGGCGGATGAACCCAACATATCCTATTTGAGGGCGGATGAACCCAACAGATCCTATTTGAGGGCGGATGATCCCAAAATATCCTTAAGACTTGAAAATGTCTTAACGCGAAAACTTGCTGGGGATTGGGATAAATTTTCATTTTCTACCTTCCCCATTTTTTATTATTATTCTTTTTTTATTTATTTATTTATTTATTTTTTCTTTTTTTTTGTTTTTGCATAGCTTCTTCCTTCGAAGACTACCTCCCTTGATTTACTTACCTGTTGGGGGTAAAATGTTATCAGCTGAGGGTACCTGACTTCCAGAAAATTTTCTAAATGAAAGGAAAATTTTCTGCCCCAGTTTGATAATATCCCTTGTGGCATGCGTTTCTGCATCAATGCCATTTCCTTTACCTGTTTCAAATCAAACAAAATTTGTTAGTTTAAAACATGGTGGTTGGCTGTGATACTCCTATTGGGATTGCTTTCCCTTTCTCCTTCATTGCGCTGTGTTCCACGACTTGTTGGGGATGATATTATGTGCCGGGGATAATCCCTTCCTGCTGGGGATATCCCTCTTCTTTTGCGGCATAGCTTGGAAACTGGCATTTCCCCGACCTTTTAGTCTAGTATGGATTTCGCCAAATCATGCTCACTGCTCTCCTTGCTCTGTTCATGGGCCTTGGCCTTTGAGGTTTATAACCTTGGGTTTGGCAAGGATATCTCTCTTGACGCTCGTCAATCCTTTTGTCAATTCCCTTTGCTGGGGATATCTTTTTTGACACGGGCCTCGCGCTTGCTCCTCACTGACTATACCATTTGGATATACTAGTCAGATCTCATCTTGGAAAGCTGATGGCATATTTTGAAGTCATTTCATACTTGTTCTGACCGGACAGACTCTATTGGGGAATTTTTCTATGAAAGGAGAAAGATAAAAGAGACAAGATAAAAGACAAAGGAAAAGATGACTCTTTAAAAAAAAGAAACTATAAATAAATATCTATCAAACGCAGATACCGACTCTAATGGCCATGACATGCGTATGTGGCCTATCCTTTACCGTCAATCATCTTTCGAGATCTTCAATTGGCGATTCCTCATCTGCTTCTTGATCTTATTCGACTTGCAGTGCCCGAAGGGTTTTCACTATCAAGTCTCTCTCATTTTTGGCTTTTCTCTCAGCTTTCATCGCCTTATGGTGCCTGTGAAGGTTTTCACCGATAAGACTCTCTCATTTGTATCACTTTCCAGCTGGGGATTTGGAGTGTCGCCGGTATGACTCTTTCTACTGGAGATTAGAGTCCTTCCTGTTGTGGAACAGAATGTTATGTTCGCCGGTAAGACTCTTCATTTGTCTGACTTGGCAACTTTTGAAGACTGATCGGAAGGTCTTTCTTTGGACCGTAATGTGGGTTTTGGATAGGCTAGAAAGAAAGGGTATAAAAGGCTCAAAAATATTATTATTATTATTTTTTTTTTTTCGGGTTATTAGTTACAACCTTCGGAATTAGATTTATTTACAACGACCGCAACCTCTGCCCCAGTTTCTTGCTTGGGGATATCTTAATTGTTTTTTTTTTCATTTTTCAAAACTATGACCGAGCCGTGAAGCGCCTACGTATCCTCTTTGAGGAATCAGGTCAAACGTAGTTCCCAATTCCTCTTTTCATTCCGACTTTCTTTTGTTTGTCTTTTCTTTTCTTTTTTCTTCTTTCATTTTTCTCTTTTTCGTTTTGTTTTTTCTTTCTTTCTCTTTTTTTTCTTCTTTTTCGTTGCTACTGATTCCGAACGAGGGGTATGAAAGAAAATAAATAAGGCTCAAAAGGGGTTAACGAAGGATAAAGTGTTTGGGTAGCAGAACAAAATGCCTTCGTCATTCCAGTCTTCAAAATATGCCAAGTGCAAACAACACAATTTAAATTTGTAGTCTCTTCTGATGGTGCTGGACTTGACAATTATATTCAACATCTGTTTGTTCATTTTTCACTTCTAAAGCACCGTCGGCGACACTCCCATTCTCATTATCATGAACGACCCTCATGCCAATTTAGGCGAATCTTTCTTTAACGGTTTTCTTTGTGTTTAACTTGCCCCAGTTCCATATGACTCGGGCTTTGAATAATCTCAAACCGTCTTTATTTCCTTTAAATGGTCTGATCGCCTTTCCAGGGTTTTATGATTAACTTTAAAGACTAGGCCCAAAGTGTGTGCGCACGTCATGTCCCTAGAATCGGCATTGAACGAAATGATAAAAGGACTAAACAAAAAGACGACTGGAACTTAACAAAAGACCGGCTTTGCATTAGACTACCGGCGAAATGGTTTGAATAATAAAACAAACAAAACAACCAAAATAAAATCCTAACACAACCTCGACAAAGCTTAGACAAACTGACATGACAAAATGGAAAGATAAGAAGGTTTGACGCCAGAAAATATTCGGATTACAACTCTAAGAATAATCCGGACAACAGAAATGACAACAAAATAAGCCACCACCAGCTTCTCTTTTGCTAATCCAAGGAACGGAGCGTGCTCCCACTTTATCAAAACTGGCATCTTAGCCACTGAGCTTCGCAGCAATACTGTCAAGACCATTACCAGCTTCAATATCATCAATCTCCGTCAACAAGTTTCCGACAGAATTCGAATGCTTCTGTTATCAGGCCTGATCCTCGCAGAGTGTGCATCATGAGGTGCAAGTAAAGGATTCTGGGTGTCATTGTCCGGCTTACCACAAACCAACCACCTTAACTTTATTTGGGAAGAAACAGGTTAGAATGGACTCAGTCGGTCCTCATTATTGACAACATCTTTTTCTTTTTCTTTTTCGATGTTTTTTTTTCTTCTTTTTTTTCGCTTTTTTTCATTCTTTTTTTTCATTTCTTTTTCCATTTCTTTTTTTCATTTCTTTTTTTTTGTTGTGGTCGAATCTTATGGAGATTGCCTACGTATCATGACCCCGCATGAATCAGACCTTGCGTAGTTCGGACCAATAAAAGATAAACAACAGTAAACATTTTTCAATTTTCATATTAGAACAAACTGGGTTTCAAGGATTTAAAGATGACCCGCAAACTTGAAAATCAAACAAACCGCATGTTCTAATCAAAAGATTGGTAGACTCAAAAACAAAATTCCAGCTCCCTTTCTCTGTTCGACAAATGCAACCAAATGGTTATTTTTTGCAAATGTGGCCCCTTCCAAATTTCACATGAATTTTGAGGCCGGGGAGGATTATTTTATGACACTTTTACAAACTTGTCCGTTCTTTTACGAAAATAACCTTTCGACAACTGAAAGATACTCTAAGGCTATTTCGGCAAGAACGGTTTAAGACGCGGCCGAAACTGGATCGGCTTATTTTATTTTTTCATTTTTTTTGACTAAACATCCAAACGGCATTCACCCGACCGTTGACTCTTTGTTTTTTTTCAAATTATGATAAAAAACTTGGTGTTGCAAACACGGCCCTTCAGCGCCTCGGGGACGAAGATTTATAAGGCTGTGTGGGTCAACTAGACCAAGTCTTAAAAATGACCCCAAAAGTGGCTGTTTATGCAAAGTCAGCCTTCCGACGTCCCTTTCGGGGACATTCGGCTATGTCTTGATAAAACAGCGTCACCCGACTTCTTTATGACAAAATTAAAATTTGACATATATTTTTTATTTATTTGTTTTTGGCTATTTTAGCAAAGGGTGGGTTGGACATCACCCGACTTATTTATGACAAGATTAAAATTTTTGATTTTTAGCTATTTTAGCAAAAGGTGGGGTTGGACCTGATGAGGGTTGCCTACGTATCTCACATCCGGTGAGAATCAAACCCGCGTAGTTCGGGCAAATAAACTGTTTTTGAGAGGACCCTTTTCCATTTTCTATATTTATTTATTTTTTATTATTATTTTCACAACAATCAAATAGACTATTATTCTATTATTTTCATTTATAACAAACAAACGAATTAACGAAAAACATAAAACATTCCTTCTTTTTTGAGAAGGTGGGGTTGGACCCGATGAGGGTTGCCTACGTATCTCACATCCGGTGAGAATCAAACCCGCGTAGTTCGGTCGAATAAACTACTTTAAAAGAAGAAAGGAAGCATTTTTTGATTGATTTTCTTTTTACAAGAAACACTTCTAAGATATATTTTGAATTTTCATTTGCTCTTTTTTTTTCTTTATTCTAAAGAAGAAGAAGAAAATATTTTTTCGGAATTTTACCTTTAATAAAAGAAATGCTTCTAAAATGTTTTTTTTTCTGAATTTTCTAAAGAAGAATCAAAATATTTTCGGATTTTTATTTATCTATTTTATCTTTTTTGAATTTTGAACTTTCTTTTGAATTTTTTTTTTGGATTATATATATACTTATTTTTGGAACAAATAATAAAACTCTTTTTATTTTTATTTCTGGCATTTTCATAGACAAACAAAATAAAATAAAATAAAACATTTTTTTTAAAAAAAAAACAAACTCTTTTTCATTTTCATTTAATGACAAAACAAACTATTTTCTTTAATATTTTTTAACAAAACAGACAGAACAATGGTGATTTTTTTTATTTTTCCTTTGCTTTTAATATAACAAACTAACAAGACATTTTTTCATTTTTAAAATTTCGGCAGAGTTTCGACTCTACTCGGACTTCTATGCTGTTATTTTCTCCTCTTTTTCACGATTTATTTTTAATCTGTGGAAAATAATGAAAACATACAAAATCTTTTTGAATTTTCATGCTTTGTTTTATTTGTAATTTTTTTTATTTATTATTTCTTTCAAAAATGTGGCATGGGAGACATAACGATTTCCAAGACTTCTTGGATTCCGCAAATGCTCCCCATGCGCTTTTCCCAACATATGAAGCGTGGGGGACATATGGGAATTCCAAGACTTCTTGGATTCCACAAATGTTCCCCATGTGTTTTCCCAAAAAGCAAGCGTGGGGGACATAGGGAATTCCAAGGCTTCTTGGATTCCACAAATGTTCCCCATGCTTTGATTAAAATAACATCATGCTGGAAATGACCCAATGACCCATACGCCCTTGACTAAATACAACATGTAGCACATAGGATGCCGAAAGATTGTCTATTATTTTCAGGTTGCTTGTCCTAGACGGACCCAACCCCTGTGTTGAGTCCCCTAAGTCAAATGCACATGATGCAAATAAACGTTCCTACTAGGGATCCGGCATGTGGCTTTGTTATACTAGGTTCAGAACCTGGGTGTTTGTTCTAGACCTGGCTTACCCGAGCGGACAGCTCGAGCCGAGGGGGGGCAGCGTACCGGGAATACAGAAGCTTCACCGGCTTAGCAACTTATCCGAACCTCGTTCTAAATTGGGATTTGACACTATACAGAAAAGAAGTCATACGAAGTACGCCCTTCTTCATGATTTAGAAGACTCAGAGAGAAGATGGGTTTCGGCACAATTTATATACAGTTCACATAATATCAAAGCAGTAAAAGCAACATTTAGCACATTAGGCTCAAAACATGTAAAAAATCAGATAAAGCCAAATATAACAATTTATCTAAGCTCGAATTTCTAACCCTGAACCAGTGGTTCTGGGTTATGTCCCCAGCGGAGTCTGTAGATATTGTCACACCTCCTTTTTCCGCGCCCGAGGGGGCGCATGGGGAGTTTTTCCAATTAAAGGACAATCGAAACGGGATTGGTTTAATTATTTCAGAGTCGCCACTTGGGAGATTTAGGGTGTCCCAAGTCACCAATTTTAATCCTGAATCGAGGAAAATAATGACTCTATATTATAGTCTGCGTACCAGAAATCCGGATAAGGAATTCTGTTAACCCGGGAGAAGGTGTTAGGCATTCCCGAGTTCCGTGGTTCTAGCACGGTCGCTCAATTGTTATATTCGGCTTGATTATCTGATTTTATACAAGTATGAACTTATGTGCAAATTTATCTTTTAACCGCTTTACTATTATTGTTTTTAAAAGAAATGTGAACATCATTTAAAACACGTCTTTGGACTACGTCACATGAAATGCACCCATAATCCGGAACACATTTTATTTGATGTTTTGGGATCGGATTTGGGTCGCATGAAATGCACACCCGAGTTTAAGAAAATTAAATTATTAAAGGTGCGCCTAAAGCAACTAGCGCATTATTATTTTTGCGGAGGCCGTGAAATTCGCTAAACGACCCTCCTAAATTCTAAGTAATTTTAAACAAGTATTTACCGAGGGCCCCGCAAGTTGTGTTTTTATTCGGCGAGGCTCATCTCATTCTTATTTTTTAAAAGGAATTTGCAACGTCATGGACATGCATCTCGGGCCACGTCACAATCAATGTGCCCGTGACTAGAGACATATTTCGACTCCGTTGAGATTTGGATTTGGGTCACATAAATGTGCACCCGAGTTTAGGGAGATAACATTATTAAAGGCGCGCCTAAAGCAACTAGCGCATTATTATTTTTTGGATAGGGCCGTGAAATTTGCTAAACGGCCCGTCCCGGAATCTAAGTATTTAATACATATATTTTGTGAGGGCCCCGCAATTTGTACATTTTTTTTTTACTTTTTATTTTTTTTTATTTTTTTTGCGAGGCTCGTCTCATTTTTACTTTTTAAGGGCAAACTTAAAACAACTACGATTTCCTACTAGTGAAGCCATCCGAGATTAAACAAAAAACGATTCTAACAGGTAATAATATCCATGGTAAAAATAAAAATAGAATAACCTCGTTCATATGCTCACATTTACTTTAAGCATGCAGTAACTAAACATAAAATACCATTTTTAACACAACAACAAAAATTGCATTGTTGACATTCATACATATCGAATATTTTCATTTATTGCCTTGAACCATAATATGCAAAATGAATGAAATGAAACAAAGGATGAAGAACACCAACCTTCGAACCTCGACAATCCTAGAACGACAAACAGTGCTTCCTACGCAACTCAAACCGGATATCGCTGAACAACGACGGAACCTCGGACAAACACCTCGACGTGCCGGACCTCGATGGAAATAGAAAACTCGGACCCGCAAGTACTAACAATCCGCCATGTTCGCTGCTACTGACCTTTCTCGACCCAGCAGCTTGGTGCGAAAAAATGAAGCAGGAGGGGTCGAGGGACAGTGACGGGGTAGAAGAACACAGCAACAGCTGCCTACGTTCCGACGAGGGGGTGACGACGAGGGTGGCTGGATTTTTGGCTCGGCAGGTGGTTTTGGGGTAGGGTTGGGTTAGGTTCAGGCGTTGGGGGGAACTGGTTGCGACGTGATGTTGGGACGTTGTGGGTGGTGGTTTCGGAGTTTGGACGCGAGAGGGGTCAGCTGGGTGGTTTACCGGTAGAGGATGGTGTCGAAGGGGGCGCGACTGGTTTCAGTAGGTGTTGCTTGGGCGTGAGGCTGGTGAAGACGATGGTATGGCGGTTGACGGAGGTGGAGCTGGAGGTGGAGGGGGTTGTTAGCGGCGACAATGGTGGGGGCGATGGCTGGATTATGGTGGTTTGTACAGTAAGGTGATGGTGTTTGGACGGGGGTGATGGAGGCGGAGGGTGGTCCGTTGGTGAAGGTTGCGACGAGGGGAGGGTTGTAGATAGGTTTTTGGACAGTGGGTTGGGGACGATGGCGGAGGGTCAGTGATGGTGTTGATGGAGGAGGAGGGTGGTCGTTTAGCTGGTGGAGGGGGAGCCCCTGCTAGGGTTTGTGCTTCTTCTTCTCAAAGAAGAAGAAGATGAACAGTGTTTTGTTTTTCAAAATTTTTCCAAGTCCTTTTTGTTCGTTCCCTTTCTTTCTTCTTTATGGAGAAGAAAGGTGAACAGTGGTCCCGCATGCTTTTGCCTTTTGTCCGTGTTTTGTAATGCTTTGCCCATGAAAATGAGCCCCACGCGTGGTGGGGTTCGAGGCATATGTCCCCCACGCGTGGTGGGGTTCCCCACGTGTCCTGAACACGGTTTATTATGGGCTAGGTCCGAAAATTAGGCCTAAAATCGGGTAGTTTGAACCCGAATATTATTCTTTTGCCTGGACCCGAGAAATAGAAACACGTTGCTTAACTAGTCCTATGTAAGCAAAATAACTACAAAAAATAAGACTAGTATTTAAACAAAACTATATCTTTTTAAATATTTTTCAAGGTTTAAAATAGCTACAAAATATTAATAAAACCATTTTTTTGTAATTTTCGTTTTTAAATATTAAGATAAAATACGAGGTAATATTTTTGTATTTTTTCAAAGTTAAAAATGCCTATAAAACTTTAATAGAATTATTATTTTTGTTTTTTTTCGAAATTATATAAGGTATAAAAATAAAGTGCAATTTTTGATTTTTTTCAAGTTTATGAGGGATACATAAACTAAAATTTATATATATACCTTTTTTGTAATTTTTCTTTTTGCAATGAAATAAAGTAAAAATAGTTAAAATAGCTATACTAGACCCAATTTCACATATTCACACTAAAAATGTAAAAATTCTCGGGGAGGGTCAAAAATCACGTGCTTACAGATATGATATGACGCGATTGCGCCAGTACCAAGTTAAATTTATAGAATGTACCTCGACTTGGTCTATTGATGAGTGTAGGAAAGTGACCATGTTCTCCTTGGTGATATTTATAGTTGCTGCCACCAGCTTGGCGAGACTGTCTACTTCGATGTTTTGTGCTCGCGGTATTTGGTCGAGTTGGCATTCGTCGAATTCTGGCAGCAGCTTGTGGATTTCGGTTTGGAATTTCTGCAACCTCCACTACTTAACCTGGAAAGTCCCAGTAAATTGGTTTACGACAAGTTGAGAGTCGCAGCGAAGGATGACTCATCGAGCACCATACTTGAGGGCCAATTTCAGTCCTGCAATTACGGCCTCATACTCAGCCTCATTGTTAGTCATTTTGGGGCATCGTATAGATTGACAAATTACTTCACCCATTGGGACTTCTAGTACGAGTCCTAGTCCGGATCCCAACGCGTTGGACGCGCCGTCGGTGTAGAGGACCCAGAGGTCGGGTCTTTCAGGTTAAGTGCGAAGCGCTTCTTGCTCGACTTCGGATATTATTTTTGCACTGAAGTCGGCGACGAAGTCGGTGAGCACTTGTGACTTTATTGCAGTTCGTGGTTGATATGTTATATCGTACTCACTCAATTCTATGGCCCATTTGGCCAACCTACCCGATAATTCGGGTTTGTGCAGGATACTCCTGAGAGGAAAGGTTGTCACCACCTTTATGGGGTGACACTGAAAGTATGGTCTAAGCTTTTGTGAAGCTATGACTATGCTAGAGCCAGTTTTTCAAGGTGGAGGTACCTTGTTTCGACGTTGATTAAGGTTTTGCTGACATATTAAATTGGGTATTGCATACCTTTGCTTTCTCGGACTAGAACTTCACCGCGACTTCAGAGACAGCTAGGTAGACTAGGAGGCACTCGCCTGGATCTGCCTTGGCAACTAATGGTGGTGAGGACAAGTATGCTTTCAGTTTTCTCAGGGCGTTGACACATTCTGAATTACACCGAAGTCCATTGTCCTTCCTTAATACATTAAAAAATTTATGGCATCTATCTTATGACCGTGAGATGAACCTCGATAGGGTGGCTATCCGTCTTGTTAATTTCTGCACCTGCTTTTTGCTGGTCAGTGTTTCGGGTATTCCTTCGATGGCCTTAATTTGATCTGGGTTGACCTCGATGCCTCTGTGATACCAGGAAACCGAGGAACTTACCCGAGGTTACGCCGAAGGCACATTTTTCGGGGTTTAGTTTCATGTCGTACCATCTTAGAATGTCGAAGGCTTCCTTTAGGTGACCGATATGATATTCCTTCCTTTTTGACTTAACTAGCATGCCGTCGATGTAGACTTCCATTGTTTTACCGAGTTGATTTTTGAACATCAACTACATGATCTTTAGCGGCAATTTATTTTCCTTTTAGCGGCAATAATAATTGTCGCTAATACCATTACCGGCTATTGATGTTTTGCCGTTGTATCTAGCGTCGCTAAAGATTTTAGCGGCAATTTTACCAATTGTTGGTAAAGACACCATTTATTGCCACTAAAGGTCTTTACTTTTAATGGCAACTATTTACGATCAATTCCAATAGTCACTAAATCCGCCTAAAAGATATGATGGCTCATACATTTAGTGACATTTATTATTGCCGCTAAAGATCAATTAATTGATGTGAAAGAGGAACTATTTTAGCGGCAGTTGTAATGGTGACTAATACTACTCTTAAATTTTTCTTTATTGATGTCCTTAATAGATTTTCTATGGTTGACAAAAAAATTTATAAAATAAAACATGCTAATGTCAAATCCATTGAAGCAAAATGTATTTCATTACGTTCAAAACAAATACAACTACTAATTTATCGTTTCAAAGTGTAAATACATAGGAGGAGGAAAATCATTTGAATCTAATACATTTTCACATCTAACAAATTTCTTCATTCCTTGATCATATGGAAGTCTTTCATATGTACCACACATACTTGCACAAGCTTAAAGATCCATTTGTGAACCAAAATAATGGGCTAGATTGCACCAGATCAACCTTTATTATGCACCAAGATAAGGAGCTACATTTGACTAGATCAACTTCTCAAATTGTACCAGCATGATATAAGTTTTGTGCATGTTATCAATGCATTTGCGAAACCATATCTGAAATTCATAAATGAATAAGTAGCATACTAAATATGACTATGGTTCAGTGAAATATTAATAAAAGAGTGACAATTTGTTCACTAAAAGAGAATTTGGTCATTACATTGAAGTTCCCATGATCTCTTGCGTTAGTTGCATCAATATTTTTGTGATTTATCTAGGCTTGCACGTCCATGATCTGCAGACAAAGTGTATTGTCATGATCTTCAGTATGAATATTATCTAACAAAAGGAAACTTCACAAATCAAATACATCAAATTCAACTTGCTATGACTTAAATATTAATTGTTTCTTAGTAGCAAGCAGATGCTATACATCCATTGAATATACTACAAGATCAATGAACTGCAACTTCACAAACAAGATTTCCAGGTCATGAAAACATATTTACTAGCAGAAAAAGCCAATCTGATGGAAGAGCCAAACAAGATTGAATCTCATCACACATATGGAGAATGATCAAAATAGCTAACCACCAAACTAAAATGGATAAGTAAAGGTAATTTATTAATAATATCCTACTACCAAGATGGTTCTAAATCAGTACAAAAATAAAGCTGAATTATTCCTTTCATATCTTACCACAAAAAGACAAGAACGCAACATATTTACTAACTACTCACTTAAGCAAAGCTAAATTAATCCTTTCATATCTTACCATAGAAAGACAAGAATGCAACATATTCACTGACTTTTCATGAAAAATTTATCTTGTTCTCACCTTTGATATTAGTAGTAAAGCTTAAAAGGAATTCATGGTGAAATTATTAATTCTTATATTACTTCCAAGTGACAGTGTCTTCCTTTAAGTTTCGGTAGTACTTTCTTGTCACATAGGACTCATATGCGCACAAACTAAAGATAACCAAAAGCACAGAAAATGTACGATAACTTAGGAAAATGCAAATAGTAATGTAACTGAAAAGCAACTTAACATACTGCAAACATTAGCGAAATTATGCTAACCCTTTTCAATTGAGGAATTCTTCAACAAAATAATCTAATTAGACATACGATATAATAAATTACTCCTCCATCCTAGTTTATGTGATGCAATTTGACTAGGCTCGGAGTTTAAGAAAGAAATACTTCCGAAATTTGTAGTCTAAAATAAGTCGTAGATATTTGTGTAGCTATATATCATCTCATTAAGGGTAAAATGGTAGGTTTAAAATTAAATTATTTCTAACTATTATAAGGTATCATTCTTTTTTATACAAACTAAAAAGAAAAGTGCATCACATAAATAGGGACAGACAAAGTTCGTTTTTACAAGCAGTTCCAGATCTGCCACTTCATAGTAAGATAGATCGATAACATTTACTAAAAAAATATCTGCAAAACCTTGTACACAGGCTTGATAGCTGCATCCATGATACTTGAAACTAATTCAACCGAATTCAACCAAGTGAAAAGTATTCTAACCAAATAATCTTACAACTAAAATTACTATGCATACTTTTAGATGTGAGAGAATATAGACTTGGTTTATTACCGATAAATAGACTTAACAGTCATTTGGACATATAAGCATAAGCTTATAGACAATCCAGAGTACCTCATATAGTAATAAGGAGGCATCACTTTCTTAGAACTCAGTGATACTTATGATTTCTCATCTCCGAATTTCCACCATTCTCCCTCTTCTGCAACTACTTCACGTAGGGCCTGAAACTGAAAGATAATGAAACTAACAGGTTTAAATCTCACATAGGGCTAAATAACCAAAAGAAAACACATAAAATTTCTATCAAATGAGTACATAAGTTTCTGTACCCATTTCAATATTCAGGTAGTAGTCTCATATGTTCCAACATGCTTGACTTTCCTATTTCTAAAACTCAAACTAAATGACTTTGACTGATATGTTAAAATGAATGTTTTTGTCATATGAACATGAGGATAACTACAACTATATATTTTCTAAATATAAAAAAATGCTAGTAACATGTTAAACAATTGCTTTAAATGATTTAGTTATGAAAATTAGACAAATTTAGAGTATATTTATTTTTCAAATTTAACAGTGAAGTGACCAATTTCATTCCAAGTTTACACTGGAAAATACTATTTTTGTTGAAAAACTGTAAAGAAAGAAATTTACTAATTTTCAAACATCCATCTTCTAGAAAAGACTTTTATGAGAAAGAAACATTACCACAAGGAAATCTAGTTTACCTTACAATAATGTCATGGTAACATAAAAGGAAAATTGCTCCAACAACAATCTTCGTGAAATACCAATTGTAATCGATATACAAATGATTCACCATCACTGCTTTATTTTTGTCTGGGGAAAAAGAAGCAAATTCTCCTACAATAAAATGAAGGTAATTATTGGTATATAAACTGTACTTACCATGACCAAATTAAATGCATATTTGGCTTGTATCTATTAATTTTGAAGTTTATTTGTGACTTCTATATTTTAGAACGGCCATCAACAACAAGAAATCAATACCTAAAGAAAAAGAGATAGAAATAGAGAGAGATTACCAAGTGATATTGGCTGGTGTAGTGAGAGAGACGACAATGCGAGAGATGAATCAAGAAACCCTAGTTCTTCTATGGCTTACCATGGCATAGAAGAATCCTTTGGGAAATTATGGGTGAATATTTTTACCAAATATTTGGAGGGAGGTCAAAACTTAAAATAAGTACCATGTTGTGCACATTTTTTGCTGGCCATTATTTTGATTTTCCGCTAAACAAGCATAATTTCCCCGCAAATGTTCAAATGCCGGTAATAATTGCCTGTGGATAGGGGTGTTCATAAAAATCCGAAAACCCGAACCAAACCAAACTGACCAAAAACTGACTGGCATTCTTGGTGACCAACCTCTGATACGTCGCCCATATATTCTTTAGTCCGAATGGCATGACCTTATCGCAGTATGTTCCATGGTGAGTGATGAAAATGGTTTTATCCTGGTCTTCTTCTTCCATGAGGATCTGGTTGTAGCCCGAGTAGGCATCTAAGAATCTCAGCAACTCATGTCCTGTTATTGCATTGATGAGCTGGTCGATGTGTGGCAGTGGAAATGAGTCTTTTGGGCATGCCTTGTTTAGGTCCGTGAAATCTACACACATCTGCCACTTTCCGTTTTTTTTCACCATGACCACATTGGTGACCTACTGAGGATATTTTGACTCTCGGACGGAGCCATTTGCGAATAGCTTATCGACTTCTTCGCTGACGTCTTCGTTGATCGAGGCATTGAACTTCCTTCTTATTTGTCGTACTAGCGGGTATAGGGGGTCGACATTTAGCTTGGGTGTGGTGATATGCTTTGGGATACCTGGCATATCTGCATGGGAGAAGGCATACAGATCGGCATGGTTAGTCAAGAATTTATGAAACTTACCTGGTTCCGAGAGGTTGTGCCCGATATAAGCCTTTTTTGTGCTGTCATTGCTGTCTAGTAGGACGGGATCAAGATTTTCTATCGTCGACTCGGATGCTTCCACGATGTCGGGGTCCTTGATAACGTCTGTCCGTACATCAAGTTTGGATCCCGACATCACTGATTGCTATGCTTCCGCATTTGCCCCTTTGAGTTGCTGGGTGTGGGCGCAATTTTCGGTGATGCGATAGCATTCTTGTGCGGTACATTGCTCGCCTCGAATGTTGAATACTCCATATGGGGTAGGAAACTTGATCTCTTGATAAAGAATGGAAGGGACCGCTCGTATGACATGTATCCACGGGCACCCTATGATGGCATTATAGGTTGTTTCTTGGTCCATGACGTGAAACGTTGTTTCCAGGGTGACTCCTCCTGCTAGGACGGGTAGCATTATCTCTCCAGAAGTCTGTTTCACTACATTATTAAAACCTGTCAGTGTTATGCAGCGCGATATTATTTTGTCTTCGAGTATCATCTATGTCACGACCCAAACCGATGAGCCGCGATGGGCACCCCGTACCTTACTTTACCGAGTACAAACATAATGTATATTTCTTATTACATTGTTATATACGTGTGACATATGGGCCTAATAGGCTAACATAATCATTTATAACCCAAACATAGGCCGACAGGGCCGTACAATCTTTCACGTACACGACATATGTCTACAAGCCTTTAAGAGTACCTAAGTGTCACAAAGGTTAGGACAGAGTCCCGCCATACCAAACAATAGACGTATAAATCATACTAACCAAATACGCAACTCCGAAGCAAATGGAGCGCAACAACATTTTCCGCTGAGCTGATAGCCTACTTGGGGGGCTCTCGACATGTCTATCAGGACCTGCGGGCATGAAACGCAGCGTCCACAGGCAAAAGGGACGTCAGTACGAATAATGTACCGAGTATGTAAGGCGTGTAAATAAGTACATAAGAGACATGGAAGAAATATGGAGTACATGACTCAACCTGTAAGTCTGCATAACTTCATAAATCATAAATTACTTTTAGTGTCATGCATATGCGTATGAATGTCATGTCATGCATAGGTACATGTTTCATAACAACATCAGCCTCTGAGGGCATCCCATCATATCATATAGACCACTGTGGGCAAAATCATCATCGTATACCAGCTGATCAGGTGGGGTGCGTATATAACGCCATAACCTTTCCCATATCCCATATACATATATATACATACATATATACGCATATATAACGCCGTTTAAATACATACATATATATATGCGTATATAACGCCATTTGAATACATACCCATATATGCGTATATAACGTCGTTTGAATCATATTTCAGCCACTGTGGGCAACATCATCATCATATACCAGCTGATCAGGTGGTGGTGCGTATATAATGCCGTAACCTTTTCTCATATCCCATATACATATATATACATATATATATATATGCGTATATAACGCCGTCCGAGTCATGAGTCAATGTACATGTATAAATGCATGAAATGCATATGAAATACAATAACAAAATCTCTCGATACGTCATAAGACCATTATATCTCTTAATAATATCATAACATTATTTTACGTGTATTCTGAGACCCATGAACCGACGATAGAATAATAAGACATATGGAGATTCAAGAACATAGGCACTTTTAAAATTGCTATGAATAGAATCATATATGGAATTTATGTATTTGCACGTTTCGTTCATATCGTACGGATCATGCCAAAAGAATAGAAGGGATAACCTTAACATACCTTATCGTTAACATATTTAGCCCAAAACCGAGCCATGACTTCGTCATGAGGATCCGTCAAAAGAAATGGATTCAGTGGCCATGTCTTGTCGACGTATTCACGATGACCAGGGATTCACAAACTGACTTTTTACGAAGGATTAGCACAGGAAGTTTTCTCGTGAATTGGATTGTATTTCAGAAGCAAAGGACTTTTGTTGGACATGTCTTCTTCTATGTATTCATTAAGTCATTCCTTTTAGCTTTAGTGCCAAAATTACTTTGTATGTGGAAAAAAACCGGAAAGGAGTTCTTATTAACTTCACTGTTTCCGTTTTAAAAGGTGGAATTCAGTGGAAAATTGAAGGGTGAAAATCTTACTTGTTGTAGTATTTTTGTAATTACTTAGGAAAGGAATGGTTGTTTTCTAAAAGCAAGAAAAAATACGTTTTCCATACATTATGCTTCCTCCATAACAAATCATTAGCCAAATGAGACAACAAAAGTCTTTAGTCAAATGAGATAAAGTACTTATCTCTTTAAAAGTTGCCATCTTGCAAATTAATTAATGAGTCACTTTCCTTCATTTCTCTTCTTGCCACGTGATGTTCTTACCAATCATTTTAGATAATTACTAATTTAACCATATAATTAAGAATTAACACAAATTACTTAAAATACCATTCACTTTTAATATACTTTATACACCTTACTATAATATACTTTAGTATCATGATTATGTAGTACCTTGTATTGTACTAGTCCATAAAGATCGAGTATTTTAGCTTGAGCCCTATTTTATCCCAACATGACAAGCTTGGTCGAAAGTTCACTTCCTTTGACTTGCTTCCTTCCCCTTTCACCTTTACGAATTTACTTATTACTTGTTTGAAATAGCATAATCCTTATAATTTCCAAATAATCTTTTTCTTGGACTGATGTCAGTTACCTTATGACAAATTCAACGCACAACACTACATGGTGCAACATCGTCGTAATGTAGTACTACGGGACGTGACATCTCACTTCCGGGCTCTCATTAATTTATTTATGGTGTATTTTACATGTACGAAAATATGGGGTGTAACATCATTCCCCCCTTTGGAACATTCGTCCTCGAATGTTGACTGATGCGCTTATCGTTCTTATATCCTATAGCTCTTGCGAATACTTTAGTAGTCCTTTTGCCATCTTGGCAACTGTTCTGTGAATAAGTCCAAAGGCCAGGGCATTCCTCCCTTGAGTCCTCTTTCCCACGTAATGACTTGTGATCGAATTCCTTCCACTCTTGTAACTGTTGCTACCTTCCATTATGCAGCTTCTACGATACTGACGTTGTAAGTATGCCTAATCTCGTCTCATACTTTATAACTTTTATCCATCCATTGTTGATTCACCTCAATTTCGATCCTTAATCTACCCCTGATAACTTAACCTTTTATGTAATATTGCCACTAGGATTCACATTTTATCAGGAAATATCTGAAATGATTAGATTGGTCCACCTGGGCGATACCCTGCTTTCATAACCGTATCTTCCGGCATCCCAATATGATTCACCTTGCGTGGGTATTTTAATCATGTCCAATTCATGAGATCCCTTTCTTTTATTTGTCAGATCGTTACTCAATCGAAGGCCCAAACGTTTTTTATAATAATTACACCCTCGTTCTATTAACAAGGCAGTATTCCATCTCTTCTGAATGTTACTAGCCTTATACTCCTTTGAGTTCATTCAGGTTATACTGAATTTTCTATAACTTAGAGAAATCATTAGCTCTCTTGTATTCATGGGCTTAATCCTGAGGACTTATCCATTTTTGCCACCTTCTCGTTTGCTATTTCTTATCCTTATTCTTGTTTTCCTAAAACTCTGTTGCTTTACCATACTTTAGCTTGGGACTTACACATATCTATTTATACTACTCGCAACCTTCCTTCAACTTGTTTACACCATATATTTCTTTATATTATTCTAGAACATCAAGCGGGACATCACATCGTCTCTAACTCTTCTTTACTTTCTTAAATAGGCCTCTCGATACCTAGAAACCATAGGCTAGAAGGTATGCCAACTGACGGCGCTGCTATCATTCCTGGATATTGAATCCCCGCACTGCTAGCCTTTTACCGAAGTATGGACTATTCACAAACTTCTGCATTTGAGTGTCTCGTATGTTGTTTACTTTCACCTTACTTACCTTAAAATCTCACACCATATCTTCTATCTCTTTCATGACCTCTCTTCCATATAGGTATAATTCACATCTATAACTTGAACATCCATCATAATACTTGCACCTTTTTACATGGTTCGGTGAGAGCTTCGTACTGACTTCTTACGAGGCCGGTACTCTTCTAACTGGCCTCATTGTAGAGCAGTTATAAAATATGGCTATTGTACCATCTCTCTTGCACCTCTGATTTTAAGAGCGATTCTGCAATGTTCTCAATCATGATGTCCATAATTTTCTAGGTGCAATAATCAGATTCCTGATTTACTTCGGTGATGTAATTCTTTAGTTCCCTCTTCCTTC
This sequence comes from Nicotiana sylvestris, assembly GCF_000393655.2. Taxonomy (NCBI): domain Eukaryota; kingdom Viridiplantae; phylum Streptophyta; class Magnoliopsida; order Solanales; family Solanaceae; genus Nicotiana; species Nicotiana sylvestris. Next base: position 13,820,818 of record NC_091058.1, read on the forward strand.
TGATCAACCATTACATAGGCTTAAGCTATCTTCCGATCTGTGGCTCATGGTATCAGTTTCCTTAGCCTTTCATAGGCGTTATGGAATATCCATGATACAATCTTCTTAACAATTCAATCCTTTATCTATGACCTGGGCTCAATTCTTTCTTTTAACTTATATCAGAGTCTTTTATGGTTGTATGATTATCAACAAACATGCTGCCTGGATAATGCTCCAATATCTTGAGTGTATCCATAACGTGCTAATTCTGGATCATTGGTCGAATAATTCCTTTCGTTCCATCTTAGCTTTCTTTAAACGTGTGCAATTACTTTTCCTGGTCTTTCTGCCGCTTGTTGCGTCCATACTTAGCTTATCTTAGTGCCCACACTTGCCAGAGTTTTCATACAACTCATATGATCTCGAATATTACTTTTAATTCTTACTTCCTGTTCATTAGCCATGGTAGGTGCCACTTTCCTTTGGAATGCTTACAATGTTATTGCGAGATTGTTGTTACACGACCATTTCCTCTTTAGGTCGTTGTGCTTAGGTTGAAGCCTTCTTTCTTATCTCCTCAGCTAGTCTTTTGTTGTAGTATTTAGGGAGAACCCTTGACTCTCGTAAAGTTTTGAGCTTATTACGGACCTTTTTGATGTCCTTACTTGCTTGTAATCATCCGTAGTTGCTTACTTCCATGCCCTTGTGCATGTATGGTTGCTTCTGAACTAATATTTTGACTGCCCTCCCAGTGACACTTTCTTTTATTCCCGTAACACTCATACAACATATTTAACTACCCCGGCTCTTGTTTGAATATATCTCAAGTATTATAATGATATTCTTCGAGACTGAACTCTCCATGGTGTGTTCTACTATGTTTATCTTACACGATCTGATTACTCGTCTGTAACCTCCTCTTTAGCCATAATTGGGATCTTCTTGGCCAATTACTAACTACTCGTTTGCCCATTCTCATATCAATATTCCTTGTAATCTTTCTCGGTTTATTGACTTTGTCTTAAATTATGTCTCGCACTGGCTCTTTATTTATCCATAACATTCAGGGCAAGAACGCCACACTTCTTTTCCTTGACGTTGTGTTTGCATAATGTTTTAGGATCGTCGCCTATCTGTAGGCTTTGAATAGTGCACTCTTATTCCTTTCTTATTTTTATTGCATTCTTCCTTCACTATTTTGTAGCTACTAGAACCACTTAATTCTTACTTAACACCATATCACTCCATATTCCCCCCTTTAGGGGAGTACTAAGAGTTAAAGCCCCGATGATCTACCTATAGATGTTTTACCTCTTCATCTTTGGCATCGTTCCTCAAAATCAATGATCCTTACTCGCCTTGCGGCAATCCTTCTGTACCAAGTGACAAATTCCCTTACTTGCGAGGGTGACACTTGATGTAACTGGTACATATAGTCCTTTAAGCTTAACTTTGCTGACATTGCTTGCTTTAGGGAAGCGTCTCCCTGAATGAATATTTTCTGAATTCATCGTAAATCTTCTTCTGTGGTCCCTTCTATTACCGCCAGAACGAAATCTGAAATTCCCATGATGTCGAATATTTTTCATTTATTCAGTCCCTAATTTATATTTAGTTTATCTTGTTTACCAGTCCATACTGATTTCTGTTACTCTGAGGATTATCTCTCCTCTCTGGTAGTCGTGTTGGAGTCACGAACTTATTTCTCGAAATGAGGATATAACCTTATGGCCTATACTCTTTCGTTGTCTTAAGGCACATCACTTTTCATCTCTTCCTTCATTTAACTATAGGTTTTGTAATACCCTACCGTTTTTCATCCATGTATCACACCATATTCATAATGTTTCCTTATCTCTCTTCTCATTACTCTCCTAATATTTCTGCATATCCTTTTTCTTGTGAAAACTTCAATACGACATTCTTTCGCTTTTAGCTTCCCTTTGCTCCATCCAATGGCTCTTTGGATTGCTCAACATCCTTGCAAAACTAGGGATGAGAGCCACACTTAAGGTAATATTTATCCCATCCAGTCTTTCAGTGTCTATCTTTTGAATGCTAGTATTCACATCTAATCGTAATATTCTAGGGTGTACCATCTGGGTATCTCACAAGAACATCTATTGGCACATTTGTAAAACCCTTTCGAAATGCCAACAAATGAAAGTAATCCATTTCGCAATTTGGGTTACTTTAACTCCAGTCGGATCTTGATATCCCATCCTTCTCTTAACTATACCTGTTAGCCCCCATAGGGCATAACTGAAATGGGTGTGACCAATTGTACATACCTCTGATACTGTTGAATATAACTCAAAAAGCTTATGTTCCTCTGCCTCAATTATAAGCGTTGTTAACTTTCATTAACTGGGTACCTCGTATCCTTTATCACCTTGCTCCTTTTACTTGCTGAAACATGTACTTATATTCTTAATCTCTCATTGTCCTTTACCATAAAAATGGATATGCATTCTTACCTTAAAGCTTCTTATCAGGAAGCTTACAAATTTCAGTACATCCATGATCTGCTAAAGACCTCATATTTACTTATCGTAGGCATCATACAAAAATCCAATTCCTCTAACTCAGCTCTTCCATAACTATATCTCTTATTGATCATCTTTCTGAACGTAGGCATCGTTTTATTATGAATAAAAAAAATAGAATTTCAGAACTTGGATTCTTATAAGTGAGCTCTACCACACGATCTAGAGTAAGAAGAAAGAGTGACAATCCTAAATGCCCTGTAGCCTCCTGCTTATAAGTGTGGTGCACGACACACCCATAAACAAGACTCTACTAGACACGGCTTGTAGACTCCCTAGGACAGAACTGCTCTGATACCACTTTTGTCACGACCCAAACCGATGGGCCGCAACGGGCACCCCGTACCTTACTTGACCGAGTACAAACATAATGTATATTTCTTATTACATTGTTATATACGTGTGACATATGGGCCTAATAGGCTAACATAATCATTTATAACCCAAACATAGGCCGACAGGGCCGTACAATCTTTCACGTACACGACATATGTCTACAAGCCTCTAAAAGTACATAAGTGTCACAAAGGTCGGGACAGAGTCCCGCCATACCAAACAATAGACGTCTAAATCATACTAACCAAATACGCAATTCCGAAGCAAATGGAGCGCACCAACATCTTCCGCTGAGCTGATAGCCTACTTGGGGGGCTCTCGACATGTCTATCAGGACCTGCGGGCATGAAACGCAGCGTCCACAGGCAAAAGGGACGTCAGTACGAATAATGTACCGAGTATGTAAGGCGTGTAAATAAGTACATAAGAGACATGGAAGAAATATGGAGTACATGACTCAACCTGTAAGTCTGCATAACTTCATAAATCATAAATTACTTTTAGTGTCATGCATATGCGTATGAATGTCATGTCATGCATAGGTACATGTTTCATAACAACATCAGCCTCTGAGGGCATCCCATCATATCATATAGACCACTGTGGGCAAAATCATCATCGTATACCAGCTGATCAGGTGGGGGTACGTATATAACGCCATAACCTTTCCCATATCTCATATACATATATATACATACATATATACGCGTATATAATGCCGTTTGAATACATACATATATATATGCATATATAACGCCATTTGAATACATACCCATATATGCGTATATAACGTCGTTTGAATCATATTTCAGCCACTGTGGGCAACATCATCATCATATACCAGCTGATCAGGTGGTGGTGCATATATAATGCCGTAACCTTTTCCCATATCCCATATACATATATATACATACATATATACGCGTATATAACGCCGTCCGAGTCATGAGTCAATGTACATGTATAAATGCATGAAATGCATATGAAATACAATAACAAAATCTCTCGATACGTCATAAGACCATTATATATATCTTAATAATATCATAACATTATTTTACGTGTATTCTGAGACCCATGAACCGACGATGGAATAATAAGACATATGGAGATTCAAGAACATAGGCACTTTTAAAATTGCTATGAATAGAGTCATATATAGAATTTGTGTATTTGCACATTTCGTTCATATCGTACGGATCGTGCCAAAAGAATAGAAGGGATAGCCTTAACATACCTTATCATTAAAATATTTAGCCCAAAACCTAGCCATGACTCCTTCATGGGGATCAGTCAAAAGAAATGGATTCAGTGTCCATGTCTTGTCGACGTATTCACGATGACCAGGGATTCACAGACTGACTTTTTACGAAGGATTAGCACAGGAAGTTTTCTCGTGAATTGGATTGTATTTCAGAAGCAAAGGACTTTTGTTGGACATGTCTTCTTCTATGTATTCATAAGTCATTCCTTTTAGCTTTAGTGCCAAAATTACTTTGTATGTGAAAAAAAACGGAAAGGAGTTCTTATTAACTTCACTGTTTCCGTTTTAAAAGGTGGAATTCAGTGGAAAATTGAAGGGTGAAAATCTTACTTGTTGTAGTATTTTTGTAATTACTTAGGAAAGGAATGGTTGTTTTCTAAAATCAATAAAAATAACATTTTCCATACATTAGGCTTCCTCCATAACAAATCATTAGCCAAATGAGACAACAAAAGTCTTTAGTCAAATGAGATAAAGTACTTATCTCTTTAAAAGTTGCCATCTTGCAAATTAATTAATGAGTCACTTTCCTTCATTTCTCTTCTTGCCACGTGATGTTCTTACCAATCATTTTAGATAATTACTAATTTAACCATATAATTAAGAATTAACACAAATTACTTAAAATACCATTCACTTTTAATATACTTTATACACCTTACTATAATATACTTTAGTATCATGATTATGTAGTACCTTGTATTGTACTAGTCCATAAAGATCGAGTATTTTAGCTTGAGCCCTATTTTATCCCAACATGACAAGCTTGGACGAAAGTTCACTTCCTTTGACTTGCTTCCCCTTTCACCTTTACGAATTTACTTATTACTTGTTTGAAATAGCATAATCCTTATCATTTTCAAATAATCTTTTCCTTGGACTGATGTCAGTTACCTTATGACAAATTCAACGCACAACACTACATGGTGCAACATCGTCATAATGTAGTACTACGGGATGTGACATCTCACTTCCGTGCTCTCATTAATTTATTTATAGTGTATTTTACATGTACGAAAATATGGGGTGTAACAATCTATACGAGGACTCGAGGATGGATAATACACGCACCACTTCCATCATCTACCATTATTCTTTTTACATCAATATCTGCGATACATAAAGTGATAATAAGAGCATCGTAGTGAGGGAAGGACAAACCGTCGGCATCTGACTTATCGAAGATGATACTGTCTTTGAGGTCATCGTACCATTCATGGGTGATTGACCGTTTGAGTTTATGCATGGTGGTGAACTTGACATGATTGATTGTTGTGACATCACCTCCGCCGATGATCATCTGTATGGTGCGGGCGGGAGAAGACAATATTGGAGGCCCTTGGGGTTGTTAGCGTTCGCGGGCGAAGTTAGCCCATCCTCGATCACTCAGTAATTCTTTCAGGTGTCCTTGATTTAGCATTCGCACTACCTCATGTCGCAGTCCTATGCAATCTTCGATTTTGTGACCCCTTTCTTGGTGAAATTCGCAGAAAGCATTCGACTTCCGAGTGCTAGGGTCAGACCTTATCTTTTGTGGCCATTGTACCTTTGTACCAAGTTTCTCTAGTGCATTCACTATTTCTGAAGTAGAAACATAAAAATTGTGAGCAGATAGGAGCGGAGGCATACATTTGTCATGTCGATATGGAATTGTATGTCGAGAAGGAGCATTCATGTGCCACAGTGGAGGCAGGGCAGATGTCCTGATGTAGGGCTGATGCCTTTCTCGGTCGATACGGGGCCCCGACTGATCTCTTCGACCGTCGTTGCGATGATCTTTACTTGCTTCAGTTTGAACTGACATCAACCATTGAGTCGGACCATTAAGGTCATCCTCGTTGTCTCTTATCTCGGCGCAACATGCATTATGGATTTTTTCCCAAGTGGTTGGAGGATATTTCATGAGCCTGCTTAGCAATTTTCTGGTCGCTCTCGAACCATTTCTGTTTAATCCATTTTGGAAGGCTGCTACTGCCATTCCTTCTGACACATTTGGAAAGCTCATCCTCACCCTGTTGAACCGAGCTAGGAAGTCCCTAAGTCCATTGGCGTGCATCTGTCTCACGGCGAAGATGTCGTTTACCCTAGCTTCTGCCTTTTTGGCTCCTGCATGGGCGATGACAAATTTGTCTGTCATTTCCTCGAACTTTGCTATCGAACATGCCGGTAGTTGAGAGTACCACATCAAGGCTCCCCCTATTAGGGTTTCACCGAATTTCTTCAGTAGCACCGATGGTACCTGCTCTTTTGAAAGATCATTACCTTTTGTGGCTGTAACGTAGTGGATGATATGATCTTCTGGATCGGTAGTAACATCATATATCTTTAGGTAGAGAGGCATTTTGAAGGTCTTTGGAATGGCATAGGGGGCGCTTCTTCATTGTATGCTTGTTCAATGAATCGACCTACGTCTCGTTTTGGCAACAACTTTGGGGCGCCTGGTATTTTGTCAACCCTCTCTTGGTGTTCCTTCAGCTGGTCATGGAGTACCTTATTCTCATTTTCCATCGCCTCTATTTTCTTTAGAATCGTTACCTTCGTCAGCAACAACATGAGTGTTATCTATACGGGAATATCTCGCTCGCCAGCGATCATCGTGGCATCGATTTGTGCAATATCTCTGTCATCCCTTTGAGCGAGTTTGTTAAGTATGTTGTTCAGAGCACTTGTTAATCACTCTTCCAGTAGCCTTCTTACTACCGGTGATGCCTCACCTATTGTAGATGTGGAGGCTTCCTTCTCACGCGAAACGGTTACGCTTTCGTGTGGGAGAGGTGAAGCTTCTCCTCTAGGTGTGGTGTTTGGTGTTCCGTTTTCGTTATCTTCCCTGCTATCCTTGTTGATGGTATTCAGGAGATTGATTGAGACACCTACTATTGCTTTCAGCCTTGTATCTCCTTTCCCTGTCATTGTTAATTTGTGCAAAGCTAGGAAGAAGCGATTATCCCTTTCAAGGGTCTAGATAAAACTAAAATCTTAGCTAAAGAAATCCCCACAAACGGCGCCAAATTATTTGACCCAAAAGATATTGAAATCTTTCCGATTAAGTCAATTAATAGAGATAAAGAGGTAATCTCAGCTAAGTATAATTAAACCAAGATTAAATGATACAAGAGGAAAAAAAAGAAGAGGAATGATGTTTCCTAGTATGTTGGAACCAAATGATTACTCGTAAATGTGAGAACTTCAAAAGTAGAAGAATCCAACAATGAATACAATTGACCGAGATAAAAGATGATGTATGAATTTTAGATCTATAGTAAGCAAAGTTGTCTTTTTGGTATTCACTTTCCAATCCCCATTTTACAAAGTCTTCCCCCTCTATTTAAAAGGGTCAATTCCCTCTTGAACTCTAAAAAGGTATAACATAACGAATATTTGAAAATCATATTCCTACTGTCTCCTACTGCGCCTAGACTACTGCAAATGTTCTGCGTTCGCTAACCGCTGTTAGTCGTCACCTTTTACAACTACCAAAGGACGCTGCGTCGTAAGGGCCTCGTCCCTCGCCGTACTCGTTAGTGGTCGTGGTCGTCCAAATTTGGATCTATACACTTTACTTTCACATTCAAAAATTATTACTCTCTATTTCTATATTATAGAAGAGCCGGTGGTTTCGACCTGAGTGCTTAGGAGTCTTTTCGAAAAAGCTTGGGGGCATTTATGTCATTTCACATCAAATCTAAAAATAGATAATATACGTGCCTTAATATTTCTGCCTAACCACTACGTGCATATTTTAGAGGAGCCCACATCTGTTAAGGAGCATATTAGGGGTTTTCTCCTATTGAATAAAATATGCTTCAAGGTTTTAATAAATTTCAACTTTTGAAATTCTCCGATTCTCTTCCTCTTCCTGAATTTCTTCTACATCCAGGTACGATTTTAATCAATTTTACCCATGATTTTCACTACATATCTGATATAAAAAACAATCATTTCCTCTTCAACTTCAATTTTGTGGTTTTGTTTTTGTATTTGTTTCTCCTTCTTTTGCCTTTTTAATTAGTTTCAGCTAACATGCAATTTTTTTGGTTGAGATTTCCAGTCCATTGATGATATTAGTATGGATATTAGACCAAAATTGAAGGAAGAAATTTTTGGGTATAGTTTTATAGATCTTGCTCAAGTTTCACCGATTCTGTTCATACTTTTGTGCCCTCTTCAACTTCAATTTTGTAATTCTGTATTTGTTTCTCCTTCTTTTGCTCTTTCTATTAGTTTTAACCCACATGCAAATTTCAGTTCATTGATGATACTGGTTTAGGTATTAAGCCTAATTAAGAGAAAGAAAATTTTAGGTATTTGTTCATGGGTTGATTAATGTGGCATACTTTTAAACACTAGATTAGGGACAACATGTCTCTTTGGACAGAAACAGGGAATGGGGATAGATAGTTTTCGTTCCCGATGCAGTTGTAGCCGATAAAGTTTTCCCTTATTGAATAGGAGAAGGAATGAGCTACTTCTAGCCTAACTTGTACCTTTTCCTGATTTAAGTTGTATATGCAAAATTACCTTAACAAGATTCTATTCATTGGTTCTGTTGCAATTTTACATTCAGATTTTGAGAGAAACACAAACAAATTTTAACTAAATGGAGAACAGAAAAGTTTAGGATATTGTTTGTCTTTTCAGATCACCTAATGAAATGTGGCCTTACTGTGAAACTGAGTAGCCACACATTATTGGCCATCGTTGCTCTGATTCATCTCCCTTTTTCATGGTCCTCTCCTCTCTTTCTTCATTGCCATGGTCGAGCTTAATTAGTTAATCCTTCTGTCTTCAACATCTTTGTCTAGAATCCTTCAATGCTTTCCTCGATTTCTCTTGATAGCATGAATTCACCAGTGCATGAATTTGATGGTCCCAACGATTGTAGTTCCGATAAATGGTGATCTTTTATCTGTATGTTTGTTAGTAAATAATCTTAGGGTTTCGTTTCTTGATATTATTGATAAATAATTTGAAGTTTATAGTGCTGGAGTTTTCTCGGCCATTTTTAGGTAAACCCTACTGAAAAATTTCAGCTCTATTAATCCACGCCCAAATCTGACAAAAAAATTTGAAAAAAGTGATAAAACATAAAGCACCTAATTCTCTGCAAAAAAATTCTCTCTCTAAAAATTCTACTCTTTCAACGGTAACCTTAAAGGTAACAGAGTATCCACCCCAAATGGATACTTCTCCGGTCTACCAACCAGCGCCTATCACCCAGCCGAAAGACCCACCCACAGAAATAAGGCCTCCGGTGGTCCTTCAACCTGACCCAAAAACCTCCTTCTCCAATGCTCTAATCGAAACCACAAGCACCTGCAATGCAATCAACACCAGCACTGTGGTGGCAAGGCAAATGACTCACAACGGGAAACCTGCTGTTATCTTCAAAGCCTCTGACTACTATGGTGTAATGGCTGAGAATTGTAAATGGACTTTGGTCGGAAAATTCACCATGGGCATACCCAAGATTGAAACAATTAGGGCAAAATTCATTGAACAAATTCCCCTGAAAGTAAAGGTAAGAATTGGGGCTTATGACTATAGGCATGTTTTCATTGAATTTAACAATGAATCATACTTCAATACTGCTTACTTCGAACGATTTATGGGAATTTCTAGAGCCCTAATGAGGATGTTCAAATGGTCTCCTGACTTCGACCCCAACGAGGAAACCTCCTTGGCTCCTATTTGGGTTCTATTACCAGAACTCCCTTTCCATATGTTTGAATGGGAGTACTTAAAGCAAGTGTTAGAACAAATTGGCACTCTAATGAAAGAGGACATTGCCACCATTGCAAGAACCAGACCACACATGGCCAAAGTCAGGGTAGAGGTCGATCTGATGAAATCACTCCCAGACTAGGTGTTCGTTGGCATTGAAGGCGATACAACAAGATTAAAGGGCAGAGATAAAAAAAATAGAATACGAGGGTGTCCCAGCATTCTGTAAGACATGTAAACTATAAGGACACGATTACGAAAGATGCAAGGTCGAGGCAAGAAAGAGAGAACAAGCCAGAGCTAACCAAGCAACTGAAAATGCTGAGAAAAAAGAAGACTAAGCAAGAACAAATATTGTTGGAGAAACAGGAACTAAGGCTACTGAGGGGACACAGACTCGTATTGAAAATCAAAAGGACGATGGATTTATACAAGTTAGAAACAAGAGGAACAGAAAAAAGAAGACCTTCCAGGTAGAGAGCTCAAATGCCAACAATAATGAGACCAAAAAAGCTGATTTGAATCAGCTACAACCTCCACACGACCAGACAACTATTAAGAAAAGAGATACCAAAGCAGCAGAACCTGCCAAAGACAACATTGAAGCAAAAAATGAGGGAACTACTGCTACACAGGGAAAAAGGAGCCAATCCAAACAAGAACAGCAGCAGAAACAAGAGAAAGAAGACTAAAAAGTCGACTACCCAATGCCTAAAAGTCAAGAACAGATTTTGGATAAAGCAAAAGCCAAAACAAATAGAGATGAAAATCATAGAAGCAGTATAAAAAGAAGGAAAAATCAACAAGGAAAACGAAATAAAAGAGAATACTAAATGCAAGGACCAACTGAATGAGGCTCAACAGAAAGAAAAAACAAAAGAGCACGAGATCAGTAGCGTTAGCTCAAACAATCAGATTATGTCCCCATTCACTGCGGGCATGGCTTGCATTCAAAACAAAGGAGGAAATATGGTTATTGATCTGGGAACACTTTAGCATATTCTAGGGGAATTGAACAACAAACATGGCCCATATATAGACAATAATTCTATCTATGAATCAGGAGAGGACATCAACAATAACCAATCTCACGAGGCCTTCACAGATGATGAAATTGCAAATAGTTTTATAGGAGGAAGTGAGGATGAAGAAGAGAAGGTCGCGGACAATGTAGTTGAAGCTTTTGCACCAGCACCAAAGCATTTTAACGACCCTGTGGCAAAAGAAACAAAGGAGGCGATACAAAAACATGGCCTCTCACCAAGAGAGAACAAAAGAAGAAACCACAAAGGTAAAGGAGGCAACCCCAAAACCTCAACTACCTCCCAAACACAAGGCAGCCTACAAACCCTCAACCTTTCCTAATTATTAACATCATTAACTGGAATATTAGAGGCATGATATCCAAGGGTGCAAGTGAAAGATTAGCAAAACTAATCAGACTTCATAAGGCTCATATGGTCATTCTCCAGGAACCTTTCCTCTCTTCTGAAAAGTTAGAAGACTATAAAAGGTACTTTGGCTTTGATCAAGTTGTCCCCAATAAATGTAGCAAACTATGGTGCTTCTGGAATAATGAACTGGAGTGTGATGTCATCGACAATAGAAGACAATAAATTACTCTCAAGATTAAGGGAGATGAGCAAACATACTGGATCACAGCAGTATATGCTAGGAACAGTGTTGTGAAAAGAAGAAAGTTGTGGACTAAATTGAGGAACATGAGTAGCAGAATAAATGACTCATAGTCTATCCTTGGTGACTTCAACACTATTATGGCTCCAGAGGAAAAGAAGGGTGGTACCCCTCACACTTTAAGCAAATGTGCAGACTTCATTACATGCATGGATGACTGTGAAATTCCATATCTTAGCTTTACAGGGAATCCTTTTACATGGTGCAATGGCAGCAGGGGGAGGAAAAGAATCAGCACAAGACTAGATAGGATTCTTATTAATGAAGACTGGGCAGAGAACTTTCAAACAAATAGAGTTGACCACCATGCCAAATCAAGGTCGGATCATAGTCTCATCACCTTTAAATTTGGTAATGAGAACCCTGAAGTAATCAAATACTTCAGGTTCCTTAATTTCTGGACTAAGCAGAGCAACTACAATTCCTTAATTGAAAGTATCTGGAATAAGGAGGTCTAGGGAAACGACCAATGGATCCTTCAACAGAAATTAAAAACAGTAGCCAGGGGCTTCAGCAAATTGTCCAAGGAATCTGTTGGAGATGTCTTCACTTCAGTCAAATAATCTAAGCTAGAAATGTGTAGCCTAGAGAAGGAATATGAAACTAATAAAAACGATGCCAATAGACAGAACCTATACAAGGCCTAAGCAAAATATACTAGATGGCTAAAGATGCAAGAATCCATTCTCAAGCAAAAATCCAGAATCAAATAGGCTGAAGAAGGTGACTCTAACTCCAAATATTTTCATAGTGTGATTAAAGAGAAAAGGAGGAGAGCACATATCCACAGAATTAAAGATAATCATGGAACATGGACTGAAGGCAATGAAGCTATTGCAAATGCTGTTATTGATCACTTTAGCAATCTGTTCACTCACATCCAAAGTGACAATAATCTGTCCATTCTGGAATGCATTGAACCGATGGTCACAGAGGAAGACAACCATCTCATGAACCAGATTCCTGAAGAAGAAGAGATTAAAAATACAGTATTCTCTATAGACCCCAACAGCTCTGCAGGCCCAGATGGCTTCAATGGTCACTTCTACCAAGCTTCATGGGATACTATTAAAATGGAGGTTTTCAAGTTTGTTCAAAATTTCTTTAATGGTTACAATCTTTCCAGATATTATACTCATATTTATCTGGTCCTCATTCCTAAAGTGTTATCCTCTTCATCTTTATCTCAACTAAGTCCCATTAGTCTTTGTAATGTGTCAAACAAGATTATATCCAAAATTATCAGTGTTAGGATAGCTAACATCCTTCCTAATCTAATTTTCGATAATCAATCTGGTTTTGTTAAAGGTAGATTAATCACTAAAAACATCCCTCTTGCCCAGGAACTTGTTCATGGTATCAAGAAGACCAATCAATGGGGAAACATTGTCATTAAGCTTGACATGTCCAAAGCTTACGACAAACTCTCTTGGAATTTCCTCACGGCTATGCTAAGAAGAATGAACTTCTATGAAATTTTCATAGATACCATCTATAGACTGATTTCGGAGAACTGGTATTCCATTTTAATAAATGGAACAAGACATGGATTCTTCAAGTCAACAAGAGGACTAAAATAGGGAGACCTTCTTTCCCCTTCTCTATTTATTATAGCGGTTGAGGCTTTATCTAGGGCCTTTAACAGACTCAATAAGAACAACAAATTCATTGGCTTCTCTATGAATCCTAAAGGACCCAAGATAAACCACCTAAGTTATGTTGACGATCTAATTCTTTTCTCTTCTGGTGACAGGAAATCTGTAAAGCTACTAATGGAAACCCTTGAGGACTACCAGGATGTATCTGGCCAAGAGATCAACAATGAAAAAAGTTTTTTCCTAAAATACAACCATGGAGTTGGCACAAACAATAAAAGAACCATTAGAAGACTACGAAAATGGACAGGCTTTAAGCACATGCAATTCCCCTTTACATATCTTGGGTGCCCTATCTACATAGGCAGAAAGAGGATTTGCTACTTCGCCGACCTAGCCACAAAAGTGCTAAACAAAGCGGGAGGCTGGCAAGGGAGACTTCTATCATTCGGTGGTAAAGCTATTATCATCAAGCACATCCTTCAGTCCCAAACTTTATATCTGCTGGCAGCTATGGTACCTTCTAAGTCCATTATCAAGCAAATTGAAATGTACCTTGCAAATTTCTTTTGGGGAGAGAAAGAAGGTAAAAGGAGTTATTACTGGTACTCTTGGGACAATATGAGCTATCATACTGATGAGGTAGGTGTTGGATTCAAAAATCTCCAAGATATATGCAACTCATTTGCAGCAAGTAGAGATTCAGGGTGGAAAACAACTTATGGACAAAATTTCTCCGAGCCAGATACTATCAAAGATCCAATCCAATCTCTAAAACGCTGGATCCTAAAGACTCCAATTCATGAAGGAGCCTAATGGAGACAAGAGATAAAGTGCAAGATTACATTCATTGGAAGATCAACAAGGGTAATAGTCTATTTTGGCGGGATAGGTGGCTATCATCAGGGAACATCAAAACAATATCCAACCCCCCCCCCCTCAAAACCAGGAAATACCAAGGTCAAGGATTTCTTCAATAACCAAGGATGGAGCACGGAGCTTCTTCAAGAAGCTGTGCCTTAGAGAGTCATTGATGAAATTGAGCAAATCAAGATTGGTTACAACGATATACACGATCAAGCCGTATGGACCCCCAATCCCCAAGGATCCTTTTCTTGTTCTTCCTCCTACCAGCTTCTAAGGAAAAGAAAAGATCCCTCACCTCATTTGGCCAAAATTTGGAATAAACACCTACCTTTCAAAATCTCTTTTGCTACATGGAGAATACTGAAAGGCAAGCTACCTCTGGGTAATATTGTGCTAAAGTTTAGTACTAACAGTATATCTAGTTGTTGTTGTTGCAGGGTGCCAGAAGAAGAAATCATGAACCATGTCTTTACAACTAGCAACACAACAACGAAGGTACGGAACACTATGTCCACTCCACTAGGATTTCTGACCACGGGAAGGAATATTCCATGCATCATAACTCAATGGTGAAACATACACCCAAAAAACAATGTGCATAAGTTTCTACTGCAAATCACTCCAACCATAATATGCTAGGAAATATGGAAGACCAGGTGTGGTAAGAAATATGGTAAGAAGACTATTTCTATTTTTAGAATATGTTAACAAGTTCTTTTTCAGGTAAAAGTTTTCATGGGCCAAACATACAGCCAGATGGATTGGAATTGGACGTGGAACAATGTATGCAAGGTGGCAGAGGATTACAAGATTAAACTGAAGAGTATTATGGTTCTTTGGGATCCCCCTAACAGTAATCAATGGAAAATAAACACAGGTGGAAGTTTCTGCGAAACCGCAGGCAAAGCAGGCATTGAGGGTGTTGTTAGGAAAAGAAATGGTCAAATGGTGATGGCTTTTTCCGCACCCGTACATTTCTTGACTAGCAATTACTCTGAAGTGCAAGCGGCCTTGTTTGATATTCTCTGGTGTTGTGACCATAACTGTCAAGACTTAATACTGGAATTAGACTCTCTCCTCGTTATCAACATGATCCAAGGGAAATACAATACCCCATGAAGACTAAAAGGAGTCACACTTATTCAGCAAAAGGTGCAACATCATGGCATCAAGATAAAACATTGCTACAGGGATGAAATGAAGTGGCCGATGCTTTGTACAAACATGCTGCTACTCTCGCGCAACAGGCCATCTTCCTCAATGAAACTGATCTACCTTTTGAGACCAGAAAAGCAATGACTATGGATAGAATGCAGATTCCGAATTTCAGAATTAGACCAAGGAAGCACTCAGGATGGATATTTGATCCTCCTTAAACGATAAGGAAAGAGCTACTGTTGTTCCGAATCATATCCTGTTATAGTATCTCTTTTATATATTTAATAGGCCTAGCCATTTGAGTTTTCCTAGAACAATGTGACTATATGAGGCTTTGGTCTATGTCCCCCTCCTTGTACTATTTTGCTAATGAATAAACAGGGTAGGGGTGTATGCCCAACACCACATGAGATGAAAACCTGGGTGGATGGTTTTAATAAAAAAAAGAGTGATAAAACATGTGGAAGAGGAACAAAGTTGAGCACTCTTTTATGTCTTTTGTTCAAAGGTTGATATAGCAATCAAATTCTAACTTTTTTGGCTAGATTTATTTTATTTTGTGAAATCACTGATATTTGTAGGTACTACTTTGCAAGAGTAAACAATCTCTAATTTTACTGTACCATTATCTGTTTATACCATTATCTGTTTATCTGAAAGCTCTACATTATCAGTTTTTTCTTGGAGCACCTAATTGAATTGAGAGTACCAAAACTGACAACTCAGATATGTACATGCCAGTGAGAAAACTCCATTTAATTTATACAGAGACGATATTTTTACTACATTACTTCAGTTTGATTCCTTGCACAAGCTTAATGGTTATGTGAAAATAACATGCTTGCTTGGTTAGCTTCTGATTGTCACATGAATATCATTTATGTTGGGGGCTAAGTTCTATTTCTAGCATATTTCTGACTTTTGCTAACTTACTGCTTTGAAAGGGATGGCTAAGGAGGATCCATTGAAACCTGGTGAAACTTGTGATTGAAGACTACCATTATGCAAATGACCTACTCATATAATCTGATTGTGTGAGCTCCCTCCAAATTACTTTCTTGAATTTACATAGTATTAAGTTTAAACGAGAATTCTAGCTGATTGCAAGATAAAGGTAGCCTTAAATCCACTAATTTATTATGTGGATTTGTCATAAAACTTTTAACCGTTCATGCTACACTTACATCACTTCATGTTAGCAACATATGGCTTATTTGTCAAAAGATAAGGCAAATAGTTCATTAAGGGAATGGAATTGATGAAACAGAAAATAGGAATAACCTAGAAAAGGTTACAAATGAAACGGATGAAACTAGAAAAGATTACTTTCACACACACACAAAAGCTTTGTTTTCTTCTTTTGGTTGTTCCTAAATATCAGATTTATATTTACAACTTACTCAGTGGTTCCTTTTGCTAATATGTCCTTTGCAGTATGTGAGTTGTACTGCTTTAAATACATTTGGCTGATCAAAGTGGAATCCTAACTAATAAATTGTTATGTTTGAGGGAGGAGTGGAAACAATTCTAGGCTATAAGAACTCAGGCCGAGGTGATTGTTCGCCTTGCTTCTCCGTGCACTATGCAAAACGCACGCAAACAAACACATAGAATCCTTGATGCATATATAGTAAAACGTTGTTCGGGTGACTAATGCATTTTCTTTTCTGTGCTTCTTCATTGTACAATAATATTGCCAAGTATGCATATTCTTCCTTTTATAGTTCAGTTGGAGTTAGCATTGGAGTTAGAGATTAATCTAAAGGAATAAGAGTTGAAGTTCAGTTGTTATAATATACTTTTATTCGACCAAACCTATTGTGTTCTCTATATTTGCATTTTGTGTACTATGTGTATATAGTAGGACTTTTAACATATTTTCCTGTAGTGGTATTGCTGTTTTTGAATGCAGTTAACTTCATTTTTGCCTCTTCTTTCGGGGTAATATTATACTCGAAATATATCGCGGCGATACAAGGTTAGTGTACTTGATTACAAATTTAGATTTTCTCAAAATCCTTGATACCAATATTTTAAAAGGCGGGGGCGTGAGGCGAGGCGTTTTACCTAACACGGGGCGAGGCATAAGCCCCGAGACATGGGGCGTAAGTCCCATGGATCTTTAATTTATAATTAATAAAATAAACTTAAAATTATTTTTAAATCTAAAAATTACATAATTCTTTTACCAAATTCATACAAACCAAAAAAAATAAAGAATTATTTATAATTAAATGAACTAACAATAAAAAATATACTAAAAAAATGAGATACATCTTAACAATAAGTCAATAATGTTCTAACCCAAATAACAATCCATATTCCAAAAAATATAAGGGCAATTGAGGAGAAAGCTCAAGGTTCTATCATATATGGAGTATGACTGTGGAGTGTGGACGATTCTTCACTGTCGAACAAGGTTAGGGCTTTTTTTTAATAGGGTGGGGACAAATTTGGGGTAAAACGAAAAAGGGTTTAAAAAATATAAGGGCAATTGTCAAAACTATCCTTCAATTGGTTAAGTTCCATCATGTGTGGGTCTTGGTTCTAAGGCGAGTCTTGCGCCTAAGCGTGCGCCTCATCTCTTGGGGCGTGCGCCCAAAGGATCTGCACCTCTCATTAACGCCCAGATGCATTTTATGTGCGCCCCACCCCGATTCGCGCCCCGGGACTCGCCCCTAAAAACACTGCTTGATACCAACCGTTATAAAACTACTGCAATCTCTTCAATAAATTATAAGGAAATGTGGATTTGATTTATCCATTTTTAGTCTCTACTCTAGTCTATGCGTCTATAATACTTCTATAATCTTTCTGATATAATTTTCTATGTTTACTGATTGGCCATTTATTACTAACTTAGCAACACATTATTTGTCTTGAAAATATGTTGGCTTTCTTTGACTATCAAATATAAAATATTTATTTTTTTCAGCCATTTTTGGCCAAGAACTACTAAAAAGAAGACCAAAAAGACCAAACACCGTACACATAGCATCTCTTTTTGCTAATATGTAAATTGTAACTCCTATGACACTTTAAGCATCCCTTAATCTGATGCTCTCATGGATGTAAATGTATATTTTGGTCAAACCGTATGTAAATAGTCATCTACCAATTAGCATACAATATCGTCTACTTACTTTGTTGGGCCCATACACAAAATTAAATAATGTTGGGCCCCCGCTTGCACGGGCCGAGCCAACCTAGTTTTATTTATATGAAAGTACTTTACTCGGTACAAAATATAAGAAATTAATAAATATGTCGAAACTTTCTTAAACATGTCAAGCTTTAATGAAGTCCGAGGTGAACGTATTGGATTTCAACCGTTAAAACTAGGGATTTTTACCTATCTATACCATATATGAAACCTTATTACCCTCAATGTTTAAGGTTTGATTTAATTACAAACTCGTATACCAAATTACCAATCCTATACCATACTTAATTAAGGGTCTAATTAATGGGCATTTTTACTCCTTAATTAAAGGTATCCATATATCTCATGTTTCTCTCTCCCCTTAATTCCTAAGATCTGACCATATTCGTTTTCCCCCTCCCATTTCTTTCTCTTCTCCATTCCTTCTTCTTCTCAAAAAATACAGAGATGAGACCCATTGAGTATATCATCTTCATCGTGGTAGATGTTTTCCGCCATCTGCCAGATTTGTAGTATATTGTCTTCAGCAATACTAGCAACGACCCAGTCTTCACATGGGTTACATGAGAAGTCAGAAATTTTACTTGTATGGCCACCATGAATAAAGAGCAACTCCGGTGGCCCATCTTCTGCATCTTCTGCTGTTTTGTTCTTCATCAATCCTGGAAAAATTGATTTGTAGTTTATTTGTAGAAATTTTGTAGATAAAGAGAAAATTTTGTAGTCAACATTTTTTTCAACATAGATTGTAGTGTAATTGTACTATAAATGTAGTAATTTTGTAGATACCCTTCAAAACAATACTGCTTTATACATACTAAACTGATTTGTAGTTTCTTTGTAGATTTTTTGTAGAAAATTTGTAGATATCTACAAACTGGATACATTGAATTTTAATATCCCAATTCTCATTTCAATTGTAGCATAATTGGCATTTTCGACATAATTGTAGAAGATTTGTAGAAGTTTTAGTCTTCCCAATCTACAATTTATCTACAATTCTACAATTTATCTACAATTTCTGAAAATATGTCTTCTTCTTCTTCTTCTTCGAGTTTCAATCTGAAATTCAGTCAAAACCAAGTCTAATCTTCACCAAAACCCCTCAAAATTGAGATATAAACTCCTAAACATATTCCGAATTATTTACAACAACACCCAATCCAAACAAATAATGATTTTTGAAAACCCAAATTTAAATTCAAAGCTTTCAAGCTTTTTAATGGCTATCAATGGTGAAAAATATATGGAAGAACAGATTTTTTCAACTTTGAGTTGTTGAAACTCGAAAATTTGAATTGTTCGTTCTTTTTTTTTCTCAAGAATAAGAATTGTAGTTCTGGAGAAAAATACGCAGATGAAAAATCTTCTTTCCCTTTTTAAAAATTGAATTTAATGTAGAATCAATTAACACCAAGATTCTCTCCTTAATTTTAGCGCGTTTTTAGGGAATATTCTACCCTTTTAATGCCTAATAGTCGAATGGTATATAAATTGTAGTTAAAGTGTGGACTGGGCGGGTAATTAACAAACTATGCACATTTAAGGTAATAAGGTTTCATATATGGTATAGTTAGGAAAAAATCCCTTAAAACTATTCGTCAACGACTTCTCGCAATTGAGGCTCACATCCAAAAATATCCAGTAACTCCAGATGGGCTATTTGGGAAATGAATATATGGATTAACTCAAATAGACGTCCATCCAAGCACTTAAATTAAAAATAGCTGGTGGAGGTATAATATATGTATATTTATGTATTATATGGGCATAATTATGTATAATTAATGTATATTATATGTATATGGCTAGAAAAAATAAAGAGTAAATATGGACGGCTATTTATGTAAATACAGATTGGGAAAATTTTCATGGGCCAGCAGAATTATCCAGAAGAGTTAGCTAGGCCCAATATCTTTCTCTAACCCAGGTCCAATATCATTTCCCATTTTTTCGTATGATCTATAACTTGCTAAGTAACATCACGATTCTGTAAATAATTCTAGCTTCCAGCAGCTTATGGCCGGTCTAAAAACTTCGTGGAGATTAAAGTATTTTTAGTTTATATTTTTACTGGTTTTGCACTTTATATATATAATGTTGTATACTTGTATTTCACTCTTGAAAAGTGAGTTTCAACGTTGAGGAGTATTCACCACTCAAATTGTTCTTTGCATGGTTGCCACCCGGTAATAATTTTGTGGAAAATAAATTAGCTGGACGGATAGTTAGTTAGATCTTTAATACTCCCTCCGGTTCAAAATAAGTGATTTTTTGGTTATTTTTACACATATTAAGAAATTCACCTTTTAATATTAATTAGCAATGAAATTGACCATATTAACATTTACTATCTCTTCACATAAACACTGCTAACACATACTCCAACATTAATTACTTCAAGGGTAATGTAGGAAAAAATAATTAATTCATTCTTGAAATCTGGAAAAATTACTTATTTTGGACCACAAGAAAAAAGCCAAAAAATTATTTATTTTGGACCAGAGTGAGTATTAGATTAGTTAGTGTTTGATGAGAGTATTTGAAAAGAGGTTGTTTTGTCCTTCGTTGGAAAAAGAAAGAAAGGAAGAGGTGTTTAAAAAACATTTCTTTGTCTTTTACAATTTGAATATTTTTAACGGTGTTTTGGAGGGAAATTGGAATTTGACTATATTATTAATAATCAAGATTAGTTACTTGGGCTTTGGGCCAATTAAGTAGCCTAAAATTAAAATTTTAGTCACCTATTATTTAATCTTCTATATCTATCTATCTATCTATCTATTATCTATTATCTATTATCTATTATTATTATAAAAGCATAAATATAATATCAATTTATAAAAATAACTTTATAGTATTAAAGATAATAACTCACAATAAAAGGACATAATCAGAATTCTTAACATTAACCTTATAATCCTATTAGTTTTAGAACATAATACTACACGTTAGGAATTCTACATGAACCAAACGAAGAAAGACAAAACCCCAAAATTGGAAGGAACTATGGTAGGCTACGGTAGGTTTATCCATATTCACTTTTACGATTCCAATATCTTTCTTTCTATTTTTATTTAAATTTAACAAATTCGTAAAATTACTCTTGGCTAATACGTAATTTGGAACATCCCTTCTATGCTTCCTAAGATTCAAAATCAACAATACCTGTGGGTTATATATATATATTAGACAAATAATTTGGAGTTCCTGAAATAATTTCTTAGGTACAAAAAAATTTATTTGAGGTGATTACTTAAATAACTTGTGTATTTGTCGAAATAGTTAGTTGATGAATATGAACAATAGTTAATAATATATGTCTACATATTTTCAATTGTAAAAAAAATTAATTACCAAAAAAATACTATATATGTCTCTCTACATATATTTTTGTTCAATTCTAGCAATATGAGCACAAAATATTTATATCTCTTTTCCTGTTTGGTGACGTATGTATTCATTATTGAAGTTGTACTTAATTTACTTTTTGAATCACTCTATTTGCAACAAGTTATCTTGATATATAGCTTTGATATATCTCTAACTCTTTGTTACTATCGGTTAGACCTTCTAACTCTTTCTAAATTAGTATCTAATTATTTGAAGATTTACGCCAACTCACTTTTTTCAATTAAATAATGATATTAAGAACTTCCTATTATGAAACATGATATCATTTATTGTTCAAATGGTACGACAAGATAGTAATAACGATAATTGACACTTAATGTTCTTTATCATATGCTGAAAATTTCAAAATTTTAAGTTAAATAATTATATAAATTCTTTTGGTAAACCATAGGCAACACGAACACAAATTTCAGGTAGATATAGTATATAGATTACTTATAAATCAAGATTATATAACGTTTAGTTTTGTACGCTAATTAAAATAAATTTTGTAGGAAGGAAAGAAAGGTATGTTAATGGAATTATATAATGCTTGATATATACTTCTTTTGTTGCAATAGCAGTAAGTTTTCAACAATCGTATCTTCTTCTACTTGATCCAGCATTATTACTTAGAGCACTTCTCAATTATTCAGTACATTATGCACTCATTTCTCAAGTACATATAAAAGATTGATTATGATTTATTGAAAGACTATAATTCCAGGAGAAGTAATAATACACTTTTGTGGCCTCTTTTATATGAACAAGAACAAGCTTTGAAAACTATATTGCAAAGAGTCAATTCCGGTTGAGTGAGATTGTTCTTAATTTGTAGATGGCTCTGGAGGAACCGAAAAGAAATTTTTATATTAGGCATTACCTGCAAATGTCAGACCAAGAGGCATAACAACAAGTGGTATAGCAACAACAACTTTATCAGGGATCATATAGCTCACTCTAGAATTGCTCTTCAAACAACTGAAACGATCATTATAAATAGGGGTATACATAGGTCGAGTTGGTTCGGATTTTACAATTACCAAACCAAACCAATTATGTCGAATTATTAAATCTAAAGACCAAACCAAACCAATAAAACTCGGATTTTTCAATCTCGGTTTTTCTCGGGTTTTCGAATTTTTCGGGTGTTTTTCGGATTTTTTCCGGTAAAATCTTCGTAGCACAAAACATATAACTTGTGCTCAAAATATTTCTTTAATCCTAGTAAGATACAACTATATAAAGTATTTTTCAAGAAAATAATGCACACTATGAGATGTCTCATAGTATTATCCTAAAATATTCAACAATAAAGATAATAAAATTATGTAATATAAATATTGCTAATAAAAAGCCATAATAAAAATAAACATAATCTGAAAGTACTAAGTCATGCTAAAATAAGTAGACTAATAAGCGAGTATTAATTACATGACTAAACGCTAAAGAAAAAATAAAAAGAGGTTATGCATTTTTATTTTAAATTATTGCAAAACAAAAAATAGATATTCAATACATTGTCGTTCGTAGTTCTGAATTGAATGTCTTTTGTTAGCATTAGTATTGATTTGATTTTGGTTTGGGCTTTTGTTAGCATTATTTAAGTTACTGATATTAATGGCTATAAAACTTATTGGAACATTCAAAAGTTCTAAGTCCAACCTTGAAATAATACCTTAAAAGATAAAATTGTAAAAAAGTTTAAGAAATATTTATAAATTACATCACAATAAGCATATTTATATATTAAACATATCTAACATTTCTATATATGTAATGTCGGGTTGGTTTGGTTTTGGTTTGACTTTCTTTAGTTAAAACCAAATCAAACCAACTATGATCGGGTTTTTTTTCTCCAATACCAAACCAAATCAAACCAAACTATAGTCGGGTTTTTTTTTTTCTCGGTTTGACTCGAATTATCGGGTTGGTGCGGTTTATCGGTTTCCTTTGTACATGTAATAAACAGACCATCCGTTAGCAGTAGTTTTTTCAAAAAATTGAGTGATAAAAAAATTAAAAATAAGAGAGGTAATAATAGTACTCAGAGAAATATAATTTGGTGCAAAACAAAAAATTTGTGCTTACAAAATAAAAGAATAAAGACACGAGACACAGAAAAAATTGTGGAATGAAGAAACCTTTTATCCCTATATATGAATTTAGAGACTTGCTAAACTACCATAAAACATTTGCCCTCAACCAATGGCCCCAATATCTAAATATAAAATCAAATTTGCCATTTCATAGTGAGTTCTTACTCATAAGAGTGTGATAAACAAAGATTAGTTGTATAAAATGCTTTACTATAATATTTTAAGTAGCCGACTTCAATTTATTTAAAAAAGTACAGATATTGTTGTACAACAATACTTCAAAGTCCGAGGTAAATTTGAGTGAAAATGTAAACTTTTTATTTTTCAATTCCATAGTTGTCCCACAATGTTGGTCTAACTTAAGCTTAATGATTTAATTAAATGCTTCATGTACCAAGAGAACAATTAAACTAAATATTCTTAATCTTGATTGTCAAGTGACTGTAGCTATACGCAGTGGCAGAGCCACATTCAACCAGGGAGTGTCAATCGACACCCCTTTGTCGGAAAATTAAGTTCTATTGTTAGATAATTTTTTTTGTTTTATGTACATTTACTATATGTTGATTTCCTTAAACTTTTTGGTGTATTTATATTTTTATATTTTGACACCCCTTAGTGAAACTTGATTTGACTCCGCCACTGACTATACGTGTAACACTAAAATGAATAATTAATATGTTATTTTTGCCAAATCATGTAACCCTGTGTTTAAAATCTCAATCCTCAACTATTAGTTTAAACCCATATGTAACGGTTTACCCAAATAGTTACTTTTTTAAAAGCCGACATTAATAATGATTATATAAGATTCTTTTACTTAATGCAATAGAAGATGTAGGAGAATCCTGCAACTCTTGGTGCAATTTCAGTTATCCTCTTAACACAATTAAGTAAAATATTCTCTAATCCGATCCTACGCCATTTATTATATAAATAATATAATAGGATTAATATAAAGAATAATATATATAGATGAAACACTGACTTATTAAGTGTTCTTATATCAATCATCTTATTTGGGTCGATCATACCTGAATCCTGATAATCAATTATTGAAAATTTTGAAAAGTCTCTTATTTGCTACTGTTTCTATGACTGCTGCGTAGCATAACCATAACCATAATCGCAAGAGCCATGCCTTAAAATAAGTGGAATGCCGCTAACAACTTAAAAGTCAAAATTAACGTGAATTTCTTCATCCTTTAACCTTGAAATAGAGTATGTTTATTGGGGCAAATATTCAATGCACGTGTTTTCCAATCAAGTTATTGTGATTCACTTGCTTTGTCCAGTGAAATCAAAAACGGTAAGAAAACTTTATTGCCGGTGACAATTTCGAAAGTGAATGGAAGGATATAGTAGCGTTAAAAATAATATTGATCTAACTATATTAAAGAAAAAAGTCTTAAATTCGAAAAAGAATATAGATTTGAATGGTTGTGTCTATTACTAAAGGAGTACGAAACGGTGCTAGTAGGCATCCGTTTTCTAATAATTGACAGAGTTAAAAATTTTGGAAAGGGTATATTGGTAATTTGACTTTTAACTTTAAGAGTTCCCACTTTTATAATAACTAGTTTTTATGAACGTGCGTTGCACGTTAATAATGACACATAATTATTTAGTCACTATACGAAATAACAACAAATTAAAATATCAAAATATCATTACATTAACATATACGTTGATTCAAAATGATTGGATATATTTAAAAGGATATCCTTCATTTTCTAGATGCGAAAGATTGAATTCTGGGATAAACACATGTTTGGAACCACATTAACCCATCAAGATTTCTGCATATATGACGTTATTGTCAAAGCTTCTACAAACCATCCTTATACCATTACATAAGATATTTGACGGATTTAAGTTTCTCAGTAGCATGATATGTACGTTATTCTTCAAAACCAACTTGTATGCAATAGAAGTTCAATTTAACTTTGTTTAGAAACGTACAAAGACACTAACAACAACAACAACAACAACAACAACCCGGTATAATCCCACTTAGTGGGGTCTGGGTAGGATAGTGTGTACGCAGACCTTACCCCTACCCTGGGGTAGAGAGGCTGTTTCCAAATAGACCTCCGGCATCCTTCCCTCCAAGAACTTCCCACCTTGCTCTTGGGGAGACTCGAACTCACAACCTCTTGGTGGGAAGTGGAGGTTGCTTACCATCGGAGCAACCCCTCTTGCCTTAAATATTTTTTTTATGGTTGCTAACAAACATAAGAAATAATGAACTTGTCAAAGTACTTGTGTGGTGGAAGGCTATTTGGTGTTAAAGTATTGAAGTATTTTTTTTCTGATATTAGTATTTTTTACAGTCTCTCTACCCCAGGGTAGGGGTAAGGTCTGCGTACACACTACCCTCCCCAGACCCCACTAAGTGAGATTATATTGGGTATTGTTGTTGTTGTTGTTGGTATCATCTTCCACTGAATCGACACCGAGAAACGTTTTACTTTTACCTGGGAACTTAGTAATCAACGTCTCATTTAGTTGATCAATGTATTCATTTTTGCAAGCTAAGATAGCTCTTTCTGTCATGTATGTTGCATAACTTTCATTTTATTTAATGAGGAAAATATTTTTCTTATTAAGAGATCTTTACCACTACTATTACCATTGGCCTTGATAACTAATTGTTTAGAAGAAGGACCAAATTATCTTTTATTGTATGTCCTTCTCTACTTTCGACATGAAGCAATAAATCACTGGATCCTGGATTTTTTATTGCTCTCGTATTTCTTATTAGCTAATTTTTTATTATTATTTAGCTATAAGTATGATTTTTCCAAGCTGGCATTAATAGTTGCTACTCTCGTCGATTTTGGAGCTATTTGTTGAACTTGACAAAAATCACCTCCAAAAATTATTACTTTTCTACCAAACCATCGTCATCCATTATATCTCTGAAGCTCCTATGAACTGTTTTGACCGTCTAATACTTTGTCATTAGCGTTTCATCCTAAATTATCAATTTTTCCTTCTTTATCAGTTTAGCATCATTGGTCTGCTTTGACATATTTATAATTAGGGGTGTACAAAGAAAACCGACAAACCGCACCAACCCGATAATCCGAATCAAACCGAGAAAAAAAAATCCGACTATAGTTTGGTTTGATTTGGTTTGGTGTTAGAGAAAAAAACCCGATCATAATTGGTTTGGTTTGGTTTTAACTAAAGAAAGTCAAACCGAAACCAAACCAACCTGACATTACATATATAGAAATGTTAGATATATTTAATATATAAATATGATTATTGTGATGTAATTTATAAATATTTCTTTAAAAAATTTCATAATTTTGTCTTTTAAGGTATTATTTCAAGGTTGGACTTAGAACTTTTGAATGTTCCAATAAGTTTTATAGCCATTAATATTAGTAAATTAAATAATGCTAACAAAAGCCCAAACCAAAATTAAATAAATACTAATGCTAACAAAAGACTTTCAATTCAATATTACGAGCGGGAATGTATTAAATATTTATTTTCTGTTTTGCAATAATTTAGAAAAAAATCCATAACCTATTTTTATTTTTTCTTTAGCATTTAGTCATGTAATTAATACTCCTTTATTAGTCTACTTATTCTAGCATGATTTAGTATTTTTATATTATATTTATTTTTATTACGGCTTTTTAATTAGCAATATTTATATTACATAATTTTATTGTCTTTATTGTTGAATATTTTA
This sequence comes from Nicotiana sylvestris, assembly GCF_000393655.2. NCBI lineage: Eukaryota > Viridiplantae > Streptophyta > Magnoliopsida > Solanales > Solanaceae > Nicotiana > Nicotiana sylvestris. The sequence continues at coordinate 13,848,346 of NC_091058.1, forward strand.
GGATAATGTCATGCCACATCTCATACTTTGTATTATTTTCTTGGAAAATACTTTATATAGTTGTATCTTACTAGGATTAAAGAAATATTTTGAGCACAAGTTATATGTTTTGTTCTACGAAGATTTTACCGGAAAACCCCGAAAAACCAGAAAACCCAAGAAAAACCGAGATTGAAAAACCCGAGTTTTATTGGTTTGGTTTGGTCTTTAGATTTAATAACCCGACACAATTGGTTTGGTTTGATAATTGTAAAATTCGAACCAACCTGACATATGTACAGTTGTACACCCTAGAGTAAGATGTGCGTACACTTTATCCTTCCCAAACCCCACTTGTAGGATTTTACTGAGTTTTTTATTATTGTTGTTGTTGTTCTTGTTATATTGTGTTTACACTTAGTATAATAGCCCGTTTGGCCAAGCTTCTAAAATCAACTTATTTTGAGAAGTGCTTTTCTCAAAAGTACTTTTAAAAAAAGTGTTTTTGGTGAGAAGTAGTTTGTGTTTGGTTAATTAATTAGAAAAACACTTTTGAGTAGTAATTAGTGTTTGGCCAAGCTTTTGAAAACTGCTTCTAAGTGTATTTTTCTCAAAAGTGCTTCGCAGAAAAGTGAGTTTGGAGAGGAGCTATTTTTTTCTGCTTCTCTAAAACTTCTCCTCAAAAGCACTTTTTTTCCTTTCAAAAGTTTGGCCAAACACCTCAATTTTTGGCCCAAAAAAACACTTTTGGCCCCAAAAAAAGCTTGGCCAAACGTGCTATAAGTCCTACATGTATCTTATTGCACTTTGATTGTTCATATTCATAACCTTTTAGATAATATCCAATCATCTTGAGTTCTTGACCTCGATAAGGAAATTATTATATTCAAGTCTTTTTGTTTTAATAATATTAATATTATTTACATCATATTCGACAAGACTTGGCATACACGTGTAACGCACGTGTCGAGAATCTAGTTAATTAAAAATATTTTTGCCTTTAAATTTCAGAAAATGTTTTTTTTAGCAACTTTCTTTTTAAATTCAAAAAGTTGACTATTGGTTTTAAAAGATGTCTGTTATGAAGAGATGAGGTTGTTAATTCCAACAGGCTCCTAGATGTATTATAAATACTCATAGTGGTATTATTTTCTATACCTCACAAATAGATCTATTCTTGTGGGAAAATCGAGTTAATTGCTGAAACTCGAATTTCAGAGGCTTTGTAAAATCCTAGAGAAATTCTGCTATCATCCCTGCAGCAATTAGTGGGAAGCTTAAGTTTCTTAAGAACAGTGATTACACTGCCGAAGCCAGATTATTTTATCCCATTATTTTTGTAACATTTAATTATATGAGTTCGACATTGCCAAAAGGAAAAAAAAAAGATAAGAAAAAAGAAAAAGATATGTTTAATGAATTAAAAGTTTATAAAAAGGGAAGAAAAAAAGAGTTGAGAAAGCAATATGTTTTTCAAACATACTGTATACTTCTGCTTTAGTGAAGAAAGACACTTTCTAGTATGTGGTTACTTTAATTTGCTTTAAACATTTTTTCTTCACGTCTATATCTTCTTTAATCCGGTCACCATTATCAAAACTGAAAAAGCGAACTTATTTTTGGACTTCTAATTTTAATGCTTTTGATTGAGAAGGACATGGTTTGCCTTCGGCAGTTGACGAACATGTTTGCTGGAGTTTATTTCTTCTCAGATACGACTGTTTCTATATACTATTGAGATTATGCGGGAATTTGCGTAACTTTTTTTTTTTCCTTTTCTTTTTTTTTGGGGATCATAGAGATGTCATATGAGCGGGTTGGGTCAATCAAGTTTCGACATATCAGGAGAAAAACTTATCTGTATTTAGTGTTTGCACCAAGTAATATAAACACAGTTAAATAATAGTATGTTACGTCACTTTAATTTATGACTTCTCAAGTTAAATGGCTTAGTGTGGTGTAACCAGGGGCTGCCCAAGGGTCAAGCCACTAAAGCAAAGCCCTCAAATTTTGAAGGCCCCAAATTTTTCTTTTTATTTTTTACTCGTATTTATATTGAGTCTCCGACTAATTTAGATTCGTATCGCATAAGGCCTAGTAAAAGAGAGAATCTGTTTTAACAGAATTTATTTCAATTACATAACTCGAACCCAATATAAGGTAAGTTGGATCATATACATCTCATAACAATCTTTAGAGGTAAGGTCTAAATATATTGGGTATGTTAAAATTAAAAAAAATAAATTATTTTATAAAAAGTAAATATAACTTTTAATTGAGTATTGATGTAACCATTTAAGCAAAAATTGGAGAAAGAGAATCACTCCCCCTAAACCGTCGTCGCGAATATAAAACTTTTCATTATTTAAATTTGACGATTGACATCAGTAGTGAGGTACCTATATTATTATTCTCCTTTTACATTTCTCACTAAAAACGTGCAATTCAATAGTCCAAGTCTTACTTTTTATCTTTCTCATTAGAAAACGGGTACTACATTCTTATATTCTCTTCTGGATTTCTACAAAAAAGCTTAAGTTCTCGATAAGTTATATTGTTTTCTGTAAAAAAAAAAGAGTTTTATTTTTCTATAAAAAACAAGAGTTGAAGAGTACTGTTGAATAAAATTATATTGCGCATTCTTTTTTCCTTTTTCCCCCCTCAGGTTTCAAGCATTTCAACAAGTATATTAGAACATCAAAGATTATTTTGATATCAAGTTATAAACTTCTTGAATCTAATTCAATTATATATCTAAGATCAATAATATCTTAGGAGAGATTAAATTATTTATAAAAGAAACTATTAACAACTTTACATCTTAAAAAAATAAAAAAAATAGAAAATTAGACTTCCATTAAAAATATAAATAAATTTTTTTTCTTCTGATAGGCCCGAGATTAAAAATTGGCTTTAGGCCACCAATCTTCTCGAGCCTAACACCGTGCAGTTAAAAATTTTCCTGATTAACCCATATTTTTTGTCATTTAACTATCAATATTCCAAGGATGCAACTGCGATCCTTAAAAAACTTTAATTAGCAATCCAACTCAAATTTTTTCTCTGCCAAGCCAACAGAAATTATTGGTTTGCAAGTTCGTTATTGTAAATCTTTTTACATAAAAGAAAGAGATACCTTCAGCAAATTAGAAAAAAAAAAAAAAAAGAGAGAGAGAGGTACGGGGTATACAGTTAAACCACATTGGGTATATTAATATTATTGGCTATACCGTTGCTGCTCCATACTTTTTTCAGCCATGAAGACAACTGAAGACGGAGGTTCACTGAACAAAAGTAATATGTTAAAGGAATTAGTTTAATGGCTGTTTGGTTAATAAAGTAATTTCTTTTTTATGTCAAGATATTTTCGTTGTTTTCTCGTTAAATAAGTTAGTACTATTGTTTTTGCTGTTAGTACTGTATTTATAGTCACGTACCACTTTCTTCAATAAATTTTAGAATAGAAAAGATAAGAAAGAAAAAGTAGCAGTAGAAATGGGGAGAAATTCAAAAATAGTCAGATTTACAACTGGTCGTTCAAAAATAGTTCAGTTTCAAAAGTAATCAAAATTTAACCACTTTTCATGTAAAGATAAATCTGAGCGAAAATACTATTCAAAACCCGAAAAATACGTCAGTATATTATACTGAAATTCCAGGATAAGTATGTTGGAACTCCAGCATAATATGATAGAGTTCCAGCATAAGAACACTAGAACTCCAGCATAATATACTAGAGTTCCAGCAAGTATAATTGTCCAGTATAATATACTGGAGTTTGGAGCACCAGTGCTTCAGTCTCTAGTATATTATATTGGAGTCAGCAAAGTATATCGGTCCAGCATAATATGCTAGAATTCATACACAGATGCACCGAACTCCAGTATATTATGTTGGACCGATCTCTGTTGCAGCAAAATAGTGGCTATTTTTCATTGACTTCGTAAACGCTGGCTATTTTTGAATGACCAATCCGAAAACTGACTATACCGTACTATTTTTACGTAGAAATTATCCCAAGCTGTCATTTTAAATATTAGGGAGGTAAAGTCTGGCTCTTCATATACTCCCAGAGGCAAAACAAACAAAGTAAAACCCTTTGCAAGTGGCCTCTGGCTCAACATTCTACACCCCTATTTTGGCACCGAAGAGTGGGGCACTGAAAATTATGTTTCCAATCACTGTGGGATTGAACATCCCAATGAGTGGGCAGTCAGTAAATGTTAAATCTAACAAAATAAATCACAGTGGGGGGAGAAACCATTACAGAATACAGTCAATCCAGACCCCTTAGCAAAGAATTTATTAGACTAAAAAAATGATCCATTTTGGTGCCTAATATATCTAGAAGATGAAACAAGTAGCTCAGAACACCACTGCATGAATTTGGCATTTTAGTCCTTGTATTCGAGGTATTGTAAATGAGTCCCTAAGTTCACTAAACATGTTCAACTATTAATCAGGGAGCAGCTCGATGACTCTAGTCAGTGGCCAAAGATGTCCCATCGTCTTGAGCTACATATAAGTTGTTATAACTACCTTAAAAGTTATGAATAATAATTGCAAAAGAGAGTGACATATCAGGATCGTTCAAGTGGTGGATCAACAGTAGGTGCAATGGGTTCAATAGAAAATCCTCTACGTCTAGCTCGGACTCTATCTCTGTCTGTGTGAAAAGATTGCACATATATTAAGAACAGAACACACTAATCTAAATCCTTAAATACGCCATTGCTGCGAGTAGAGGCTGACCATGACTCACTCCGAAAACAAAATATATTGGGAGGGATAAGTCTTGTAAAAATAGAAGCCAGCAAATTCAGGAGGAAAAAAAAGATTAAGAAGTGCGTTCAAAAGCAAGAGGTGAGAATTAGCTGCAGATTTCAGGATGGAAAGGATCATAGATGTTAGGCCTCAGCTAAACATAAAAAAGAGAGTGTAGTTTTATTCCTGCACGTCTCTTAGGGTAGTTTAAGAACTGTCCAAAATGAAGATTCATTCGAAGATATGAAAAATTGCAGAATTATTACAAAGATACTTTCATCATTGTCATGTTGAGTATATGATTCTATTCTACTCTTGCCAAAGAAACATCAATAAAGACACCCTAAAATAACCAATCGAGTAGAGTAAGCGGCACAAAAAAACAAGCTACAACCTACACAAGAAGCAGCCACAATATCAACAATGTCTGTGGAATTGGGTGCACATCAATTCCAACTTTGAAGCTACTGCAACTAAATGTTCAGTAGACCACAAATCAGAGGTAATATAATTCTAAGATTTTTCATCAGAATCCTTTTTGGATAAACATGTCAGATATTGATGGAGTTGTTTGTCACTAGACAACTTGACAAATTGGCAATGTATTGACACAAAAATCAATCCTATTTTTGTTGACGTATTTGAAGTGTTCTTTTAACTTCTTTTCTTTATTGCTTTTCATCTCCACCTTAGGGATTAAGTTTTGCTTTCCGTTACCTTAAGGAATAGTAGAGTTTAATATGAGAGTATCATGAAAACAGGGTTACGAAGACCAATAATTGGCACTGATAACTTCATTAATACTAAGACACATAGCAAAGAACAAAGTTATTAGAACAGTTTAAGATGATGAGCTTTACGACAGCAGCAACAGTAATCCAAACCGTAAGGATAATGAATAATTAAAAAGAACATCCATTGCTTTTAATAACAAAACACCTTTATTCTCCACATTCTTAGTGGATCTAGACCTTGTAACTAGTACGTAAGCAGACTTCAATGATATGCCCAAAACTCCAAGTAAATAGTAATGAAATGTAGCACCATCACACAACGTATCAAACTTTATGCTTTGCACCTTGAGGTGTCGATGTTATAAAAAATGTTAAGCAACAAAAGACACAAGCATACAACATCAGGAATAGTTTAATAGTCACTTTAAGCTGAAAAAAGAAAACAAAAGCAAGGAGATGAAGCTGATGAAAAAGGGGTAAGCATATGAGGAACTTATCCTGTCCTGACCAATCTATTTATTGTCAACGACCTCATTAATGATACATCTAACCAAGTATCTATCTGGATCAACATTTTATGGTGTTAAATACAAAAGCTAGAACAGTCAACAATAATGAAATTCTTAGCTTGGTAAACTTTCTTAAGAATTAGATAGATTGATAATGCAGAGAGTAAAATAAAGCCATAACAAAAAGGATAATAACAATTCTTATTAAACAATTCATGAATAGTACAGAGCAGTCTATATAACCAGCAATCATTTGGCATCCATGTAAACCAGAAACAACATTGTTTTAATACTATTAGCAATAAAGAAATTATCTTGTCTTTGTCTCATATTTCAAAGTGGCTCTATATTTAAAGCTAAAAAATTATCAATTGGGTCCATGATAGATAGTAGCTAACAGATGTACTAAGGTAGTCTCATGCGTGACGAAATTAATGGATCATAAAGTTACTTTGCTCTCTACTTTTGTTCAACATAAACCCATTCTTATCCATTCCTTGAATTTTATAACTTGATTTGCATCATTAAAAAGGCCGAAAGGACACAGTTACACTAAACAACCACAACTTTTAAGTTGAGTATATTACAAAAATATCAAGAATTGTCCCTTTCTAAAGTCTCTCTGCTCTTTAGAAGATCTCAGAACTTCCGTCCGGTTTGGATCTTTAGAGCTTGAAGCGTGCCATCATATCTTACCAAAATGTGTTTTGGCACTCACAATCAAAAGAAAGGACAAGGTCAGGGTCCGATCAAACTCCTTCATTTATAAGTGAAAGATATGATTCCCAGAGAATCACCTTGACTAAGAACTCAAATGGAGTAACCGTTTGCAGATTGCCTTATGAGGATCATTGATCAATAATCAAATAACTTATAAAGCTAATACTTGATTAAAAGATTAACCAATTATTGAGGCTGAAGGATGAAGAAAAATGAGCGAAAGGGAAGTAAAACTAGGCCACAATTCCCAGCTAGTCGGGACAAAAACTTGATTGAGTTGAGCACATGATTGTTGTGTAGAAATTAATTATGTGCTCTTCTCACTACCTTCTAAAACAAAAGAAAGAAGAAAGGAAGGGGAAGTTGAATAGGCTACGTAAGTGGGAGAAATTTTATTTTGTGTTTCATACAATTTACACTAGTTGTATGAGGCTCATTTTTGTCTCACAAATTTGTAGACCACAATCTTACACTTCTGGATCCACATAAATCTGGGTCTACAAAACTGAGAGACAAAAAAGTTGCTTCATACAACTAGTGTCAACTGTACGAGACCCAAATTAAAATTTTCTGCGTCAGTGGGGTGCAATAATGGGCATATATCAGGTACAAGTGACAGTACCACAAATTGAGTTCCCCATCATGATGACCACGGCACCTGAAACTTTCAATAAACAATGGCTTTATGTTTGAGAGGTCTTGTGCTTGAGTTGATTGGTAGCCAATTGGCCCTAGGATTGCACACGAAAGCCACGTACATCTGTTAGCAGAATCCCACTCCAGAAACCTACCGTGCATTTGTGTTTTCTTTGTCTTCCATCTTTTGTACTTTCTTACCTTATTTAACAGGCATTTTGTTTTTTGGTATCAAAAGGGGCAGATGTTATATCAAGTATCCCTCCGTGCCAAGACATGGGCCGTTAGTTTAGGGCAGTGTCCCAATTGGGAATTTTTGTATTCCCAAAAACCCTAGATTTCTATGATTTTTTATGCGTAAGATTTGCTATTTGAAGGGCATAAGGGGTAAATATGGGGAGATATGGCCATAATTGCGGAAAGATAGGTAAGATATGCTGACATGCACGGGCTTCTTAAGTGGACAATATCTTTCAGTAGAATCAGTTGTACTATTCATACAGTTCATTCAAATTTCACTATTGCAAGGAATTTCCAACCTACCAAGCTTTTTCTTTTCTAAAGACGACAAGAACACATAAAGTACACTTTTTTCAGGTAGTCTTCTTTTCCATCGTATTTGTTAGAAAGATAGGCAATTCAAAAGTGTACCAAATGAGAGTACATCAAACACATTTTCAATCAACATCTGAGCCATAAATTTTCTACAAGGACATAATTGACGATATGAAGGTATAAGCATTGTATCCCCACCTTGTTTGGATATCAATCCAATATAATATAATACGATGAGTAACAACCATCCAAACAACCTTGTTTGGATCCCCCACCTTATAGCTTGTTTGGATGGTTGTTACTCATTGTATTGTATTGTTATCCCAAAATAATGTTTGTTTTGATTGTTATATTAAAATTGGTTGTATTGTATTGTTAAATTCATTGTTCCGAAATAATGAAAAGTCTCATTTTTTAAAATAATAGATTTGGTGTGGTGGGATTGTTTCCTATTTTCTTTTCAATTATGCTCTAACTTATCTCCATAATTCTATTTTACCCTTTACCTTTTTCTTATTTATTTTAACTCCAAATCTCTACCTATAACCTACTTTGTCTTCGTCCCTTTTTTTTCAGAACCGACTTCCAACTCCAACGTAAAATTGCTAATTTTGTTCAACTAATTTTATTTGAATTTGCATGAATTTAATTGTTTGATCTATTTATAAGACATATTTGGTGATAAATTAGTAGAAAGGGGTTTTCTCAAATTATTTTATACGTAATTCTTGATAAATTTAATATTAAACAATTGGGGGTATTTTAGTAAACTTATCTGTTACAGTACAGTAAGATATAGCCAAACCAAACAGCAAAATATTATTTAACAACAACAAACAATACAATATATCCAAACATTTTATTTATAAAACGATACAATACAATACATTATAAAACGATGGCTAACAACCATTCAAACAAGCTGTTAGTTATATCCAAGGAAGTAGAGAAATTATTGTTGTCCTTGAATATTGGAAAATTTAACCCATTTATTAGAGTGCTATTTTAGTACTATATGACAATGAAAGGAGAGGGGAAACAAGAGTACCAGAGAGTTAAGGGGGGAACTACTAGAACTTGATGGCTAAATAAACAAGTACAAGGTCCGGGTTCAAGCAGAGTTCTAAATACACGGGGAATTCAAATATACCCGTATCAATACAATTACGCTCAACAATGATTTTTATATTGGTCTATATCAATCACTTGAACATAGAAGTGGTCATAGGGAAAAAGGCCTTCGTTTCAAAGCTAAAGTATAAAGTGCAGAGCGCAAAGAAATGCAACAAAGGCAAAACAATTTGAAGACAGGAAAAGAAATAGGAGTCAATATTTGGGTAATTATATTGTTGACCATTGAGTCCACTCAAACAGACCCACCTGAAGGGGGGAGAGCACTATCCCTAAGGACTGAGGAGGTTCTGGTTTTGGATGCATTACAAATCCATTTTTCATAGTGGAAGACTGGATGTCAAAGCCAATCCATATCTTACCACCTCTTCCTTCCACCACCAACCGAAAAGTATGACTTTAACCGCACAAGTAAATCTAAATTGTGGTTACCATGAGACCTAATTTTGGTATATTACACTACAATGTATTCAGCTGGGCAAAAATTTTACCTCTAAGAAACAGAAGCCAGAGGAAAATGCAGTTACCAATTGCTGCAAAATTAGAAAGGCAAGTTCTTGTTGAGATCATAAATAACTCTACAAGAAATTTGGAGCAAAGCATTAGATCACCCTCGAATTTAATAAGCTTTAGTTATGCTTATTTATCTCTTCCGTGAAACTTATTAATCGTACTTTTACTGGTCATTAGATAACTTTTGTCTTGCAAACCTGGGAAGCTCACTCAATGTGTTTCTTCATTCGTCGATCGTGTGATATGGTGTCTATCTCATTCAAATGATTTGGTAGCCAATTTTGTTGACTTGCTTTGGTTTGGTAGTCAACCTTGTTAAATTAGTATAATTTGGTGCCCAACCTTGTTGAAATTATGAAAAGGGTATGTAAATTGTCAAATATTGTAGGCTTTAGAAAGTGAGATTTTTGCTATAAAAAGAGAGCATTAACTCTCATTTCTACACACCAACAAAGAGTGAAAGATAGAGAGCAAGGTATTTCATAAACTATAAGAAAATAGTTTGTGAAGAAAAATAGAGTGTGAGAGATATTGTAGTAAGGTGAAAAAGCAAAAGAGTATTTTTTCTTTTGAGGGTGTAGTGGTCTTAGGAGTATTCGTACTCGTTACTACACAGTATAAAATCCTCGCTATAGTGATATCAGTTGCTCTTCTTGGCCGTGGTTTTTTTCCCCTTATTCAGAAAGGTTTCCACGTAAAATTTTGGTGTCATTATTGTTGCATTTCTATTCTTGTTAATTTAACCATAACTTAGTGTTCCGCGTTTATCACTAATACCGTGAATATTATTTTTACGGAGTTTATTCCCAACAAGTGGTATCAGAGCCAAGGTTTTGTCTGAGTATGCTCTGTGGTTGCAGCACAATCTGAACTTCCACATCAGAAAAGAATTACTTTGGTCTCCTAATAAATAGTATTTGTATTTGTGATAAACGGTGGAAGCCAACATTAATAGAATGGTTACTTTAAATGGCACAAATTATGTCATTTGGAAGGGCAAAATGAAAGATTTGCTCTATGTCAAGAATTTCCATCAACCTGTCTTCACCACTATAAAGCCTGATAATAAATCAGATAAAGAGTGAAATTTATTACATAGGCAGGTTTGCGGCTTTATTAGACAGTGAGTTGACGATAATATTTTGAACCATATTTTTGGGGAGACATATGCTCGGACCCTATGGGAGCACCTTGAAAGTCTGTATGCTCAGAAAACTGGAAACAACAAGATGTTTCTGATAAAGCAGATGTTGGGTTTAAAATACCACGATGGTTTCGCGATGACAAATCATCTGAATAATTTGCAGGGGATCATGAACCAGTTATCTGCTATGGGCATTAAATTTGATGAAGAAATTCAAGGTTTGTTTCTATTTGGTTCCCTACCAGATTCTTGGGAAATTCTTAGAACTTCATTATCAAATTCTGCTTAGGATGGTGTGATCTCTATGGATCTTGCCAAGAGAAGCCTTCTAAATGAAGAGATAAAAAGAAAATCTCAGGGTTCCTCCTCCTCAAATGTCTTGGTGACTAACTCTAGGGGGAGAAGCAAGAATCGGGGTTCTCAAAATAGAGAAGATAATAGAAGCAAATTCAGAAGCAGACTTAAAGATATTGAGTGATATCATTGCGGGAAAAAAGGGCACACAAAGAAGTTCTGCCGAATTTTGAAAAAGGAGAATAGAGACAAGGAAGAAAAGAAAGAAGATGGCAATCGTGTGGCCATCGTCACTACAGAAGATTTTGTTACAGTCCTTGATGTGGATCTGATAAATATTGCTTGTGATAAGTCAAGCTGGGTTATGACAGTGGTGTCGCATCTCGTGTGACATCAAAGAAGGAATTTTTCTCATCTTATACTTAAGGTGACTTTGGAACTTTGAGTATGGGTAATGAGACTGTATCTAAGGTGGATAGTGTGATAATAGGCGAAATCTAAGTGATTTAGCTATTGTTTATGCTTCCGCTTGATTATATTCTGATGTCATATTATGGTCAATTGATGAAAAATAGGCTTTAATTGTGATATGTATACATTGCAGAATGAGGAGCCTAAATGATGCTTTCAAGAGGAGATTGGAATGATTTATGAGCAATAACAACCCCTAGGAGTCGAGTGTGCGCAAGGACGAGACGGAAAAATGGACAAAATCGAGCTACTGAAGCGCGCGAACTACTGCGCTAACTTCCAAACTTCGCGCAATAGTTCGCGAGTTTTTCTGCCTGGAAGCCAAGAGAAGCGCGCGAGCTATCGCGCGAACTCCATACTTCGCGCAATAGTTCGCGCGTGTCCTATCCGGAGAAACTTTATTTAGGGGTAAAATTGGAATTCCTTCTTAATCCCACTCAATTTACATAAAGCAAAAGCTCCATTATTAGGGAGATTAGATTTTAGAGGAAGAAATAATTTTAGAGAGAGAAAGTGAAGAAAAGAAAGGGATTACAATCTTGAAGCAAGAACTTAAAGAGTTTTTCTAAACTTTCTTCTTGTATTTACTTATATTATGTTTAAGACTTTTATTGTTGATATTTGTATAATTATGAGTAGCTAAAAACCCAAGTATTCTGGGGTTATGGGTGTTACATGATTATGTTGTTTGAAGTTTAAATTGATGATCTTGAATTTATCATTATGGGTCGTTTATTTGATTCTGCTGTTAATTATTTTACTGCGTAGCTAACAGTAAAATACTATTTACGAATCTTGAATTAAACTTGAAAAAGGAAATTCTTGATTGCATATAGAATCAAATAGAGCAAGATCCGGATCCTGGGCATCGGGTGAAAGATTCGCAATTAAGATAGAACTATACTTAATTGCCTTGCTTGGTTGAGAAATAGGATTTGTAAATGCATTTGAGTTAATATTAATAGAAATATAGGTATTAATTTAACTTGAATAGGCGCATAAGAAATTGACAGATTCTTATGAGTATTATTAACCCTATAATCAATAACCTAGATAATTCAATAAATTATCGTTAAGCTAAAAGCGTAGCATGATCTCTAGCAAGCCCATGACCCCGGAATATCTCTCTTATTAATTGTTAAAAGAAAATTGTATAAGTGGTGTAGTAATTTTGTGTAGTGTTATTGTTAAATTACCAGTTAAGTTTTAAGTTGGTTATTTATGTATTTTGTAATGAATTAGCTTAAATCGATAATTGTTTGAGTTTGCATCAGTTGATAAGTTAATCACAAGTCATTGTGGGAACGATACTTTATTTGTTACTATATTACTTGTCGATCGCGTACACTTGTGTGAGTGTTTTGCTCGCAACAAGTTTTTGGCGCCGTTGCCGGGGACTTGGAAATTAGCTACTTGACGGAGTTAAGCTTTTATCAGCTATTGGTTTAAGCATTAATTTTCAGTTCACTTTGTTTGTGTCACGCAGGCTCTTCTCTTGAATGCGGAGGAGTAGAAGCACAAGCAATCTCTTCCCTCTTGATCCTGAAATTGAAAGGACACTTCATAAGGCAAGGAAAGAGTTGGAAGCTAAATACAAAACAGAAAGAGCGTTGGACATCTTAGTTCAACCACAGCCAACAGTGATGACAGGTAATGGAGGGCGTCCGGTGATAGAAGCTGCAAGGCCAAATCTTGCTAATATGACTCAGGCTATTGTGAAGCTTGATATCACTGGTCACTTTGAGCTTAAACAGTACATGGTACAGCTGATTCAGTCCACCGGGCAATATGTAGGTCTATCTCATGAAGACCCGCAAAGGCACATTCAGAATTATTTGGAAATCACTGATACTTACAACTATCCAAATATTTCCAAGGACTATGTGAGGCTGACCTTGTTTCCTTTTTCATTGCTGGGGGAAGCTAAAGAATGGTTGCAGAAGGAGCCTGCTAATTCAATCCATACTTGGGATGATTTAGCAAAGAAATTCTTAATCAAGTTTTTCCCCACTAAAAAGACAAAGTCTTTGCGGAGTCAGATTCTTGGGTTTCAACAACGGGATGGTGAAACTCTTCGCCAAGCTTGAGAAAGATACAAGAAATTACTTCGAGACTGCCCACATCATTGTCAAACTGATGAGGTATTGGGCCATACTTTTGTTGATGGATTAGATGAGACTTCAAAAATGAATCTTGATTTAGCTTGTAGAGGTAGTTGCATGGCGAGGACATATAGTGAAATACAACTTTTGCTAAACAACTTCACTGCCAATGATCATAATTGGCAAGGTGAGGGAGAACCAAGGAAAGCAATGAAACAAAAAGCAGCAGGGGTACTTGAACTTGATGACTTTTCCGCCATGAGAGCAGATATAGCAAAATTAGCGAATCAAATGAATAGAATGACAATGAACCAAACATAACAAATGCAATATGTTCAACAAATATCGATTTGTTGTGAAATGTGTGGTGATAATCACACAAGTGACATGTGCCCAACGAATACTGAATTTATTTATTATGTGGGGCAACAAAGCAGAGGTCCGATGAGCCAACAGGCACAATATGGGAACACTTACAATGTAAATTGGAGGAATCATTCTAATTTTTCTTGGGGTGGAAATCAATGAAATCAGAATCAATATAGACCCCAAGGAAATTTTAATCAACCACAAAGGCCACCCCAGCAGGTAGAAGAAAATACAAATGATTTGTTGAAGAAATTGTTGCAAGACAACCAACAACTCAGAACTGATTTTAGAAATCTTGAAAGACATTTGGGACAACTAGCTGCAAATCAAAATACTAGGCCTGCAGGTGCTCTTCCAAGTGATATAGAGAAAAATCCGCAAGTTAGTGCAATTACACTTAGAACTGGAAGGGAATTAGAAGAAGTTCCAAAGAAGAGAAAAGACAAGCCTGTACTTGAGGGTGAATTGATTCCCAAAGCAACACAAGAAGTAAAGAAAGATGATACAATTTCAGCACCTGTGAATGTTCCAAGGCCACCACCACCTTTTCCACAAAGATTGCAGAAAAAGAATGACGATCGCATGTTCAACAAATTTCTCTCTATGTTGAGTCAGATTCAATTGAATATTCCGTTGGTAGATGCGATTCGTGATATTCCAAAATATGCCAAATACATAAAAGACATTGTGGCTAACAAGAGGAGACTGACTGAATTTGAAACAGTAGCACTTACTGAGGAGTGCACTTCAAGGGTCCAAAATAAGCTTCCTCAAAAGCTTAAGGACCCTGGCAGCTTTACTATCCCTGTGAGAATAGGTAATGTTGATGTAAGCTATGCACTTTGTGATTTGGGAGCAAGCATAAATTTGATGTCATTGTCTTTGTACAAACAATTGGGTTTGGGGGCTCCAAAACACACCACGGTGATGTTGCAACTAGCAGACAGGTCCATAGCTTACCCTGAAGGGGTGATTGAAGATGTGCTACTGAAAATTGAGAAATCTATTTTCCCGGCTGATTTCAGTATCTTGGATTTTCAGGCCGATGAAAAAGTTCCTATTATATTGGGAAGACCTTTCTTGGCTATAGGTGATGCTATAATTAAAGTAAGAAAAGGAAAAATGATCATGAGAGTTGACAACGAGGAAGCTGTTTTTAATGTATATAAAGCAATTCAACTTCCTCGCCATTATGAAGAATTGTCTATGATATCTGTCATGGAAATTGATGAACAACTTATTACACCAAGTGTATATTTGAAGGATTCTTTAGAAAAAGCAATTGTGTTGTTTGAGAGTTTGGAGATTAATGATGAGGTTGAGGAGATGAAACATACTTTGAATGCAACATGTGAATATATAAAAGGTTTAAACCCCTTTGAACCTTTGAACATGCCAGATGGTCCTCCTCTGAAGCCCTCAGTTGAAGAAGCTCCCAAATTGGAATTAAAGCCTTTACCTTCTCACCTTCATTATGCTTATTTGGGTAGTTCTGAAACGTTACCTGTTATTATTTCTGCTGACTTGTCTGAATTGCAGGAAGAGAAATTGTTAAGAGTACTACGTGAGCATAAAAGAGCAATTGGGTGGACAATGTCTGACATAAGAGGTATTAGTGCAACTTTTTGCATGCATAAAATTCTCATGGAGGAAGGGCACAAGCCAAGCATAGAACAACAACGCCACCTAAATCCGAACATGAAAGAGGTGGTAAGAAAAGAAGTGATTAAATGGCTTGATGCAGGTATTGTATTTCCAATATCTGATAGCAAATGGGTAAGTCCAGTCCAATGTGTTCCAAAGAAAGGAGGAATGACCGTAGTGACAAATGAAAATAATGATTTGATTCCCATTAGAACTGTTACTGGGTGGAGGATTTGCATAGATTATAGAAAATTGAATAATGCCACCCGAAAAGACCATTTTCCCCTTCCCTTTATTGACCAAATGCTTGATAGATTAGCCGGGCAGGAATACTACTATTTTTTGGATGGCTACTCGGGATATAATCAAATTGTTATAGCCCTAGAAGACCAAGAAAAGACCACATTTACATGTCTGTATGGGACATATGCATTTAAAAGAATGTCATTTGGTCTTTGCAATGCACTTGCGACTTTTCAAAGGTGTTTGATAGTTATTTTCACTGATATGGTTGAAAGATTTGTTGAAGTATTTATGGATGATTTTTCTGTATTTGGATGTTCTTTTGATGAATGTTTAATGAATCTTGATAGAGTCCTTGCTAGGTGTGAAGAAACAAATTTGGTACTAAATTGGGAAAAATGCCATTTCATGGTACGAAAAGGCATAGTCCTAGGGCATAAAGTGTCCAAGAATGGATTGCAGGTGGATAAAGCAAAGGTGGAAGCAATTGAAAAATTACCTCCACCGACATCAGTTAGAGGCATTCGCAGTTTCTTAGGCCATGCGGGTTTTTACCGTCGTTTCATTAAGAATTTTTCAAAAATCTCATCTCCTTTGTGCAGGCTTCTTGAGAAAGATACATCTTTCAAGTTTGATGATGCTTGCCTGAAAGCATTTGATGAGCTGAAACGAAGATTAGTTACTGCACCGATTATCATTGCTCCAGATTGGAAACTTCCATTTGAATTGATGTGTGATGCAAGTGATATAGCCATTGGAGTTGTTTTGGGGCAGCGGAAAGAGAAAATATTTTGTTCCATTCACTATGCAAGTAGAACTCTTAATCCATCTCAAATGAATTACACTATTACTGAAAAAGAATTGCTCGCAGTAGTATGGGCATTTGATAAGTTTAGGTCCTATCTAGTGGGGACCAAAGTCATAGTTTACACAGATCACTCAGCTATAAGGTATTTATTTGCAAAGAAAGATGCCAAGCCAAGGTTAATTCGATGGGTTCTTCTTTTGCAGGAATTTGATTTGGAGATTCGAGATCGAAAGGGAACAGAGAATCAGGTTGCAGATCATTTATCCAGGCTGGAAAATAGAGGCCATGTCACTGAAGGAGAATCAATCAAAGAAACATTCCCTGACGAACATTTGCTAGCCATCACTTCGGATGAAACCCCGTGGTATGCTGATTATGTGAATTTCATTGCAAGTGGGGTGACTCCACCAGAATTCACAGCTGACCATAGAAGAAGGTTCTTACATGATGTGAGATTCTACATGTGGGACGAGCCTTTTCTATACAAGCAATGCGCAGATCAATTGGTAAGAAGGTGTGTCCCTGAGGAGGAGATGAATGCAATATTGCATGACTGTCATTCTTCTCTTTATGGAGGTCATCATGGTGGAGACAGAACTGCACAAAAGGTTTTGCAATCAGGTTTTTACTGGCCAAAATTATTTAAAGATGCACATGCTTTTGTTAAAAATTGTGACAGGTGCCAAAGAACCGGAACGATCACGAAGAAGCACGAGATGCCTTTACAAAATATTTTGGCAGTAGAGCTCTTTGATGTCTGGGGAATAGATTTCATGGGACCATTTCTGTATTCTAATGGGCACAGATATATTTTGGTTGCAGTGGATTATGTGTCTAAGTGGGTTGAGGCCATTGCTCTTCCTACTAATGATGCGAAGGTAGTGGTAAGTTTTGTGAAGAAGCACATTTTCACACGCTTTGGAACTCCAAGGGTGTTGATAAGTGATGGAGGAACACACTTTTGCAACAAATTGTTGAAAAATGTTCTAGCAAAATATGGTGTAAGACACAAGGTTGCTACTGCATATCACCCTCAAACGAGTGGTCAAGTTGAAGTGTCAAACAGGGAGGTAAAACAGATTTTGGAGAAAACTGTGAGCGCAAATAGGAAAGATTGGTCCGGTAAGTTAGAAGATGCATTGTGGGCTTACCGAACTGCATACAAGACTCCAATAGGTACTTCTCCATACAGGTTGGTTTATGGAAAAGCATGTCATTTGCCTGTTGAGATAGAACATAAAGCTTATTGGGCTATCAAAAAGCTAAATATGAATATGGACTTAGCTGGAGAAAAAAGAATGCTACAACTCAATGAACTTGATGAGTTTCGGTTGTATGCTTATGAAAATGCCAAGTTATATAAAGAAAAGACCAAGAAGTAGCACGACAAACACATCCAACATCGTGAGTTTGAGCCGGGTCAAGAAGTTCTCTTGTTCAACTCAAGTCTAAAGCTTTTTCCTAGAAAGCTTAAGTCCCGTTGGGCAGGCCCTTTTGTTGTAGTAAGTGTAACTCCTCATGGAACAGTTGAATTGCGAAACATTAGTTCAACAGGCACGTTCTTGGTAAATGGTCAACGAATTAAACACTATTGGGGTGGTGACATTCAATGTCACAAAACCTCAGTAGATTTAATTGATGTATAATGCAATATGGCATCGTGCCGCGACGTAAAATAAGGCGCTGGTTGGGAGCCAACCCAACGATTGTGGTATTTGTGAATATATAATTTTTTATTTTTGTGTACTAATAAATGCAGGTGAACAAGGGCGGATGCTAAGGTAAGAATATATTAAAAAAAAAAATCTTCGCGACGTATCGCGCGAACTATAAACTTCGCAGTTTTGATCCTTTTACCTCTTAAAGCACTTTAATTGTGACAAATTTTCTAAAAGAAGTAAGAAGGAAATAAGTATGGGGTGACTTTTGAGTGGAACCAATAAAAAGATGAAAGGTGCACTTATGTTGTAAACGAATACACCACTAGAAGAAATTGAGTGGAAAAAAAGAAGAAGAGATGATTACATTGTGTTTTGCTCTAGCTAGTGGGAATGAATTAATAGAGTGCTTAAAGAAGAAGGGCATATTTGTGGGATGATATTGTGTATGAATGAGAAGTGGGTTGAAGAATTTACGCTGAAAATTGCTCGTGTGATGTGTTAAAGTGCTTAGGGGTTGAGTCACTATTGCTAAATACATCCTACCCATCCCTTAGCCCACATTACAACTATGAAAAAGTCCTAATTGATTTTGGATCGAGCTAGCCTACCTTAGTAGAGATTTACATTAAGGGCAAGCTTATGGTACCAATTGCATGCATGTGACCTCTTTTGTGAGAGTGAGTGATTTCCTTGATATATGTGAATATATGAATTGAATGTGGTGGATTGAACTCAGTTTTTGTTGATGTAATTGTGAGGGCATATGAATCGTGACGGAGAAGCAAGTCTTGATTTCTGTGTAGAGTACTTTGAGGAAATGTGAATATTGTATGGCACTTGAGAGTTGACTTTGAGGCTAGGATTGTTCACTACTAGGCGTAATACATGTACATTGTTCTAGGTGTAATGCGTTAAGGGAAATGGTTGAGCGAAGGATTCTCGAGAGAATATAGTTGATTGCTCGAGGACTAGCAATAAATTAAGTGTGAGGTGTTGATAATAGGCGAAATATAGGTGATTTAGCTATTGTTTATGCTTCCGCTTGATTATATTCTGATGTCATATTATGGTCAATTGATGAAAAATAGGCTCTAATTGTGATATGTATACATTGCAGAATGAGGAGCCTAAATGATGCTTTCAAGAGGAGATTGGAATGATTTATGAGCAATAACAACCCCTAGGAGTCGAGTGTGCGCAAGGACGAGATAGAAAAATGGACAAAATCGAGCTACTGAAGCGCGCGAACTACTGCGCTAACTTCCAAACTTCGCGCAATAGTTCGCGAATTTTTCTGTCTGGAAGCCAAGAGAAGCGCGCGAACTATCGCGCGAACTCCATACTTCGCGCAATAGTTCGCGCGTGTCCTATCCGGAGAAACTTTATTTAGGGGTAAAATTGGAATTCCTTCTTAATCCCACTCAATTTACATAAAGCAAAAGCTCCATTATTAGGAAGATCAGATTTTAGAGGAAGAAATAATTTTAGAGAGAGAAAGTGAAGAAAAGACTCAATCTTGAAGTGAAGAAAAGAAGGGGATTACAATTTTGAAGCAAGAACTTAAAGAGTTTTTCTAAACTTTCTTCTTGTATTTACTTATATTATGTTTAAGACTTTTATTGTTGATATTTGTATAATTATGAGTAGCTAAAAACCCAAGTATTCTGGGGTTATGGGTGTTACATGATTATGTTGTTTGAAGTTTAAATTGATGATCTTAAATTTATCATTATGGGTTGTTTATTTGATTCTGCTGTTAATTATTTTACTGCGTAGCTAACAGTAAAATACTATTTACGAATCTTGAGTTAAACTTGAAAAAGGAAATTCTTGATTGCATATAGAATCAAATAGAGCAAGATCCGGATCCTGGGCATCGGGTGAAAGATTCGCAATTAAGATAGAACTATACTTAATTGCCTTGCTTGGTTGAGAAATAGGATTTATAAATACATTTGAGTTAATATTAATACCATAGAAATATAGGTATTAATTTAACTTGAATAGGCGCATAAGAAATTGACAGATTCTTATGAGTATTATTAACCCTATAATCAATAACTTAGATAATTCAATAAATTATCGTTAAGCTAAAAGCGTAGCATGATCTCTAGCAAGCCCATGACCCCAGAATATTTCTCTTATTAATTGTTAAAAGAAAATTGTATAAGTGGTGTAGTAATTTTGTGTAGTGTTATTGTTAAATTACCAGTTAAGTTTTAAGTTGGTTATTTATGTATTTTGTAATGAATTAGCTTAAATCGATAATTGTTTGAGTTTGCATCAGTTGATAAGTTAATCACAAGTCCTCGTGGGAACGATACTTTATTTGTTACTATATTACTTGTCGATCGCGTACACTTGCGTGAGTGTTTTGGCCGCAACAACGATTTTTTTGGAAACTAGTATTGGAACTAAACTAGTTTTAAATAATGTAAAACATGCACCTGATGTTCATTTGCACTTGATATTTGTTGGTGTTTTGGATGATGAGGGATATGTCAGTACCAATGGTGCTAGAAAGTGGAAGCTCACTAAGGGTTCCATGATTGTGGCTCGTGGGGAAAAGCGTCGTGGTCTATACTGGACTACAGCCTCTACCTGTGTTAATATGGTGAATGTCGTTGAGAGCAATAGCTCTTCAACGTTATGGCATAAGAGGCTTAGCCACATTAGCGAGAAAGGACTAAATGTTCTAGCCAAGAAGAAATTGTTGTCAAATTTTGAAAGTGCAAAATTAGAAAAATGTGAGCATTGCTTGGCTGGAAAACAAAAAAGAATTTCTTTCTAGTCTCATCCTCCTTCAAGAAAGACAAAGTTGCTTGAGTTAGTGTTTTCATATTTATGTGGTCCAATGAAGACAAGAGCTTTGAGTGGTACACTTTATTTTGCTACCTTTATTGATGATTGTTCAAGGAAACTTTGTGTCTACATATTGAAGACTAAAGACCAAGTGTTTCAGGCTTCAGTTGAAAGAGAAACTGGAAAGAAGCTGAAGTATATTCGTACTGATAATGGTGGTGAATATTGTGGACCGTTTGACGAATACTGCAAACAACAGGGTATCAGACACCAGAAGACTCCTCCTAAGACTCCTCAGCTTAATGGTTTAGCAGAAAGGATGAATAGGACCTTGATGGAAAGAGTTAGATATTTGCTTTCTAAATCAAAGTTGCTGAATTCCTTTTGGGGTGAGGCTTTGTTGACCGCCGCATATGTTATTATTCTATCCCCTGCGGTTACTTTGCAAAGTGATGTTTCAAACAAAGTTTGGTATGGCAAGGATGTTTCCTATGACCACTTGAAAGTGTTTGGTTGCAAATTTTTTGTACATGTGCCTAAAGATGAGAGGTCAAAATTAACTGCCAAGACAAGGTAGTGCATCTTCATTGGTTATAGCCTTGATGAGTTTGGTTACAGGCTATATGATCCAATTGAGAAGAAGGTCGTGAGAAGCCGTGATGTTATCTTCGTGGAGGATAAAACCATTGAAGATATTAACAAAGCGGAGAAGCTAAAATCTCCAAGTTCTGAAGGTTTGGTTAATCTTGATGAAGTTCCTCATACAAATGCGGAAAGCGTTGGTGGTCTCAATGTTGATGGTGATGCCCAGAACCATATTTCAGGTCAACATAATGATGGTAATGGTGATAACAATGCTAATATTGATAAGGTAGATGCTCATACTCACGAAGCTGTGGACGAGTTAGATATTCCACTCATGAGGTCTTCTAGACCTCGTACTCCTTCCTCCCGTTATTCACCCAATGAGTATGTGTTACTCACTGATGGGGGAGAACCTAAATGTTATGCGGAGGCCATAGAAGTTGAGCACAAGGATCAATGAATTGAAGTCATGCAAGATGAGATGAAATCTCTGCATGAGAACCATACTTATGAGTTGGTGAAATTGCCTAAGGGCATGAGAGCTTTGAAGAACAAGTGAGTGTTCAAAGTTAAAGTTGAAGAATATAGTTTGAAGCCGAGATACAAAGCTAGATTGGTTGTCAAGGGATTTGGTCAATGGAAAGGTATTGACTTTGACGAAATATTTTTTCCTGTCGTGAAAATGTCCTCCATTTGGACAGTTCTTGGTTTGACTGTCAGTCTTGATTTGGAGATTGAGCAGATGGATGTGAAAATTGTTTTTCTTCACGGTGACTTAGAAGAGGAGATTTATATGGAACAACCTGAAAGCTTCAAGGCAAAAGGTAAAGAAAATCTTGTATGCAAACTTAAGAAGAGTCTATATGGATTGAAGCAAGCTCCCAGACAGTGGTACAAGAAGTTTGAGTCTGTTATGGGGGAGCAAGGCTACAAGAAGACTTCTTCAGATCACTGTGTGTTTGTACAAAGATTTTCTGATGATGATTTTATCGTCCTCTTGCTATATGTGGATGATATGTTGATTGTGGGCAGGAATGCTTCCAAGATTGACGAGTTGAAGAAACAGTTGAATAAGTCTTTTGCAATGAAAAACTTGGGTCATGCTAAGCAGATTTTGGGCATGAGAATTACTCGTTCGAGAAATGAAAGGAAGCTTTACTTGTCACAGGAGAAGTACATAGAACGTGTACTAGAGCGCTTCAATATGAAAAGTGCTAAGTTGGTTTGCACACCCCTTCCTGGTCATCTGAAGTTGAGCAAGAAGATGTGTCCAACAACAATTGAGGAGAAAGAGAGAATGGCCAAGATTCCTTATTCCTCTGTCGTCGAAAGTTTGATGCATGCAATGGTATGCACTCGACCAGATATTGCTCATGCAGTCGGTGTTGTTAGCAAATTTCTCGAAAATCCAAGAAAAGAGTATTGGGAAGCTGTAAAGTGGATACTCAGGTATCTAAGAGGAAGCTCGCATGAATGTTTATGTTTTGGAGGATCAAATCCAATTTTGAAGGGCTATACAGATTCTGATATGGCAGGTGACCTTGATCACAGAAAATCCACTACTGGATATTTGTTTACTTTTTCAGGGGGAGCTATATCATGGCAGTCGAAGTTGCAGAAGTGTGTCACACTATCTACAACTGAAGCGAAGTATATTGCGGCTACTGAAACTGGCAAAGAGATATGGCTCAAGAGATTTCTTCAAGAACTTGGATTGCGACAGATGGAGTATGTTGTCTATTGCGATAGTCAGGGTGCAATAAACCTGATCAAAAACTCCATGTACCATGCGAGAACAAAACACATTGACGTCAGATGTCATTGGATTCGTGAGCAAGTGGAGAACAAATCACTTCAAGTCAAAAAGATTCACACGAGTGAAAATCCTGTAGATATGTTGACCAAGGTGGTACCAAGAGACAAGTTCGAGTTATGCAAAGAACTTGTCGGCATGCACTCAAACTAGAAGATAGTGTTACCTCCTCTAGATGAATGAGACTGGATGGGGAGATTAATATGGTGTTCATCTCATTCAAATGATTTGGTAGCCAATTTTGTTGACTTGGTTTGGTTTGGGAGTCAACCTTGTTGAATTAGTATAATTTGGTAGCCAATTTTATTGACTTGGTTTGGTTTGGTAGCCAACCTTGTTGAAATTGTGAAAAGAGTGTGTAAATTGTCAAATATTGTAGACTTTAGAAAGTGAGGTTTTGGCTATAAAAGGAGAGCCTTAACTCTCATTTCTACACATCAACAAAGAGTGAAAGATAAAGAGCAAGGTATTCCATAAACTATAAGAAAAATAGAGTGAGAGATATAGTAGTGAGGTGAAAAAGCAAAAGAGTATTTTTTCTTTTGAGGGTGTAGTGGTCTTAGGAATATTCGTACTCGTTATTACACAGTGTAAAATCCTCGCTATAGTGATATCAATTACTCTTCTTGACCGTGGTTTTTCCCCTTATTCAGAAGGGTTTCCACGTAAAATCTTGGTGTCATTATTGTTGCATTTCTATTCTTACTGATTTAACCATAACTTAGTGTTCCGCGTTTATCACTAATACCGTGAATATTATTTTTACGGGGTTTATTCCTAACATCCTGACCAAGAGTTTCTAAAAGAGTAGAATGAAGCACGAAGCAATAGGAGTCTCAAGTTATTTTAAACGAATCAAGCAGGTAGAATTTGCCAAATCTGATTTCATGAATTCTTTGAACTGTTATATCTTGTTGATAATGAGTTTATTTTCCTGTAGTACAAAACAATGGAAGATTCTCTTTCAATCAGTGAATTTAGATCGACTTGAATTTGTTGTCATACCATTAGGTTGGATATCCAATCACATTTGTTGCACCTCACTCCATCTTTACCACATATAATAAAGAAAGAGGATATAACTAACTCTGCAGAAAATTACCTGTCATTGATGACAATGTAGTGTTTTTTACAACGACTAAGTCAACATATGATGCACCTCATATTCACACATTGTAGGCCTCGGTCCTGTTATGTATAGGAGGAGCTATGCACCATATTATGTTCCATTTTTAAATCATGTTGTGGTTGTTGAGTCATCAACTTATTAAGTGTATGATCTTTCCACTTATAGAATATGGCTTGCTTTCCAAAACCTCATTTTCCTATTATTTAATCATCGGCCATTGTTCTCAAAAACCATCATAGAGTGAAAAAATCATGGATTCCTTTGGCCTTGCAATAATGCTGAGCTGGTTTGCCTGGAGGACCCTTCATGCCAAGTATGTGTCCATGTAGCAGATTTAGTAAAACATATATTCATGGAGAAAATATCCTCTCCGTATGACCATCAGATATTAGCATATGCACATTTTTCAGGATTATATTCTGGTGATTTCATTTTCAAGGAACTTTACTGTACCTAATTGATAGAATATGGGACCATCTAACTTTTCCCCAATCCTATAAGAAGTCCCCCTCCTGCTCGCGTTACCATTCGCCTTCAAACTTCAAAGCCAACTTCTTTTGCTTGACCCTCCATTAAGATCAAATTCCAAATAAACTCATACACTTTTAAGCCATGCAACCCACTGATGTCACAGACTTCTATTGTCTACTTCCTTCAAACTCAACTCAATACCCATCTCAATCCAGCACTAACTACAACGCATCCACATTTCAACTTAACAGGCTCTTGAACCCTTTGTATCATCTTCAGATCACCCCTCAAGTTCAAGAGTTCAATCCACAACTAACATGCTTCAACAGTAACTCTACATCAGACGAAGCTGATGAGCAACAGTTGAATCTAATAAATGAACGGAAACAGAGAAGAATGATATCTAATAGAGAGTCCGCACGGAGATCACGCATGCGCAAGCAGAGGCACCTAGACGAGCTTTGGGCACAGGTTGTCTGGCTCCGAAATGAGAATCACCAGCTCCTGGACAAACTAAATCATGCTTCTGAGCGCCAGGATCATGTACTTGAAGAAAATGCTCAACTCAAGAAAGAAGCTTCAGAACTTCGCCAAATGATCACTGACATGCAGCTTAGCAGTCCTTGTCCTAGCTTAAGAGCTCTTGAGGATGAACCATGCAGTGGTTTATCTCAAAATGAATAAAAATTCAGACTACTCTGGAAGTTATGCTGGTTCAGATAAGGCCATGGTTTTATTTTCCTTGTTGTTAAGATGGTGGCCAGAATTTGAGTTTTCCCTTTATCTCTTTTGTTGACGAGATGAAGGCTATGAGTTTAGTTTTTACTTTATCTCCCTTCTTCTTGTGCTGGTATGCCATTCAATAAAAAATTCCCTTCTTTTGTGCTGTTCGCTATGCTAGTTTCTTTATACATACATTAATAGATAAAGAAGAAAAATGAGAAGCAGTAATGAATCTGCAATGAAAAAAAAATGAGAAGATAAAAACAATAAGACAATTCCTCTAGAGAAGCTTTGTCAATGGAAATTAGCCAACAGCAGCAGAACTTTTTCCAAAAGTTGCATGTCAAAGATAGTTAAACAGGGCGACAGGAGAGAAGGGATTGTGCCTGACAGGTTTTTTTATGGCATGTATAGCCACAACAGGAGAAACATGTCAAAAGCAATCCACTGATTCCAGGACTGTTCCAAGCTTAAATTGTTATCTTCGGAGTGTTAGACTTTATTATGTCATTTTATCACAACCTATTCACATAGAAGCACAACTACAGTAACTGTGACTTAATCCTACTTCCTTCTGCTACAGGCTGGAGAAGAGAAAATTCCGCGTTAGACATCACCACTCACCAGTTACCAGTAACGCTAATCAACAAGCTCCCCCAAGAGTGTGAACTCCTATTTTACTATTCCTTATTCTGTTTTTTTCCTTCTGCTTTTATACTGTAAGTATCACCTTCCTTTTGAGTTGTTTATGCTGGTTCCTCCTCTCAATTATATTGAACCTTAGCTTGGAATAATTCATACTTAACGATACACCTGCTACGTATATCACGATTCAAGTGTCAAAACTTTTTCTAATGCCCTATTTCTTCTCCTGAATTAACCTTCTTGATAATGTTATAACTAAATCACAGGTAGACCAGCTATATCATTAAGTAGCAGCTGAATTCTTAGGCAACTCCATCTCTTTCTCTTGAGGTTGTCTTGCTAATAAACCATATTAACGTCTTAGTGATTCAGCACCACCATTGCAGAAAGCCAAAGTTTCCTAATTTTCTCCAATAATATGTTTCCAACAATCCAAAGTTTGTCTATGCATGAGGACAGCAAATAAATAACTACGTCCAATCTTCCCCCAGTAAATGCTCTTCTTTATAGTCTCACCGTTCTTGTGAAGAATATTCACAGTTCAATCTTGCCTAGAATTTAAATAGTGTTTCAATAGGAATGCCATACGTGAGAAGGTATAACCGGGTTCCCCCCTCTAACTTGCTGTTAGATCCTAGGGAGCTCAACTTAATTAGTTTAATCTCAATTGTCACTGTTCTTTGAAAGAAAGAAAAATCAGAGGATCAGGAAGGTAGGATCTGTTTTAATTACAGAATCATGTTGTTTCTCTGCTGGAAGGGTCATCTTCTATAAGCAAGGTCACAGCCATAACGACCTATAAAAATCCGTTTGCAATTCTCAATAGGCTTGCAGGGCAACGGAATTATGTGTTGTAGATATTTAAAAAAAAAAAAAAAAAGCAAAATAAGTATCCTTGTCTAATATAGGCATGATCTATAACCAATATTGGAAGTTTGAACTTAGTAGCATTCATGTAAACGATCAACTTCATAACGCAATAAGTTACAAAATGCAAATTACTAAGTAATTCAGTCTGGATCAAATCATCAAATCTAAACTACTAGTCTTTCACGCGGATACTACTGCAAGTACTCCCATTTAGCTTTATCACTTCATGAAACACAGACCAAATGTAAATAATTACTGCAAGTTATAATACAGTTAGAGGATAAATCAGCATAGCTAGCACGTAAGAACAGTTGGAAAATATGTTCAATAATCAATACCAATCGCCTTAGGTTTTCATGTTCATAAGTTTCAATGAAAATATCATAAGATAGCTGCGCATTTGAAACTTCAGAAGATGTATCTATAGCAATGTAAAGATAATCGGGAATTACCTGTGTTCCGAGAATCAGAATCTGGTTTTGATCATACTGCAGTGGAACCGAAAGTGAAATGTTGATCAGAAAAAAATTGTTTTCGTGCGAAGTTCATACCAGCTTGAGATTATGTAATCTCCCGGCTGAATAGTGGATCCAGAAAAGCGGGGGCAGAAAATCCCGCCCTGCGGATTTGAACTTCCCCAGTTTCCCGGGCTTAATCAACCAAAACTCAAACTTTTTACAAAACAGAAAACACTCAAGAATTTTTGTCTTAATTAGCGTAAAATCCCCGTAAAATCTACTCCAATTATAGCCAAACACCTCAATTTTTGGCCAAAAGGGTTCTTTTTTTTGCCAAAAGCACTTTTGGCCAAAAATTGAGGTGTTTGGCCAAACTTTTGTAAGGAAAAAAGTGTTTTTGAGGGGAAACAGAAGCACTTTTTTGAGAATCACTTTTGAGAAAAATACACTTAGAAGCAGTTTTTTAAAGTTTGGCCAAACACTAATTGCTGCTCTGAAGTGTTTTTCAAACTAATTAGCCAAATACGAACTGTTTCTCACCAAAGGTACTTTTGAGAAAAGCACTTTTAAAAAAAACACTTCTCAAAATAAACTGATTTTTGCAGCTTGGCCAAACGGGCTATTAGACTCGATCCCATTAAGACTTTTTTCTTTTCCATTTTTTCCTCTCCCCCAACCCCAATCAGGAGGACCAACAGTTTTGTCACTTAAAATAAAACATAAAAAAAAGAATGTATACAGTCGAAACCGGAGAGCTCGATTTCGAGGACTTAACGATACCCCGGGCTCGAGTTCGGCCAGCACGAAGTAAAGACAAATCTGACTGGAAAATGCATACCTCGAGGGAGCAAATCGGAGACCCGTTATGATCTACCTCGAGGGCAGTACAATTTCGATGACACTCAAGAAAGAGTGGGAATTTCTCAAGGACCTGTGGATCAGAGCATAAATTAAGGGATAAGATTTGTTCGAAATAGTACGAGCCTGTACTAGGTTGTTATACAGTTGTATCAATAGAATTCTTTACCATAATTGGAAATGTACCATATTAGGGTTTTCCCCTTCTATATAAAGGGGACTTCAATCATTTGTAAGCATCATCTCATTCACTGTAATAGAACATACTTTATTGTTCAGCTTTATTGTTTTCACTTTATTGCTTATACTTTATTTGCTCTTAACTCACCTCGAGGCCCCCAAGATAATCGGGCTCGAGGTCCACGTTGCTCTAACAACACTGGTTTGGTTCATCAATTCTTCTTACTTAAACCTAATATTACTTGTATATTCACTAGTATTAAAATAAATCACATATCTTTAAAACCACAAATCACCTTTAATTGTTACTCACATTTTTCGAGGTAAAGACTTTGGCATCCACCGTGGGGCTAAAAATAATAGTGATTATTTTAGTGCTAGTTTTCTGATAACACACGTTATTCTTCACGCTTTTTCTTGTCAAAGATTCTTTGATTTCAGGCTAAGATATATCTAGCGCAGCAAACACACCCGTGCATGGAAACGACGGTCTCGGATCCCATGGAGAAAATGATGCAACAACTGCAGGGACCGGTGTGCCACTGCTAAACCCTGGGGTGACACCAGAGCCAAACCCTTCGATGTTGGTTCACACATTGCCGTGAACGTCGATTTGGACACTGATGTCAAAGGAAGTGTACGCGAAGGGGGTCAACCTGACGCTCAAAGGACACAAGCTCAAGGAGAAAGAGAAGTTAGTCTACAAGTGATTTTTGAGATGTTGCAAGCACAATAAGTTTCTATCACCCAGTTGCAAAGTCAGCAAAGGACTCCGAGCGTGGTTGGGCCAGAAATCGCTGATCGTGTTGAGCCAACCCCGGAGAGATCAAGCAAAAACGGCTCGGGAACTGACCCCACCATCATGAGAATGCTTGAGGAACTCATGAAGAGGATCAAGTCAGGAGAAAAAAGGATTGAGGACAACGACAAAAAGGTGGAAATATACAACTCGAGGGTCGACCAAACACCGGGAGTACCTCCAATTTTGAAAGGACTGGACTCGAAGAAGTTTGTGCAAAACTATTCCCCAGAGTGCGGCTCTGAAGCCCATCCTGAAGAAGTTTCGGATGCTAGACATCCCAAAATACAACGGGACCACTGATCCCAACGAGCACATCACCACATATACTTGTGGTATAAAAGGAAATAATTTGGAAGACGATGAGATTGAGTCTGTTTTGCTAAAAAGTTTGGAGAAACTCTATCTAAGGGTGCCATGATTTGGTACCATAACTTATCCCCGAATTCTATTGATTCGTTTGCCATGTTGGCAGACTCATTTGTAAAGGCACATGCCGGTGCCATAAAAGTCGCAACAAAGAAGTCTGATGTATTTAAAATAAAGCAAAGGTAGAACGAGATACTAAGGGAATTTATCTCCCGCTTCCAGTTAGAAAGAATGGAGTTACCACCGGTCTCCGATGACTGGGTTGTACAAGCCTTCACTCAGGGGCTAAATGCATGAAGTTCGATAGCTTCGAAGTAGTTGAAGCAGAACTTGATCAAGTATCCCGTCGTGACTTGGGTAGATGTGCATAACAGGTACCAATCAAAAATTAGGGTCGAGGATGACCAGTTGGGAGACCTCTCGGGCTCAGTTTATCCAAGCAGCAAATGAGTCAGGAAATGCAAACAGAGGGTCAAGGTCGAATAAGGAAAGATATCAGCCATATATCGAGGACCGAAGGAACATTTCAAGGCATAACATACCTCAGAATGATCGAAGAGCAAATCGAGGTCAAAGTTCCCGGAGACTCATGAGCAAAACCGGGTTTGATAGGCAATTGGGACCGGTAGAGGCACCCCAATTATCAAAGTACAACATAATTGCCAATACCTCGGGTATCGTCTTAGCCATTGGCAAAATTAGAGATACTAGATGGCCCAAGCCTATACAGACCGATACTTCTCAGAGGAACCCCAACTTGATGTGCAAGTATCATGGTACTCATAGGCATAGGACCGAGGATTGCAGGAAACTTTGAGAGAAGGTAGCCCGGTTGTTCAACGAGGGGCATCTTCATGAATTTCTCAATGACCGGGCCAAGAACCATTTCCGGGAAAGAGATGCAAACAGGAAGAATGAACCTAAAGAACCTCAACATGTCATTCACATGATCAGCGGTGGAGTCGACGTCCTACAAGGACCTATATTCAAATGTACCAAAGTATCCATCACAAGGGATAAACGAACTCGGGACTACATACCCGAGGACACCCCTCACATTCAGCGAAGAAGACATCGAGGCCTTATCTCAGCCTCACAATGATGCACTAGTAATTTCTATCCTTTTAAATAAAGTTCAGGTTAAACGTGTTCACGCGCTGAAGATTTGGAGGAATTATTTATATGGCGTGTCGTGTGAGGTGTTCATGGATCACAAGAGTTTGTAGTATTTGTTCAAGCAAAAGGAGCTCAATTTGAGGCAGAGAAGGTTGTTGGAGCTATTGAAAGACTATGATATCACCATCTTGTATCATTCGGGGAAGGTCAATATAGTGGTCGATGCTTTGAGTAGGAAGTTAGCAAGTATGGGCAACCTTGCGTATATTTCAGTCGGTGAGAGACCGCTTGCTTTAGATGTTCAGGCTTTAGCCAATCATTTAGTGAGGTTGGATGTTTCTAAACTTAGTCGTGTTTTAGCTTGCACAGTCGCTTGGTCTTCATTATCTGAGCGTATCAGAGATTGGCAGTATGATGATCCTCATTTGCTTGTCCTTAGGGACACAGTGCGGCACAGTGGTGCCAAGCAGGTCACAGTTGGAGATGATGGAGTTTTGAGGATGCAGGGTCGTATTTGTGTGCCTAATGTGGATGGACTTCATGAGTTGATTCTAGAGGAGGCCCATAGTTCCCGATATTCCATTCATCCGGGTACCGCTAAGATATATTA
The DNA here is from genome assembly GCF_000393655.2 of Nicotiana sylvestris. Taxonomy (NCBI): domain Eukaryota; kingdom Viridiplantae; phylum Streptophyta; class Magnoliopsida; order Solanales; family Solanaceae; genus Nicotiana; species Nicotiana sylvestris. The sequence continues at coordinate 13,880,051 of NC_091058.1, forward strand.
GGACTTGCGGCAACATTATTGGTGGAGGAGGATAAAGAAGGATATTGTTGCGTATGTAGCTCGGTGTTTCAATTGTCAGCAAGTAAAGTGCGAGCATCAGAGACCGGTGGGTTGTTTCAGAATATTGAGATTCCTAAGTGGAAGTGGGAGTGTATCACTATGAATTTCGTTGTTGGACTCCCACGGACTCAGAGAAAGTTCAACGCAGTGTGGGTTATTGTGGATAGGCTGACTAAGTCAGCGCATTTCATTTATGTGGCAATTTCCTATTCTTCTAAGCGGTTGGTAGAGATTTATATCCGGGAGATTGTTCGTCTTCATGGTATGCCCGTATCTATTATTTCTGACCGAGGTACATAATTAACCTCGCATTTCTGGAGGGTAGTTCAGCGTGATTTGGGTACTCGGGTCGAGTTGAGCACAACTTTTCATCCTCAGACGGACAGATAGTCCGAGCGTACTATTCAGATTTTGGAGGATATGCTCCGAGCATGTGTTATTAACTTTGGAGATTCGTGGGATCAATTTTTGCCATTAACAGAGTTTGCCTACAATAATAGTTACCAGTCGAGCATCCAGATGGCTTCCTACGAGGTATTATATGGTAGGTGGTGTCGGTCGTCGGTTGGATAGTTTGAGCCGGGAGAGGCTCGGTTGTTGGGAACAGATCTAGTATAGGATGCCTTGGATAAGGTTAAGATCATTCAGGATAGGCTTCGTACAACTCAGTCCAGGCAAAAGAGTTACGCCGACCGTAAGGTTCGCAATGTGGCATTCATGGTCGGGGAACGAGTATTGCTCCGCATGTCGCCCATGAAGGGCGTGATGAGATTTGGGAAGAAGGGCAAGTTAAGCGCTAGATTGATCGGTCCTTTTGAGATTCTTGATCGAGTAGGAGAGGTAGCTTACAGACTTGCGTTGTCGCGGAATTTATCAGCTGTGCATCCAGTATTTCATGTGTCCATGCTTCGGAAGTATCACGATGATCCATCCCACGTGTTAGATTTCAGCACTGTCTAGTTGGATAAGGACTTGACCTATGAGGAGGAGCCAGTAGTTATTCTAGACCGGCAGGTTCGTCAGTTGAGATCAAAAAGTTTCCCTTCAGTTTGTGTGGAGTGGAGAGGTCAGCTTGTTGATGCAGCGAACTGGGAGTCCAAGTCCGATATGCGGAGCTGATATCGCCATCTTTTCACCGACTCAGGTACTTTTCTATGTCTGTTCGAGGACGAACGATCGTTTTAGAGGTGGAGAATGTGATTACCCAAAAGGTCATATCTTATTTTAGAAGTCAAATCTGTATTTCGATGCCTTAAAAACCTCCTTTTATTTTACCTCAATTTGCGTGCACATGTCGAGCATATTTTCGGAAAGCTTTTATATGAAATTTAAGAAAAATAATGAATTTGGCCTTTAAAATTAATTAAAGTTGACTTCGGTCAATATTTTTGATAAACGGACCCGGACCCGTGATTTGACGGTCCTGTAGTGTCCGTAATAAAATATGGGACTTGGGCGTATGCCCGGAATCGAATTCCGAGATCCCTAGCCCGAGAAAAGAATTTTTTTAAAAAATATTTGTTGGAAAATATAAAGGCTTTTGAAAATAAAATGGTGTGTGTTCTTGATGGTATCAGGGCCTTTGGAGCCCGGTACAGGTTTAAAATAATAATTAAGTCGAATCTGTGAAACATGGTAAGAATCAGAGTTGATTTGGTATGAATCGTACCTTTAGTTGAGAAAATGGAAACTTCAATGTTCTTAAAGAATTTCATGAATTTGAGGTTTAATTCATAGTTGTTGATGTTATTGTGATGATTTGATTGCATGATCAAGTCCATATGATGTTTTTAGACTTGCGTGCAAGTTTGGTTTGGAGCCCCGAGGGCTCGGTGAGTTTTGGATAGGCCGCGGGGTGAGTTTGGACTTAGATAAAATTATTGTTGCAGCTGGTATGTGTTGCAGGCTCTGATCTCGCAATTGCGAGCACAACAAGCTTGGCAATTGCGAGCACAACAGACTTAGCAATTGCGAAGGCTTGATCGCATTTGCGAGGAAACCCCATGCCTGCATTGTTCGCAATTGTGAAGCCATCAGGGAAGGGAAGTCATCGCAATTGCGACCAGTAGCTTGCAATTGCAAAGGAAGCAGGCATGCAGCAGGTTCGCAATTGCGAAGCCTGTCTCGCATTTGCGAGCTTCGCAATTACGACATTTGCGACCTGTGAAGTGGGATTTTGACGGGATTTCAATTCACTCTTTCAATTTTTCAAATCCTAAGCTCCCATAGGCGATTTTCCAAAGAAAAGTTCTTCCCCAAATCGTAGGTAAACAACTTCTAACTCCTTTCTTTCAATATACTTCATCTTTTTAGATGATTTCATCTCAAAATCTAAGGTTTTTCATGGGGAATTGGGTGTTTTTGGGTAGAAATTAAGATTTTCAAATTTTGGGGATTTGAACTTTGAGGTCGAATTTCAAACCTAATTGCATATTTGGGTTCGTGGGTGAATGAGCAGTCGAATTTTGGTTTGAACTTCGAGTTTTGACCAAGCGGGTCGGGGTCGATTTTTGACTTTTTGGGAAAATATTTGGGAATTCATATTCATGCATTAGAACTAGTTTATTTAGCATTTGTTGATGTTATTGAATTAATTATGGCTAGATATGAGTGAATCAGTGGCGAAATCGAGAGGTAAAGCGGTGGTTGAGCTTTGAATTACCCGTTGGTTTGAGGTTTTAACCTTGACTTGAGGGAATAAGAATCCCCGACTTGTGTGCTATGTGAAATGTCATGTGTGTGGCGTATAGGTATGGTGACGAGTACCTATATGCCACCAAAATTCTATTTTTAATTCGTTCCCTTCTCCGTTTCCTATTATATCATTCCTTGTCTTAATTGCTACCTACTTAAACTGTTTCCATTGTTAGTTTGTATTGATTTGTTGGTACCTTATGGTTCACTTTGGTTGGTCTTGCTGATTAACCCTCATGGGTGAAGTTCGTAATCGTAGTGATATCCCATTATGCGAGCTGACGTGTAGAAATGTGGAATATTTGGCATTTTCTCTTTGATTGGTGTTGATATATACATATGTTGGGATCGGGTTACACGCCGCGACAGGAGGAATAAGGGAGGAAAGTGATTGTCTGGTGGGATCGGGTTTCACGCCGCAACAAGGAGTAATAAGGAAGGACAAGTGGGATCGGGTTGCGTGCCGCAACAAGGAGGAATAAGGGAGAATGTTGATACTGTTATTGTTGGATTATTGATACTGATGTTGTTTATATAACGGGATCGGGATGCACGCCGCATCAGTTATATTTCTTGCCATTTATTTCTGTTAAAAGTCTATTACTGAGATATTGAAAAGCCCCCTAAGGATTGGTTATAGCTGAAAAGTAGTAGTAGTACAGTTGGATTCCAGATTTATTTAATGTCAGTTATTGTTTATGTACATTCTACATTTCCTTTCCGTTTAGTATAAACCGTTGCAGGTTGTATATGTTGTATGCCCCACCGTAGCCTCGTCACTATTTCGTCGAGGTTAGGCTCGGCACTTACCAGTACATGGGGTCGGTTGTATTGATACTGCACTCTGCACTTCCTGTGCAGATTTCGGAGCTAGTGGCTGATCAGAGTTCGAGGGTGCCGCCTTCAGTTCAGGAAACCCAAGGTAGTCCTGCAGGCGTCTGCAGGCCCTGGCGTCCTTTTCTACCTTTACTATATTCTGTTTTTACTTTTCTCCGAAACAAATGTATATTTTCTTTCAGACCATTACTTATAGTAATCATAGACAGTTCGTGAGTTGTGACTCCAGTTCTGAGTAGATGTTATTTTGGATTTCGTGATTGCTCAAATTTAAACTTTTTAATTGTTTCTTCCGCATTTATTTCTGTTGGTTCATTTCGTTAAGTCTTAAATATTCGAAAGATAAAGGAAAAAAGTATAATAAACTGAGACGTTGGCTTGCCTAGCGAGTTCAAATAAAATTTTATAAGTCTCATTTGCCTTGTGAACATTAATTAAATATAGCCAAGATCTACTTTTTCCATTTATTCTTTTGTTGATCCACAAATTTTAATTTTATTTGTTCTACAGTCAGACCTATCTATAACAATATTCTTATATAACAACACTTCATTATAAAAATTAAGCTTTTTCAGAACTAATTTTCATGTTATGTTATAATATATGTCCTCTATAATAGCACTTCGCTATAACATCTAAGAATATTCGGAACAAACGAAATTGTTATAGAGAGGTTTGACCGTAACATGAGTGACATTATTCTAATAATATTACTGACTAGAGATCAAAGTTTTCAAATGATGTACCTGGTGACCATTTGATTTGTTATTTTTTCATTGTTAGCACTTACTAATGTTCTTGATCTTATAGTGAGAATTTCACAATTTTTGGTGTTATGTTATATTTATTATTATTTTTATATGAACGAAAAATAAAACATACTAGTACCTTTTTATATTCTTATATTTTTCTTCTTCTAATATAACCTTTTGAAAAGAAAGCGCATAAATATGTGTTATGGGTGGATATTAGATAGGTAAATATTCTGTTTTAAATTGACAGAATTGGGACTCGTCCGGGGCTCGCCCTAGGGCATAATACTCGTAAAATGCCCATGGATTTATGTGTGAGACTTAGTTCCGTGAGACTTACGTCTCGGCCGTCAGGGCTTACGCCCCAAACACGCCCGATGCCCAGCGTACTGGGTTCGCCTAATAGAACCTTATTCAATTGTGTGTAACTAACCTTATAAATCCTCAAATTTTCAAAATAAATCATTGATTATTCAAATTACTTTTTTTCTTAATCATAAATCATTAAGTTAGAGTATTTTATTTCATAATTAAAATAAAAAATATTACATGTTATCCACTAAAACTATTAGGATAGTAAATTTAAATTAAATCTTTCATTTAAAAAGCATTTATTTATTAGCTTTTATTATGTCTTTATTATGTAATAGTCCATAATTTTTTTTATAATTATTTTCCTAAATATTATTTTTTTCACATTTACGAGATACAATAATTTAATAGCTCAGTATTAGCTAGCACAACTATTTACAAACAACTAGATATCACGGTATGGTATGGTGAATTATGTGTCACTTTATTAACTTGTTGAAGCATAAAAATAAATGATTCTAGAGAATCATATTTAAATTGTGAATTATGTTTTTATATAAATTCTCTTTCAAATAGAAAGCATATTAAATAAAAGGAGTATTTAAAAATAAATAAATTATAATATTAAAATTCTTTCAAGATTCATTACCCATTAAGAGATACATATAAGATTTCGTATCGAATACATTACTTTTGATGTTTGAGTTGTAACGACGTTGCAACTAATTTGCATATTATGATATATGTCATACCTTTTGTATTATTCATAGTCGAATTATAATTTATAAGTATTTTAAACATATTAGTTGTTATAATTTTGTGATTTTAATGTAATTTTTTTAACTATTTTTTATTTATTTTATGCTATCTTAAAATTCTTGAAATTAATAAAATTTAAAGATCTGTGGGACTTTCACTCCATATCTCAGGGTTTAAGCCTCGTCTCGTCAGAGGTAAAATGCTTCGCCTCACGCCCCCGCCTTTTAAAACATACATAATTGCATTCAACGTCCATATCAAACCAAGTAATCTAAAATTAGCAATTGAAAATTAAAGTAAAAATATATATCACATAGCGGTTAATTGATAAATGTGTGTATCAAAAACACGGATCTAACATTTATAGTCTTGCTAAACAAACCTATTAATTAGATGGGTCTCAATTTCCACTTCTTTAATCATGAATGGACAACAAAATTGCAATAGGCTAATAAGTAATAACACGGTCATTGTGGTCAGAGTAGCAGAATAACACAAAAACATATGCTCCTTATTTATTTTTTTCAAATGAAACATCCACCATGATGGTGGGGGTTAAGCTATACCCAATACATTTCCAAAATATAGTAGTACACGGAGGAGGGTGTAAACCATTGCCTCCTATATAAAAATAAGACCGGAATATCCCATGGGGTCTTGACATTATTGTTAATAATATTGACAAGAAGCCGGGAGGCAGTTTTCACAATGATGTGTCTTCTGATCCTATCCTTGCACATAATATTGCCCTGCAACATTGCTTTAGCTTGAGTCATATTATTGCTACAGTCACCATAGAATTCAGAGAAGGGCCAGAAGGCACGTACCATATTACCAGCATCATTTCTAATCACAGACTATACTCCTTGTTTTCGTTTTTGATTTCTTAAGTTATCCAATGGCAAAGATGGGTAACCTCCATAGACCATAACTCAAGCAGCATTAAGGGAAAAAGGATAAAAATAGAAATGAGACAATAAGGAAGTGTCAAATATTATTTACTACATATCGTGAGTATTTTCAATGCAATTTAAGAAAGGTGGAAGGCTTCTGAGTATTTCCACAACCACAAGTACAACAACAACAATAACAACAAACCCAGTATGATCCTAAAATGTGGGGTCTGGGGAGGGTAGTCTGTACGCAGACCTTACCCCTACCTAATACAGGTAAAGAGGTTGTTTCCAATAGACCCTCGACTCAGGAAGGCTAAGAAGAAGAGGAAAGCAAGCAAGGAAGAAAGAAGGAAGCGAAAAGAAAAAGGGAGAGATAAATAATAAGTAGTACCAAATAATAGCATCAGGGAATACAATACCTGATACGAACAAAACAACATAACGTAAAAATCTAAAATTATGAAGGGACATGCATGCTACTAAGACAATCGATGAACAACTAAAAACTACCCACTAACCTTAATTCTCGACCTCCACACCTTCCTCTCAATGGCCATGTCCTCAATGAGCTGAAGCAGCATCATGTCCTGTCTAATCACCTCTCCCCAGTATTTCTTAGGCCTACCTCGACCTCTTCTCAAACTCTCCATGGCCAACCTCTCATACCTCCTAACAGGAGCATCAATGCTTCTCCTCTTAACATGTCCGAACCATCTCAGCCTCGACTCCCGCATCTTGTCCTCCACGGGGGCTACTCCCACTCTTTCCCGGATAGCTTCATTCTTAATCATATCTCTCATGGTACACCCACACATCCATCTCAACATTTTCATCTCTGCGATCTTCTGCACGTGGGAGTTCTTGACTGGCCAACACTCAGCCTCATACAACATAGCCGGTCAAGCCATCACTCTATAAAACTTACTCTTAAGTCTTGGCGGCACATTCCACAACCACAAGTAAACACAAAAAAAGATGTAAGGTGTATACTTAAAGTAAAAATGTAAACGGGTAATCTTGAGCAGTTGAACATTACAATAACCATTTTCGTAAAGACAACTAAAATTTATATCAGACCCATAAAAAAAATACTGATAGAAAATACAAGATAAAGGGAGTACATTTTTCGGAATATGAGGAGAATACATAAGAGTTTTTAACACATTTAGCGGACCGATAAAATATAATTATAATCGCTAGTTAAATATATAAAAATATATACCATTTATGTATATAAAATATACTAGATATTAATATATAAGAATATACATTTAATAACTATTAATTTAAAAAATTGCTATACAACATAGATTTTCCTATATAAAGGGCGTAACTCGGTTTTAGTTTTAGGGGTATTATAACTTTTAACCAGCGCCATAAGCTATTTACATTTGGTAACTGAAAAAGCGTATAAAATTTATATAATTTTTGTATATAAATATACAATGTATATATATATTTTCGACTATTATTTTGAGAGCGACTATACAATATTGTTTCACTTAGTTTTACTGCTCTATTAGCCTGTCATTGGTTCACAAGCAAAAAATGCTCCAGTTTTAGGCATGTGTTGCTAGTCATGAGAGTAGTAACGGATTTGATCTCCCCACAAAGTTCCAATACGCAACCAAACATGACGACAAAACACATGGACGGGAAATGCAGAAAAAGTAGATTGGGGGCAAAACACACACAAAAAAATCAATTAAAAAGCGCGAATATATCATAAAAGAAAGTTTAGGGGTTGTTTTTGAAGAACTAAATTCAAGGAGGCCTTTATTTTCAATTTTGTATTTGTTTTTGTGTTTTCACTGAACAGGCCTTTTCATCTTTACTACGAGAGTAATCGCGTTAGATCCCGAGTTGATTGAATTTCTAAAAATAGGAAAGAAAAACCACCGACGCGGGGGAAGAGATTATTATTAGTCTCCATCTTCAGCTCCCAGCTTCAGATCTCATTAAATCAACTCCACTCTCACAATTCTACACAACACAAAATCCACATTCCCAATTATTCCACACGCTTAATTGAACTCAATCCACATTTTCAATTGCATATGTAGTTATACAGATTCAGAGCAGAACAGTTTTGTGCGTTCACATTAGCAATCAGATCCGTGGTAGAGATCCGAAAAAATGGCGGTAGCAGTCCGGGGAGGCCGTGGCGGCGGATCGGCCCTTCGGAATTTCTTCTCATACCGAATCTTCGTGTCCGCTATGTTTACTTTACTGTTTCTCGCCACTCTCTCTGTCCTCTTCTCCTCTCACCATGATTCTGTACGTTTTCTATCTCCTCCTCACTCTCCGCTTTATTACTTCAAAAATTTCAAACTTTACCTTATTTGCTTATTGCATATTGTTTACGAATGTACTAAATGCTTCTCTCTACGAGCTTGAAGATTAAATCTTTTTCCTTGGCATTGAGATGCTCCGAGTATTGTATGTTTCTATGTGCTTGCCCCTGCATGGTAATAAAAGGCAGCTAAGTATCTTCTATCTATGTACTATTTAGCGAAAGTAATTGTAGATTACTGACCGAAAAAGAAAGTAATTATAGATCACTGATTGAAAAAAGAAAGCAATTGCAGATTACTGATTGAAAAAGAAAGTAACTGTAGATTACTGATCGAAAAGAAAGTAATTGTAGGTACTGATAGAAAAAGAAAGTAATTGCACTTCAAGATTGGAGTGGAAACAGCTGATTTTTTGTGTCTTAAAGCAAAATATCTATATAGCAAGAGCAACTTGTTGGATAAATGTATAATTATTGCTGGTACACTTGCATTAGGTTCAATATTTGACAGGAGCCCTTTTCCATTTGGTTGAGGATTGAATGTCATCGGAAGAATAAGTTGTAAGGTTTAGAAAATTCCTAGTCTTAGGAACCCCTAATCTGTCTGAAAAGACAGTATTGGAATTGAGGTGTAGTTTCCATTATTGTAAAACTGGATTTTAGTTTTTTAATGTGGTCTCACTTCTTTCTCATAATTGTTCATTCTCCATGGATATAGCATGCTTTATATCTTCCGTGCATAATGTGTTACCTCAGTTTCGATTTAGGAAAGATTAAGCTAAACTGAAGTAAGTAGATGGAGAAGTATCCATTTTTTTATTTTTGGTCAAGGTTACATTGAAAGTGACTTAACATTTGATCATGTGAAACAGACTACTGGGAATGCATACATGCATCGGTCATTTGTGGCGTTGAGTTCAGATCCATTGAAGACTAGGTTAGATTTAATACATAAACAAGCAAATGATCATATAGCACTTGTGAATGCCTATGCTGCTTATGCAAGGAAGCTGAAGCTGGACATTTCTAAGCAGCTTAAGATGTTTGAAGATTTGGCCCAGAATTTTTCAGATCTTCAATCAAAGCCAAATTACCGTGCTAATCTTTTTGATACTGACGGACCCCTGGATGATGACTCTTTGAAACAGTTTGAGAAGGAAGTTAAGGATAAGGTCAAGTTTGCCAGGTTATTGATTGCTGACTCAAAAGAGTCTTATGATAATCAATTGAAAATACAGAAGCTGAAGGACACAATATTTGCTGTTAATGAGTTGTTTGTGAAGGCAAAGAAGAATGGAGCTTTTGCCAGCTTAATTGCTGCTAAATCAACTCCAAAGAGTTTACATTGTCTTGCTATGCGGCTTATGGAGGAGAGAATCTCACATCCTGAAAAATATAGGGATGAGGATCCGGAGCCTGAATTTGAGGATCCTACTCTGTATCACTATGCCATATTTTCAGATAATGTAATTGCAGTATCCGTAGTTGTTAATTCAGTGATAAAGAATGCGGAGGAGCCATGGAAACATGTTTTCCATGTTGTTACTGACAAGATGAATCTAGCTGCAATGAAGGTGTGGTTTAAGATGAGGCCTATTCGGCAAGCTCACATAGAAATCAAATCTGTGGAGGATTTTACATTCTTAACTTCGTCCTATGTTCCAGTGCTCAAGCAACTTGAATCTGCAAAGCTTCAGAACTTTTACTTCCAAAACAGTGCAGAGAATGCTACGAAGGACGTGAACAACATGAAATTTAAGAATCCAAAGTACTTGTCGATGTTAAATCACTTAAGATTTTATTTGCCGGAGATGTATCCAAAACTTCACCGTATTTTGTTTCTGGATGATGATGTTGTGGTTCAGAAGGATTTGACTGCATTGTGGACAATTGATTTGGATGGCAAGGTCAATGGGGCAGTTGAGACCTGCTTTGGATCTTTTCATCGCTATGCTCAGTATTTGAATTTTTCTCACCCTCTTGTTAGGGAAAAGTTCACCCCTAAGGCATGTGCCTGGGCATTTGGGATGAATATATTTGATCTTGATGCCTGGAGGCGTGAACAATGCACTGAGCAGTATCACTACTGGCAGAACTTGGTGAGTTGTTTTGTGCTGTACTTTTTATCTTTTTTATGTTGATTTTCTTGGTCCAATTAATTATAGCTTAGAAAACAATAGGCGGAATTAGAGAATCTGATTCAACCTAGACTTCTTTTCTTTTTCCATGTATTCCTATTATGATATTCGTTCTTATCATTTATTTCTTTTAATTAGAATGAGGATCGGACGTTGTGGAAATTGGGAACTCTTCCAGCTGGGCTGATGACCTTCTACTCGAAAACCAAATCATTGGATAAATCGTGGCATGTACTTGGCCTTGGGTACAATCCAAGTGTAAGCATGGATGAAATCCACAAGGCTGCTGTGATTCACTATAATGGAGATATGAAGCCTTGGCTGGACATAGCCTTGAACCAGTACAAGGAGCTATGGACTAAATATATTGATTCTGAAATGGAATTTGTGCAGATGTGCAATTTTGGCGTGTAGAGAAGCACACTGTTACGCCTCAGCAACAATGAGGTAACAGCAACTAAATCACACTCATTGTTCATCTGAATACTTGAAAAAATATTTTCTTCCAGAGCGAAGCTCACGCTGTTGATCCTGTCTACAGTGTTTCCCAAATTTGTTGTCTTGTTAGTTATTGTAACTTTAAAAAGTTGAAATTAAACGCTCTGCCTGTGTAGACAGTGAAGTAATTCTTTTGTAATGGATTTTTAGCACGGACGATGGGTTTAGCGACTAATTAAGAGATTCCTGATACCATTGCACTTGTATAAAACTGTTACTAGTTTCCTTTTATTGGCTCAAGTATGCTATGAAGACAGCAATAAATGAGTTGCTTTTGACAAGTGGATTGCAAATGGGAAGCTGGGATAGGATTGCAGCTCTTATTTCTTGGACTCAACGACCAAAATGTTCTTAATTTCTCAAGTACTTCGAAACAGTGTATATTTACGAGTTATGCAGGTTGGGCAATAGATAAATGAGCTAGGTTTACGTTACCTTTTTATCCTTTTTCTTTTTTCTATAATGCATCACTAATAAGAGAGTAAAGGCACTATTAGCTCTCTTGGCATTTTGCACCTCCCTATATCATTCCTTTTCGCATTTATCAAAAAAGAATGTTCCATCTGCTGCTTACAAGGGTTCCTCTTACTGTATGCCTTCATCTTCCCAAATGTTTGCAGTCACTATAGGTTTGTAATTCCCGCTTCTTTCTTGTTCATCTCCTTCTCTGCTCAACTGTGTGTTTCCTTCAAACTGATCTCAATCTATTTCTCCTGGAGTTGGGTCGTCATGTCATAATAAGCATATAGTTATAAGATTGTAGTTTAAAATGTTGAGGAGTGTTAATTATAACGTTTAATGAGATTTTTGAAAGTTTTAATTCTAATCTCAATTAATGGCAGGAAAAAACTAATTGATTTGTTATGAGTGCTTTGGAGTTCTTATTCATATGCAATAGTACTTCTATTTTCACAATTATACCTTTGCCGATAAAAAAATACATCTATTTTCATAATTCATATGATTGATAACAAAATGCATAATCTTAGTAATTTTATCCCTTCCCATTACTCAATTCTCGTAATAGGCAATACGAGCATTCTCTTATTCAGCAGTGTTATTTCTATTTCATGTATATGCTTTTTCTAATGGATTTCTATCTCATGTATATATGAAGGTTAATCTGTATTGGCAGACTATTAACCATAATGTTGCATATATTTCTTCTTTCAAATAGTAAAAAAGGTAAGAGGAATTGTTTGTCAGAAATGAATCATGCAAGACACTATTAGATGCCATGACATCTTTATTTTAACTAATGTCTCTTGGCTACTTAGCATGATGCAAATCTGTAGCAAGTACGAGGAGAAAATGGTTTGTCTAAACTACTGAGCATAAAGGCTCCAAAATTATGGTGGGAAGTCTACCACTGCAATGCGGCTGTAGGGAAGCAGAAAAATCTTTATGTTGCAGTTATCAAGTTTGCCCTTGCTAAATGGGTGTGTGTTTGCTCAATGACCGAAGATAAACATTTTTTAAGTTCAGCAAAGGTAGTATAGATCAGGCGTTGAAAAGCAGAACAAAGGACACGGTACAAATTGCTAAGGAAAATTTGAACTGTTTACTAATTGTATAGTGCCATATGTCAGCCATTCTTTTAGGTATGCAACAATGGGGATGTCAATCTTAAAGGATCATATCAGAAAATTTTCAAGGTGTAAAGATGTAATTGAGGATCATATCAGCTAAGATCAGTTCATACTACTAGGTGAACAACCCCCTTTGAACACCTCATATCCCAACAAAAGGGCGAATATAAATTGATATTGTAGTACTTTATTGGAAAATATATAATTATCTATTCAAATATATGAGTCTTATATCTTGTTATTGCTAGTGTTAGTAAAGCACCCATAGTCGGTGTACTATACAAACATATAGTAGTAATTAGAATATCCCGAGAACATTAGAGCACCTTAGGAAACATGAAAGAGTAGGCTATAGGAAAGAGTAGTGTCGGGGAATGAGGAACGTCAAATGTGTGCCACTATTGTACATTCGCAGTGTGCCTTTCTTTTTCAAAAGTATTCAGAACCTATTTTCTTCGATAAGGTAAGTAAATGACAAGTATTCAGGACTCATTCCTTAAACTAGTAAAGTGGGATCCATCTGAGTCACTTAACATGATTGATAATAAGCTTCGAGCCGCTGCGTCCAAATACTTTAGGGTAAAGCATATTCTTGACACTTTTCAAGCACTAGTTTGACATCTCTTAATTAACTTCTTCTTTAGACATGGCATCTGCAGGAAAGGCATCTACCCCAACTTTCCACGGCCATTTGCATTTCGCATTTACCGGGCAACTTTTTCTCATATTATCATTTGTCGTTTCTCTTGACCAGTTAATGACTAAGTAACAAAATAACACCTGAAAACATAGTAGGAATAGTTTCTTTTCTTTAAAAATGACACTCATTCTAATACAATTTCAATAGTGAACTCATGAGGCACAAATTGTCCAAGACTATATAAGAAGTAGTCCACTCCCGATAATCAACGTGAGACATTCTAACATCCTCTTTGCTTTTCCTATACACCAAAGATTGGACATTTTGTGCATGAAAACATAACATGGGGTTCGACATTGCAAACATAACAACGTGGATGAGTCTTACTCTAATATTAGTTTACGCGTAAAGAAAATATACTTTGGGCCTACTTCAACCCCAAAAGCTTGTTCATAAGGTGATAATTGTTCAAGATCATGTAAGAAAACAAATGCTCTCAACCAATTTAGAACACTCAAACTGACGTTCCTTCAACCAAATTAGGATACTTTAGTCGTTCTCTTTATTTGTTGCTTTTGTTACATCTACAACTTCATTACAGTAGTATTTTTTGGCCCCCGTTTAGAGTACACCATGAGGGATCTATGGAAAGAAAATCGGAGAGGGGAGGCTGGAGTCTCATCCGAGTATGCGTCCTGCTAGTATAAACGGCATGTAACATAAACTACAAGGCTCTCTAGCCATATTTCACAGTATTTTGGAATTGTATGCAATGGTAGTGCAAATCTATCTACCATAATCTAATAATAGCTTAATATAGAACTATTGGAAAAGCAAGAACTACAGTTAAATTTATCATCGAAGTTCAAGCAAGAGATGGAGTGGCCAAGTAGCTAGGCTTGTCATTACCAGCCATGATGACAACAATCTTTGGTTTCATTACAATGATGTCAATCTGGTTATTAACATTTCCGGGCATTAACGTTCCATTGTTTCCATGGTTTTCCTCTCCCCTTGTCATCGGCGATGAGATACGCCATTTCTTCTTGCAATGTGCACAGGCAAGGATGACAAGTGCTATAGAAATGAGTAGAAATATAAAGGCTAAGCCTCCAAAAAGATAAGGGACTGTAGAATTCCATCTCCAGACTGAGCAAGAATATGGGCTATTACAATTTGAAAGCCTCATTTTTATGATCTCTGTGTGTTTTAATTATAAGGTGTGGAATTATGGTGTAGCGTCATGGTGTTGGGAATTTACCCAGCTCCTTTTAAAGGTGAGAATTGTGAGTGCTAAGAAGGAAGATTCTAAAATGTGCTCTTTAGATTCTTCTGAAAAGTTGTGAGAAAATCAAAGTGATACTATAATTTAAGAGTCCACTGAAAATAGTAAAAGGTGAATTAAGGCACTTGTAGTTCCGATGTGTGCTTTGTCTCTGTCACAATTCATAAAGTTTCTGATTATGTGTTAAATTACTAGGGCGCCGTGAGGTTTATGTTAAATGTATGATATAGCACGAGTTGCATGGTATATAGTTTTACCAGATATAATTGTGTTATTGACGGATTCAAGATTTAAAGATCATGTATTGTTGGAAATATATTGGATTATGGAGAATAATATTTAGCTTGAGGCGTGTCAAGGATACTGTCCTTAAGGATATTTCGTCCATACCGAGATAAATAATATTAGGCGTATCTCCCAGAATTCAATAAGCTCTTCTAGTATAACTGTGAGCACGTGATTTTTGTTCTACGCAACAATCACTCCAAAAGAAATAAAAATAATAGCAAATGGTCTTACTGTACAATTTTTTGGATTTTTTTACGCGGCATTTCGTTAGTTATTGGTAATTTTGTCCATTTTTTTTTATTTTTTTTATCAAACAAAATACAAAAAATGTGTGTCATGTGTAGTTGAATCATAGTCCGGTTATGAAAAGGAAAATCACGAAATATGCGTGTTTTGTCCTATTTGTCGCCTTGGTGATTTTACCTATTTTTTTATAGCTTTGATATGTGTGTAATAATTGTATTAAGTGTTTAATTAATGGGGTTTAATTTTGTTTAATTAGGTTTTTGTTTTAAAATTAAAAATAAAAGAAAAAGAGTGCAAAATTGGCCTAAAATCAAGTTTGGGCCTGTTTCCCATTTAAAATCTGAGGCTCAAATCGAGCCCAAAACGTGTGTTTGGCCCGGTCCAGACCAGCTGACCTCAGGGGCGTCCAAACGACGTAGTTTTGATCTGGTCTGATCTGGGCCGTTGATCTCAGAATGATCAACGGCCAAGATCACATCCCCGTACCCACGTATAGATCCGACCCGTTCAACCTTGGTCCAACCCAGCCCCGTGCACTTGAAACGACACTGTTTCCCTTTAGTAGATAGATCACAGCCATTGATCATCAGCAATCCAACGACCAACATCCAATTACTCACCCCGTATATAAACCCTTCCCCCTTCACCCCGCGCCTAAGCCAAACCCCCCTGCCTTAGGTCGTCCTCACCACAGACCCAAACCCACGGAACCCTAGCCGCCCCCTTTCCCTTCACCATTAATCCCGGCGGCATGGACGCCGGTAACCCCCACTTTAACACCATAGATGCACCTCACCACCCTGAACCCAAATCCACCAACCGCTTAGCTCGAATCCCCTCCCACCTCCTCGAATCTTCATTTGAAGATTCGAGTCGGACCTCGACTTACACCGATCTACCCCAGCTTCACACCAGGCAGTCCCCGGACCTCCCTCGTGACCAAACCATGCTTGGTTTGGTCCGAATCTAACCGTGGAAACCCAAATTCCAAATCTGCCATCTAGGAACCCTAGAAACCCCGGGCCTGGTCTGTATCCGTTTGAGCTAAGTGATTAGGGTCTAATGGACCTTAATCGAAGTGTTCTCAGTTGAGAACACTTCGATTAAAGTCCGTTCAACCCCAAGAAGGGTCTTTTCAAATACGAGTTGGCTTTCTGATTTTTCAAGGACTTTAAGGTAAGTTTGTTTTTCTTTTCTTTATTCAGTTCATGTGTTTGTTAAAGGTCTATTCGTATGGCCAAACGTCTTGTTTAATTTGTGTTTTTGAATTTTTATCAACTGTTGTTGCCCACCTTGCCCGGACCTCTGTATTCGATCAAATTTTCCTTCCATTTACTGATCATGTGTATGTGTGTAAGCTGTACAATCATTTGAACTTAAAATTGATTGATTAATTAATTCCCCAGTACAACTTTTGCTTAGTCAGTGCAATTTGAATCACATGTTTGATACTGTTAGATTTCTGATCATGGTTTTTGATTGTATATGTTATAATTAGTATAGTCGATTCGATACGTGTCGTCGAATAGTTTCAGTTGTTTGAATGATAACAATTTGATCTGTTCTTGCTGAACATTTGTTTGAATCAAATTGGGAATCGAGTATAGCTACTTATAGTTGTTAATTTGAATCAGAAATCTAAGGATTTGGTTTGTAGTTGCAGTCTGAACTGGTGGCATGTGCACTTGTGCACAACATGTGCATAAAGGCCCTTTTTAGAGATTAAAATGACTTGACAACATATGCTGTCAAGTTATATTCTTGTTGCCCATGTCTGCTTTTAGTTTAATAAGCTGATTAAAAGGGCTGTTAGGAATCTCATGGGAGGGTTTCATATTTTAAAATATTGAGTGGAAAAACAACAAGAAAGGAGGGGGGTTCTGATGTGTTTAACAGACTAAAAGGGGCTGATGCGAGGCTATAAAGGGGGGGGGGGCATAACTTCCATTTTGAGGGGACTGAAATTGGGAACTAAAATTTAGATTGATTTTGGAAACTGATTTGGTTTTAGAAAGCACAAATACAGAGAGAGATACCACAGAATAGGCATATACAGACACATACACAAGAGAGAAAAACATACAGAAAAATCAGAAACTGTTTCTTCCTACTGTTGTTTGGGTTTCATTTGTTCAACCTGTTCAATCAATTCTGATTTCTTCCAAGTCTCAACTAAGTCTATTGGTTGGTTTGCATTGGTTGTTCTCCTGGACTTGGTTTGTTTTGGAGCATTGTTTCTACTGCACTGTTTGCTGCTGTTATTTTGTTACTGCTTGTTCCATCGGCTATCGTTGCATCTTGCACTGGGATTTGTCCTGTTGTTATCTGCTGTTACTGCTGCTGCTTCTGTTGCCATTGTTACTCTACTGACTTCTCTCCTTCTTCAATTGTAAGCATTTCTAGGTACACACTTCTGAAACCATGTTTGCTGAAAGCTTGAAGTTTGAAGTAGAAATAAAGAAATGAATGTTGTTTACTTTACAATACTTGTATTAAAAACATAGCAAAAAGTTGAGTGTTAGTTAGCTTGTATTTGTTTAAGTTCATTTTATCTACAATTACTCTGTATGAATTAAAATACATCCTAACCGAGGTGGATTACTAGATAGTATTATTGTTAGATCAGATGTGCCGGGAGATGATATATTTGTTAGATCAGTTTATAGCTCATTAAAATATACCTTTGTGCAATATGTACTTAATAGAAGTTTTAGTCTATTTAACACTACGTGGTTATAGTTGTTAAGAGGTCTGTATGACGAGGAGTGCGTGTGTGTTTAGTATATCGGCAGTCAAATCTCAGTTTCTATTCTTGTTTCCCTAACATGTAAGGCAGGATGCTTTAATTCAACAGAAAGACTCATCATAATTCTGAATCGTTTAAACTAACTCTATCAAATTGGGTCGCGTTAGGCAGTTTATAGGATCACGTCTGAATCTCATTGGTATTAGTTTATAGTAGTCAATGCTGTTTAATCTGTTCAAAAGGTCAGTTCGAATAAAATGAGACAGACACCTAGGGTGAGTTTAGCATGATATTTGTCTTGTATGCAATTTCTTTTGTCAAATTGAAAGCATGTCCAATAAAGCACAAAAATGCTTTCACCTCGCAATAATCAATCAGATAATTAATAAGAGGTCGGGATTAGCTAAGCCTGCAATTCAATTAGCATACATTTTCTTTCTTCTATTTTTAGAGACAAACATAATAGAAATGTAGTCACTTTAGGATATCCTTTCTAAAATAATGAGACGAGCCTCGTAAAATAAAAATGCAAATTGCGGGGCCCTCAATAATTAACCATAATAAATACTTAGAATTTGGGATGGACTGTTTAGTGAATTTCGCTGCCTTCCCCAAAGATAATAACGCGTTAGACTCTTTAGGCGCGACTTAATTAAATTACATTCTTAAATTCGGGTGCGCATTTATGTGACCCAAATTCAAATCTCAACGGAGTCGAAATGTGTTAACAACTACGGGTGCATTGATTGTGACGTGGTTCGAGATGCATTTTCACGACGTTGCAATTCTATAAAAATAAATGATAATAATAAAAGCGGTTTAAACTTAATAAAAGCACATAAGTCACAACATGTATTTAAATCAGATATTTAGCCATTGTAACAATTTAAGCGACCGTGCTAGAACCACGGGATTCGAGGGTGCCTAACACCTTCCCTCGGGTCAACAGAATTCCTTACTTAGAATTTCTGGTTTGCAGACTTCATTTGGAAAAGTCAAAAATTTCCTCGATTTGGGATTCAATATAAACCGGTGACTTGGGACACCAAAAGCCAAACCTTTCCCAAGTGGCGACTCTGAATTAAAATAAATAATCCCATTTCGAATATTGTCACTTAAATTGGAAAAACTCCCTCGCGCATTTAACCCTTCGGGGCGGGCGCGCAAAAAGGAGGTGTGACAGCTTTGGCGACTCTGCTGGGGATTTTAGTTCACCCAGAACCACTGGTTCAGGGTTCAAGAATTCGAGTTTAGAATAATTGTTATATTTGGCTTTATTATCTGATATTTATTACGTGTTTTGACATAACGTGTTAAACGTTGTCTTTTACCGCTTTGATATTATCTGAAATGTATATAAACTGTGCCGAACCCTTCTCTCTTCACCTCCGGGGAGAAGCTCGCTGGTCGAGGCTCCCTATTCTGTTAGTGTCAATACCTGAAATAATAAAGAGGACGGATAAGTTACGAAGCCGGACGGCCTTTTGGTTCCCGGTAAGTTGCCCCTCCTCGACTCGAGTTGTCCGCTCGGGTACACAGTCTAGAACATCTACCCAGGTTATAAACCTAGTATAACGAAACCTCATGCCGGATCCCTAGTAGGAACGCTTATCTGCATCATGTTGCATTTGACATAGGGGACTCAACACAAGGGTTGGGTCCGTCTAGGACAGGCAACCTGGAATGAAAAGACCATCCTGCTGCATCCCGTTTGTTTTGCGCATCTATTTGCTTCAGATCTGCATGTTGACCGGTTTCCGAAAAATTTAAAAAAAAAAAAAGAATAGCAGGGTAGGGAGATAATTACTTATTCTTTTGAAAAAAAAAACCAATGTCCAAGTAATGTCAAAACCTCACCGGAATTTTCTTAAAAAAAATATATATATAAAAAAAAATGAAAACAAAGCTTGTCTTTCAGTTTGACTATTCCTTTTAATCACTTTCAAAATCCAAAATATATATAAATAAATAAAAAATCAAAAAATTTATTGTTTCATTTGTAGTACCTCTTTAAAAGATTTTCGAAATTTCAAAAAAAAATGAAAAAAGGGAAGTTTAAAATGTATAAGTATTTCCTTGGTCTCTTTTTTAAAAAATAAATAATAAAATAAAATAAAAAAAACATATAACAAAATTCCAGAAAAAATAGTTATTCTTCTTTTCTTTAAAAGATTTTATTTTTGTTTCCCTTATTTTGATCCGACCGAACTACGCCGGTTTGATTCTCACACGGTGTGAGATACGTAGGCAACTCTCATCGGGTCCAACCTCCCATTTTGCAAAAAAAAAAAATCTTTTTTTTAAAAAAATGATCTAGATAATTTTAATTTTTGAGTCTAATAAAGGTTTTTTTTATAATCACCCTAAATAAATGTGCAGGATGAGCACGATACAAAACGAACCTTTTTCAATAATGACCAAGATCCCTTTTGAGTTGCGATTATGGTGGAACGACTTAGGCAAGGAGGGGCAAGGCAAAGTGAGGAAATATCTGAAAAATCTCCCGGATTTACTAGACATTCAGCCTCGGGGCGATATTATCAGATCATTGGTCACTTACTGGGATTCGGCGCACAATGTATTTCATTTCTCAGACTTCGAGCTCACCCCGACTTTGGAAGAAATAGCGGGATACATTGGGGGTGATGAAGCTCCGTTAAGGTTCAAATACTTGATTGCACCTAGGGCCGTCACGGTACACCGGTTTCTGGATTTTCTGAAAATACCCCGAACATTTCACCATCCAGATCTTGCCAAAGGTTTCTGCAGTCTCCACCTCATGTATGCTAGATACGGTCACGAGGGCGGGTTCAATAAGCCGGATTTCAAACTGTGTAGTAAAGGCAACCGACAAAAGTGGGACGAACACAGGCTGTTAGCTTTTATGACAGCCTTCTTGGGTCTTATAGTGTTCCCAAGGAAGGACGGAAACATCGATCTAAAAATAACTGGGGTCGTCAGTACTTTGCTTACCCAAGATAAAAGTACTCTGGCGCCTATGATTATGCCTGACATTTTCCGGGCTCTCACTGCTTGTCGAGCCAGGGGCGACTTTTTCGAAGGATGTAACCTACTGTTGCAAATGTGGGTGACCGATCATTTATGCCACCGCTCCCCGCTCTTGGGTTACGGTTCGCCCGAAAAAACTTGTATTGGAGAATTCTACACAAGAATCAAAGGGTTCAATTTACCTGAGGGAGTCACATCATGGACCTCATTTCTCCGAACTCTCACTGCTAGCCAAATCCAGTGGACGCTCGGATGGTCGCCTATTGAGGAAATCATATACATGCCGGCAACCAGGCCCCACTTTCTGTTGATGGGACTTAAAAGCATCCAACCCTATGCACCATATCGGGTTTTGAGGCAACTTGGGAGATATCAAGTGGTGCCGAAAGATGAAGATCTGAGTACCCTAATGATTGAAATCAGTCCGGACGGTCGTTTCCCCGAAGAAGAAGTTCGCCAAATCTGGAGTGAGTGCCAACATTTGACAGCAAGCACTTGTGTGATGGATATAGCAAAAGGGGAAGTTGCCCCAGGATATCACGCTTGGTTCAGAGGCGACCTGTCTTGCGAAAGACCAGCTAAGAGACCGCATCTCAAAGATTTTGTAGAATCATCCCAAGGGCAATGGAACTGGTTAGCAAAAGAAAAGGGGTATCGGGCAGAGATCGGTGATTTGAAGCTACAAATTGACAGTCTGAAATTCAATAACAGCATACAAATCGTGGCGGATCGAAGCGAAAAGAATAAATTGATCCAAGAGAATGAAGAACTTAAGGCCCTAATCCAAAAATTGAGATTGTCTCTTGATGAACAGCCCAGAAGTCGATCAGACAAGCAGTTGATTAAGGGCTTAAAAAGAGAAGTCACGGAATGGCAAGATGGTTTAGAAGAATCTGAAAAGGTCATGGTAAAGCTCAAGGCACAGTGGGGAACAAGAGTAGAGAAGCATCGCCGATACTTGAACCAATTGAAACGCGACCACGAGAAAACTGTTGCCAAAATGAAGAGAGAGATGGCTATACTTGAGATCAAAGCAGTTAATCAGGCCAAGGATTTCCAAATTGAGAGCAGATACTGGTACGACTTGTTAGCCCAGATGAAGTTAGAAGTACGGCGACTGAAGAATCAGCATATACAGGATTCTCAGGTATTCAAGATGTGTAGCGACCAGATAAAACGCCTACTCATAGAGAAGAAGCAAACCAGAGATAGGATCAAGGCCATTGCCCATGCCATCACCAGACGATGTCTACGATGTGAGAACATGACCAGCATTACCGTCCTCTCGGCAGTGATGGGTTATGTCAAGCAGACCATGCATGAGCTGGAGCAGCTTGAGAGGGATCTCACACCTAGGACCGCGGCGAGGCCGAATGATGCCCCGCGGACACCAATTTTCAAAACCATAATGTACTCACAAGTCGAGTCTGTATCTTAGCATCTTCTGCCTGTTTTTCCCATCAGTTTGTTTTAGTCTATTTGAGTCTAGGTTTATTTTCAAAGTTTGCTCTTTCTTTTGCAAAATGTAGTTTGTAATAGACCGTTTCAACAATAAAAGGTGTGCTTCTTTTACGCTCATTTGTGTTTTTGAACTACGTAATGATCTGATTCACGTGGCATCGTGATACGTAGGCAATCCTCATCGGATCCGGTTGCGGTTTAACCAAAGAGAAAAATTGAAAAAAAAGGGAAAGCCTAAAAGAATGCCGGAATGACACATGCTTTCGTCGCAAACATGTAGGAATCCATTTAACTGTATAGGTGCATCATGCCCCAATGTGAGATTGCCTATCCGTTATTTGATTCGAATTAACCGTGTTCCTTCCAGGTTTTTGGAAAGGTGGTTGGTTTGGTGAAAGTTTGGCCTCGCACTCATATTTCACTAGATCGAAAGGGAGTGTTTAATTACCTATTGTTAAGACAGGAGGCAGTGCTCACACTTACTTCACAAGGTCAAAAGGAAGTGTAGAAATGTCTTCAGAGATTCCGTTGCCAACAATACCTGTTTCCGAGGAAAGTTCTATCTCGGCCGTCCTCACGCCCGAATTCGCAACTGCGGTGGAAAATAGAATCTTGCGGCTCCGCATGCTGGAAATGCTTGATGACTGGAATAATGGAAAAGAGCCACCAAGCATCGTCCCTGGATTCCCTGAGTTATTCTCCAGGACAAGCGGGACTTCTAATGTCCCCATAAGCTATCCTGCTACCCTGTTCGGATACCCAGCCATTTCAGCCTTCTCTGCTGGATCACCCTCTAAGTCTCATCCCCGAGTGTCAACGACGGATGTAAACACAAATATCTTTACTGCACCACCTTGCCCGATCACGGCACAACCTGCTGCATACAAGCCGACTTTTGACTTGTCCTCGTTTACATTCCAAGCCCCATCTTTCTCAATGGAACCAACTAGGTTCGCCACTAGCACTAATCCTCCACAGCCTCAGTGCGAGCTTGCACCTGGGCAAGATCAGAACCCCAGAATTGCTGAACAAAATGAGATGGCCAAAAGAATGAGAAGCCTTGAACAGAGTTTGAAGAACATTCAAGGTTTGAGCGGACAGAAAAGCGTCTCTTACGCCGACCTATGCATGTTCCCTTACGTGCACCTACCAGTGGGTTTCAAGACCCCAAAGTTTGAGAAGTACGACGGGCACGGTGACCCCATTGCTCACCTCAAGAAATATTGCAACCAATTAAGGGGAGCCGGCGGAAAAGAGGAATTGCTAATGGCATATTTCGGGGAAAGTCTGGTAGGAATAGCCTCAGAATGGTACATGGACCAGGACATGTCCCGATGGCATGTCTGGGATGATCTCGCTAGAGATTTTGTGAGACAATTCCAGTATAACATCGACATCGCACCAGACCGAAATTCTCTGTCGAACTTGAAGAAGAAACCTTCAGAAAGCTTCAGAAGAGTATGCTATTAAGTGGCGCGAGCAGGCGTCGAGGGTGAAGCCTCCCATGGATGAGGTGGAAATGGTCACTACTTTTCTCCAGGCTCAAGAGTCTGACTATTTCCAAAACATGATGTCAGCCATGGGAAAGTCGTTTGCAGAAGCGATTAAGATTGGAGAGATGATGGAAAATGGGCTGAAAACGGGTAGGATTTTGAGTCAAGCAGCCATAAGGGCAACCTCCCAAACCGTCCAAAGCGGGTCTGGAGGAATGGCAAGAGGGAAGAAAAAGGAGGAAACGGCTATGGCAGCATCAGAAGCAAGGGAATATCATAATCCCAGGCCCCGTTTTCCGGAAAGGACCTCGCAACACTACTACCCCCACTCAAACGCGGCATATCCTCCTCAACCCTACATGGTCATGAACACCCAGCCTTATGTTCTTCCGCCGCACCAAGCCAACCGAGGCCAAGCTCCACCTCCTAGAAATCAGCCTCCATACCGCAACCACTATAACCCACAGCCTCCGCAAAATAACTTCCGTCCTCAGGAACCACCTAGAAGGTGGACTTTCACGCCTATCAGTGAGCCATACTCTACTTTGTTCCCGAAGCTAGTCCAGTTGGGTTTCCTGCAGCCAGTCCCTCAGACAAGGCACAACCCGGCGTCACCTTCTTACAAAGACGGTGTCAGATGCGCCTATCATTCAGGGGCCGAGGGGCACAATACAAATGACTGCTGGTCATTGAGAAGAGTGGTCGAGAATTTAATAGAGCAAGGGAAAATAGTGCTAAGGGACGAGGAGGTCCCAAATGTGACTAACAATCTATTACCTGCTCACAATAATGGGCCACTGATCGGAATGATTTACGAAGATAAAGAATTTGACCCTGCTTTGAAAGCTATAATTGCCATTGTTGACGCAGGGAAAAGGCCTGAAACAGCCCAGAAACCAGAAAAGGGGAAAAGGCCAATACTGTAAAGTGCGAGCCCGAAGAGAAGGTGGAGAAGAAGGCGGTGCCTGTGAAGAATGGAGTTCTTTACATCCCACGAGGTCGAGCAGAGAAGCCGCAGAGCTTCGATGTCAAACGGGCAAAACCTATGTACGTGCCAAAGGGGGCCTGTGTGGTCCGGGGGACAATTCAACCACCTCGGCTGAATGAGCCAGTGGTTATCGGACGCGTGCCACAAAAGCCGATGACAAACCTGTCCACAGTACCGTGGAACTATCAGAGGACGTTGGTAACGTACAAAGGTAAAGATGTCACGGGAGAACTTCCGGAAAATACTTTCATTGGAAGGTATTCAAATACCCAAGAGCTGAACAACGCCACACGGAGACGCTTCCCACCAAAGAAGAATGTAAGCGTTGAAGAAGCGGAATTTTTCTTCCAACAAATGAAAATGCCGGACTACGAAGTAGTAGATCAACTGCGCAAGTGCCCTGAACAAGTGTCCATGCTATCTCTGCTAATGAGGTCAACCGAGCACCAAAAGATCTTACTCAAGACTTTGAATGAAGCATACGTACCAGTAGAAACCTCAGTTGAACAATTGGAACGGATGACGGAGAGGTTCTTTGCCATCAACCAAGTCTCTTTCAGCAAGAACGATCTACCCCCAGAGGGAGCGGCACACAACAAAGCCCTGCATCTAACAGTTAAATGCGAAGGCTACTACGTCAAGCGGGTAATGTTGGATGGGGGTTCAGGTGTTGACATTTGTCCGCTCTCCACACTACAGAGAATGGAAATTGGGACCGGAAGAATCCGCCCCAATAGTGTCTGCGTGAGGGCTTTTGACGGCATCAAGAGAGACACCCTTGGGGAAGTAGATTTGATATTGACCATATGGCCAGTGGAGTTTGAGGTAACTTTCCAAGTGCTTGACATGGATACGTCCTACAATTTCCTCCTCGGCAGGCCTTGGATTCATGCGGCGGGAGCTGTGCCTTCCACTCTTCACCAGATGGTGAAGTTTGAGTACGAAGACCGAGAGATTGTGGTCCATGGAGAAGACGAGCATGCTATTTATCGGGACCCATCCATCCCATATCTTGAACCCAGAGAAGGGAGCGAACACACGGTCTATCAAGCTTTCGAGATTGTGTTAGCATAGCAGCATGAAGAGGGAAAACCTTGCCCCCAACCTTTCTTGTCTAACGCCTCGGTTATGGTGGCTAAAGAGATGATCCGGCACGGATTCAGGCCAGGGAAAGGGCTCGGACGGACATTACAGGGAATAACGGAACCCATCACCCTGCCTTCCGCCAAAAAACTTTTTGGGATAGGTTTCCAACCCACCCCGGAAGATGAAGAATGGGCAAAGAAGAGGAAGAATGGGGGGTGGAAACTGCCTCGCCCCCTGCCGGATTTATATGAAACCTTCGTCAGACCGAGATATATCGAAGTAGAAGACAATGAGGTCTTCACGACAGAGGAAATCGAGGAGATATATGGGGCAATGAGAGAAATGCTCTACGAGGCTCACATGGTTCAACCAGGAGAAGGCACCAGCACCGCCGAAATACTATATATGGGGCAAAACGCCAAACTCCGAAACTGGGAGGCCACGCCATTCCCGACTAGGCGGAAGTCCGGGTAGACCTGTCCTGCCACCTTTCCTGCATCCCAAGTTATCTCCAGGATATAACTTGGATGTTTTCTTCTTTTAATTGTTGTTTCGAATTCCTGAGTTTGTAAACATTGTTGTCTTCCAAATTTCAAGAAGAAAAATGAAAAAAAATCATCGTTGTTTTTCCATTTTTCCTTTGTTCTGATTTTGTTATTTTTTCCTTTATCTTTTTCTTTCAGTTATAATAATGCGGCTTTAAAGATGACATGCTTGCGGACTTCACGCCCAGATCACAATGAGCTATTTAACTGTGAAATAATGAACCCAGAACCAGAATATGATGAAGAAGAGGCTTTTAGGGAAATAAACCGAGAGTTGGAACATTTTGAGAACAAACCTAAGCCAAATCTGAATGACACCGAACCGGTTAATTTAGGAACTCCTGAAGAAATCCGGGAGACCAAAATAAGCATTCACACGGACAAGAAAACGCGAGAGGCGATAATTCAACTTCTTTTTGAATTTAAAGACGTGTTTGCTTGGTCATATGATGACATGCCGGGTCTAGGTGTTGATCTAGTGGTTCATAAATTGCCGATTCATCCTGATTGTCCTCCAGTTCAACAAAAGCAACGAAAGTTCAAAACTGAGGTCAGTGACAAGATTAAAGAGGAGATCACCAAACAACTGAAAACGGGAGTGATTCGGGTAGTCCAATATACAACATGGTTGGCAAATGTGGTTCCAGTACCGAAAAAGGACGGGAAAACTCGGGTATGTGTAGATTACCGAGATTTGAATAGAGCAAGTCCCAAAGATAATTTCCCACTGCCCAACATCCACATCCTCGTTGATAATTGCGCCAAACACGAGATACAGTCTTTCGTAGATTGTTACGCTGGATATCATCAGGTATTGATGGATGAAGAAGACGCCGAGAAAACTACCTTCACCATGCCTTGGGGCACCTACTGTTATCGGGTCATGCCATTTGGTCTAAAGAATGCTGGGGCTACTTACATGAGGGCCATGACTGCCATTTTTCATGACATGATGCATCAAGAAATAGAGGTGTACGTGGACGATGTGATAATCAAATCCAGGACGCAGGATAATCACATCCAAGACTTGAGGAAGTTCTTCGAGAGACTGAGGAAGTACGACTTGAAGCTGAACCCAGCCAAATGTGCTTTCGGAGTCCCATCGGGCAAGCTTTTGGGCTTCATAGTAAGCAGGAGAGGTATCGAATTAGATCCAACAAAGATAAAATCTATCAGAGATCTACCTCCCCCAAGAACAAAGAAAGACGTGATGAGTTTGTTGGGCAGGTTAAACTATATCAGTCGATTCATTTCCCAGCTGACAAGCACGTGTGAGCCCATATTCAAGCTTTTGAGGAAAGACGCGGCGATCAAATGGACGGCCGAATGTCAAGAAGCTTTTGACAAAATTAAAGAATATCTTTCAAATCCCCCGATTTTGGTCCCACCAGAGCCAGAGAGACCACTGTTCTTGTACCTAACAGTCTTGGAAAATTCTTTCGGTTGCGTCCTCGGGCAACATGACATAACCGGAAAGAAGGAGCAAACAATCTACTACTTGAGCAAGAAATTCACCGGCTATGAGGCCAAGTACACTCTGCTGGAAAGAACATGTTGCGCTCTGACATGGGTTGCTCAAAAGCTGAGACATTATCTTCAAGCTCACACTACTTTCCTCATAAGCAGGCTGGATCCTTTGAAGTATATATTTCAGAAACCAATGCCTATTGGAAGACTGGCCAAGTGGCAAATCTTGCTTACTGAATTCGACATAGTCTATGTTACTCGCACGGTAATGATAGCCCAGGCGCTAGCAGATCATTTGGCCGAAAATCCAGTCGATGAGGAATACCAGCCATTGAGTACCTACTTTCCGGATGAAGAAGTAAACATTGTAGAAGTGGTCTCGGAGAACGCTCATGTTTGGAAGATGTTCTTTGATGGAGCCGTAAACACCAAAGGTGTAGGGATTGGGGCAATTTTGATCTCTCCCTCCGGTCAGCATTATCCAGCCACAACTAGACTGCGTTTCTTTTGCACAAACAATACAACTGAGTATGAAGCCTGCATCATGGGCATGCATATGGCGATCGGTTAGGATGTTGAAGACTTACTGATCATGGGAGATTCTGACCTGATTATCCGGCAAGCCCAAGGTGAATGGGAAACTCGGGATGTCAAGCTTATTCCTTACCGATAGCACGTGGAGGACCTCAGCAAGCGTTTTAAATCAATAGAGTTCAGGTATATCCCGAGGTGTTACAATGAACTAGCGGATGCGCTTGCTACTCTGGCTTCAATGCTACCCTACCCGAGCAACGCCCACGTCGATCCTTTGGTAATCCAAATCAGGGAAAGACACGGTTACTGTAACGTAATCGAGGCAGGATCAAGTATACAACCATGGTACCATGATATCAAGAGGTTCTTGAAGACACAAGAATACCCCGAGCATGCTACTGGAGATCAAAAGAGAACCATTAGGCGGCATGCAAGTGGTTTCTTTCTGAGCGGTGAATTGTTGTACAAGAGGACCCCGGACCTCAACCTACTAAGATGTGTCGACGCCAAGGAGGCAAGAAAGATCATGCACGAAGTACACGCAGGTGTGTGCGGACCTCACATGAACGGGTATGTCTTAGCGAAGAAAATCCTTCGAGCAGGTTATTACTGGATGACCATGGAAAAGGATTGCTTCAGCTTCGTTCGGAAGTGTCATCAGTGTCAGGTGCACGGTGATTTGATTCATGCACCTCCCACGGAATTGCATCCCATGTCTGCACCTTGGCCATTTGTTGCTTGGGGCATGGACGTCATTGGTCCGATCGAGCTGAAGGCCTCAAATGGACATAGATTTATATTAGTTGCCATCGACTACTTCACAAAATGGGTGAAGCTGTCACTCTCAAGTCGGTCACCAAAAAAGCTGTAGTGGATTTTGTACATTCAAATCTTATTTGTCGTTTCGGTATTCCTGCAACTATCATCACAGATAACGCAGCAAACCTGAATAGTCACTTGATGGGAGATGTATGCGAGCAATTCAAAATAACGCATAGGAATTCTACTCCTTATCGGCCAAAGGCCAATGGCGCTGTAGAAGCGGCAAACAAAAACATCAAGAAGATTTTGAGGAAAACGATCCAGAGTTCCCGACAGTGGCATGAGCAGTTACCATTTGCATTATTGGGGTATCGCACTACGGTACGCACGTCAGTAGGAGCAACTCCTTATCTTTTGGTTTATGGGACCGAGGCTGTGATACCAGCGGAAGTAGAAATCCCTTCGCTTCGAACCATTGTTGAAGCAGAAATCGAGGACAACGAATGGGTTAAGACTCGATTGGAGCAGTTGACTTTGATTGATGAGAAACGAATGGCCGCGGTTTGTCACGAACAGTTGTACCAACGAAGAATGGCCCGCGCTTACAACAAGAAAGTCTGACCCAGGAATTTTGAAGTAGGTCAACTGGTACTGAGGCGTATTCTGCCACATCACCAGGAAGCAAAAGGGAAATTTGCCCCAAACTGGAAAGGCCCATACATCATCAGGAAGATATTGCCGAGAGGAGCATTGTACCTAGGTGACATTGAAGGAAATGATCCCGAAACAGCAGTGAATGCGGACGCAGTCAAAAGATACTATGTTTGAGTGACGCCCCAGCGGTCCTGACACATTTGAAATGCTGAAGGTTTTATTCCCACTATCAACTCTCTCTACAAGCCTTTGAGCCGGTTACAAAAAAAAAGGAAAAAAACAAACAAAACAAAACATTGATCGAGGCCTGAACTACGTCTGACTTGATTCCGAAAGGATACGTAGGCAGCCTCTCCCTGAGGTTCAGTCACACTATCAATAAAATCCCATTTACCCTGAAATTGGAACCGGGGCACGTCAAGCGGTTTAGAAGTCGTAGTATTATCTACTTTTCTTTGCTAAGCACAAGCCTTTCAGATCAATTACCAAAGGTAGCGGGAAGCCAAGAAGCGTCACGAATGTTAGGCTGGCACATTCTAAATTGAGAGAAATAAAATGAGAGAGTCTCATCGGTGAAAACCTTCGGGCACCGCGAGGTGACGGGAGTAGAGAAACCAAAATGAGAGAGCTTGTGTAGTAAAAACTCGTAAAGAGAGCTATCAAGCGACAACAAGGAGGGAAATGAGAGAGGTCAGCTAGCGAAAACCCGCAAAGGGCGCTGTTGGCCGAAAGAACTACTCTACCCAAGGAGGTCTCGGCAAAGTTCCACCAGTTTTGAAACACAGACCCATTTTGGTTCGGGAAGAAATGCAAGTTCATTGAAGGTCAGGCGTCCAGTCGAAAGAGCATGTCATGTCCATTTAAAGTTAGCATTGTCTTCCTCAAATAAGTCTTTTTCGTCCCGAAAGGGGCACTTATTTTCTGAAGTTTACTTTCTCCTTCTTTGTTTTTCTTCGAATCCCTTTCATTTTTAACCCTAAGTTCCAGATATACCGGAAAGGACAGGTGGCAGGTTTGGTTTCACGGAATTCCGTTTTGCAAGGGAAATGCCCCGTTTCGTTGGCACGTTTGTCCAAACCTAATGAATCATGATGTTCGACTACATTTAAAGTAAAAAAAAGGAGAGAAATTTCCCCAGCAAGTCCGCCTTATACAAATCCCCACAGAACTTCCCTTGTACAAATCCCCACAGAACTTCCCTTGTACAAATCCCCACAGAACTTCCCTTGTACAAATCCCCACAGAACTTCCCTTTGTACAAATCCCCACAGAGCCTCCCTTTGTAAAAATTCCCCAGCGAGCTTTTCCAACAAATCCCGGCAAGTCCGCTTTGCAACAAATCCCCGGCAAGACCGCCTTGTACAAATCCCCACAGAGTATCCCCAATAAAATCCCCGTTGAGAATCTCCAAGCAAAACGGGACACAAAAAAGGGTGCCTTACAAGGCAAATCATCACAGAATTTGAAAGTACAAGCCTGAGCAGTCCAAAAGGGTTTCGCCATTTGAATCCAATCAATGGCAGGACTTCTCAACAGAAATAAGGACACAACAAAGCAACTGGAACAATAAAGGTCACCGAACCAACCGCCATTTCCGAACTAACAATTGTTCTTTGTTTGAGAAGTTGAAACAGGTATAATCCAAGACAACCGTGCAAGAGGCAAGTGTCACCCAAAGAAGAAGGTACATGAGTACAAGAAACAGTTCGGCAACAAGGAATCCACTCGAAAGGTAATTTTCCACGAAATTCTCTTTTTCCTTTTACTAAAACAAGAAAATTCAAAAAAAAGGGTGTCGGTTAGTATCCTCGAACTTTTTCCTTTAATCAGGATTAGGGTTTTAAACCCTAAACTGAACTCTTTTCCTTTAGTCAGCATTAGGTCTTTAAACCCTAAACTGAACTTTTCCCTTTAATCAGGATTAGGGCTTTAAACCCTAAACTGAACTCTTTCCTTCAGTCAGCATTAGGGTTTTAAACCCTAAACTGAACTCTTTCCTTCAGTCAGCATTAGGGTTTTAAACCCTAAACTGAACTCTTTTCCTTTAGTCAGCATTAGGGTTTTAAACCCTAAACTGAACTTTTTCCTTTAGTCACCATTAGAGTTTTAAACCCTAAACTGAACTTTTCCCTTTAATCAGGATTAGGGTTTTAAACCCTAAACTGAACTTTTCCCTTTAATCAGGATTAGGGTTTTAAACCCTAAACTGAACTCTTTCCTTCAGTCAGCATTAGGGTTTTAAACCCTAAACTGAACTCGTTCCTTCAGTCAACATTAGGGTTTTAAACCCTAAACTGAACTCGTTTCCTTCAGTCAGCATTAGGGTTTTAAACCCTAAACTGAACTTTTCCTGTAGTCAGCATTAGGGTTTTAAACCCTAAACTGAACTCTTTCCTTCAGTCAGCATTAGGGTTTTAAACCCTAAACTGAACTCTTTTCCTTTAGTCAGCATTAGAGTTTTAAACCCTAAACTGAACTTTTTCCTTTAGTCAGCATTAGGGTTTTAAACCCTAAACTGAACTCTTTTCCTTTAGTCAGCATTAGGGTTTTAAACCCTAAACTGAACTTTTCCCTTTAATCAGGATTAGGGTTTTAAACCCTAAACTGAACTCTTTACTTCAGTCAGCATTAGGGTTTTAAACCCTAAACTGAACTCTTTCCTTCAGTCAGCATTAGGGTTTTAAACCCTAAACTGAACTCTTTTCCTTCAGTCAGCATTAGGGTTTTAAACCCTAAACTGAACTTTTCCTGTAGTCAGCATTAGGGTTTTAAACCCTAAACTGAACTTTTCCCTGTAGTCAGTATTAGGGTTTTAAACCCTAAACTGAACTCTTTTCTTTCAGTCAGCATTATGGTTTTAAACCCTAAACTGAACTCTTTCCTTCAGTCAGCATTAGGGTTTTAAACCCTAAACTGAACTCTTTTCCTTCAGTCAGCATTAGGGTTTTAAACCCTAAACTGAACTTTTCCTTCAGTCAGCATTAGGGTTTTAAACCCTAAACTGAACTTTTCCCTGTAGTCAGCATTAGGGTTTTAAACCCTAAACTGAACTTTTCCTTTTAATCAGGATTAGGGTTTTAAACCCTAAACTGAACTCTTTCCTTCAGTCAGCATTAGGGTTTTAAACCCTAAACTGAACTCTTTCCTTCAGTCAGCATTAGGGTTTTAAACCCTAAACTGAACTCTTTTCCTTCAGTTAGCATTAGGGTTTTAAACCCTAAACTGAACTTTTCCTATAGTCAGCATTAGGGTTTTAAACCCTAAACTGAACTTTTCCCTGTAGTTAGCATTAGGGTTTTAAACCCTAAACTGAACTCTTTTCCTTCAGTCAGCATTAGGGTTTTAAACCCTAAATTGAACTTTTCCCTGTAGTCAGCATTAGGGTTTTAAACCCTAAACTGAACTCTTTTCCTTCAGTCGGCATTAGGGTTTTAAACCCTAAACTGAACTTTTCCTTCAGTCAGCATTAGGGTTTTAAACCCTAAACTGAACTTTTCCCTGTAGTCAGCATTAGGGTTTTAAACCCTAAACTGAACTCTTTTCCTTCAGTCAGCATTAGGGTTTTAAACCCTAAACTGAACTTTTCCTTCAGTCAACATTAGAGTTTTAAACCCTAAACTGAACTTTTCCTTCAGTCAGCACTAGGGTTTTAAACCCTAAACTGAACTTTTCCTTCAGTCAGCATTAGGGTTTTAAACCCTAAACTGAACTTTTCCTTTAGTCAGCATTAAGGTTTTAAACCCTAAACTGAACTTTTACTTTAGTCAGCATTAGGGTTTTAAACCCTAAACTAAACTCTTTCCTTTAGTCAGCATTAGGGTTTTAAACTCTAAACTGAACTTTTTCCTTTAGTCAGCATTAGGGTTTTAAACCCTAAACTGAACTCTTTCCATTCAGTCAACATTAGGGTTTTAAAACCCTAAACTAAACTTTTCTTTTAATCAGGATTAGGGTTTCAAACCCTAAACCGAACTTTTTCCCTTTGTCAGATTAGGGCCCCAACCCTAAACTGAACTTTTCCCTAGTTGGTCGGCATTAGGGTTTCAACTCTAAACTGAACTCCTCCCCAGCTAGTCAGCATTAGGGCTCCAACCTTGAACTGAATTATTTCCATTCCACCAGCATTAGGGCTTCAACCCTAAACTGAGCATTCTTACCTTGTGGCAATATTAGTGATCCAATCCCGGAGTTGACATTTTATAGACTGAAATCTTCCAATTCCTTCATCAATTCTACAAAACTTCCTGGCAAATAACTCACGAAATCTTCCTAGTGAAACTGGGGCAGAAAATTTCGTTCGTTTGTTTTTCCCCGCAGGTCTGACCTCGAGGTGCATGGATCGAAACGACCCACGAGATGAGCCTCAACCCAGAATAAAAAAAAGAGAAGATGCTCCGAGATGCTTGAAAAAATGAAGGGCGGATCGCTCCAAGTTTCGATCAAGGTCCCGAGTTCTACCTCTCTCGTCTCACTCGGCGTCGCAAAAGATAAACAAGCACATACAACTTGCAAGCATCAAGATTCGGATCGAAGACTACAAGCAAAATCAGCTAAGACCCGAGATCAAGTTGCAAAAGAATCATAGATAGGAATCTTGTAACTAGCAAGTGACAAGCATAAGTATTTAGTTCAGTTTCAATTTTTTTTCTTTGGTTTGTATTAAGGCGGTCAGTAAAGCAACAGTGACAATAGCAACAGCAGTAACAACAAGCATTGCAGTCCCATGGTAGTCCCAGCTACCAAAGTTTCCCGAACTACATTGACTTGATTCCTGTTTAGCCCAGGATATGTAGGAAATCTTTGAAGCGAAGATTCGGTCAAATCTTTCAAAAAAAAGTGCTTCACACGGAGTATTCCAATAGGCAAAAATCGCTCATATCCGCTCACTTTATCTTTGCACGAAAACTCTTCGTGTTTCCGAACAAAGAGGGGCAGCTGTGAGCACGTGATTTTTGTTCTACGCAACAATCACTCCAAAAGAAATAAAAATAATAGTAAATGATCTTGCTGTACAATTTTTTGGATTTTTTTACGCGGCATTTCGTTAGTTATTGGTAATTTTGACCATTTTTTTTTAATTTTTTTTATCAAACAAAATACAAAAAATGTGTGTCATGTGTAGTTGAATCATAGTCCGGTTATTAAAAGGAAAATCACGAAATATGCGTGTTTTGTCCTATTTGTCGCCTTGGTGATTTTACCTATTTTTTATAGCTTTGATATGTGTGTAATAATTGTATTAAGTGTTTAATTAATGGGGTTTAATTTTGTTTAATTAGGTTTTTGTTTTAAAATTAAAAATAAAAGAAAAAGAGTGCAAAATTGGCCTGAAATCAAGTTTGGGCCTGTTTCCCATTGAAAATCTGAGGCCCAAATCGAGCCCAAAACGTGTGTTTGGCCCGGTCCAGACTAGCTGACCTCAGGGGCGTCCAAACGACGTAGTTTTTATCTGGTCTGATCTGGGCCGCTGATCTCAGAATGATCAACGGCCAAGATCACATCCCCCGTACCCACGTATAGATCCGACCCGTTCAACCTTGGTCCAACCCAGCCCCGTGCACTTGAAACGACACCGTTTCCCTTTAGTAGATAGATCACATCCATTGATCATCAGCAATCCAACGGCCAACATCCAATTACTCACCCCGTATATAAACCCTTCCCCCTTCACCCCGCGCCTAAGCCAAACCCCCCTGCCTTAGGTCGTCCTCACCACAGACCCAAACCCACGGAACCCTAGCCGCCCCCTTTCCCTTCACCATTAATCCCGGCGGCATGGACGCCGGTGACCCCCACTTTAACACCATAGATTCACCTCACCACCCTGAACCCAAATCCACCAACCGCTTAGCTCGAATCCCCTCCCACCTCCTCGAATCTTCATTTGAAGATTCGAGTCGGACCTCGACTTACACCGATCTACCCCAGCTTCACACCAGGCAGTCCCCGGACCTCCCTCGTGACCAAACCATGCTTGGTTTGGTCCGAATCTAACCGTGGAAATCCAAATTCCAAATCTGCCATCTAGGAACCCTAGAAACCCCGGGCCTGGTCTGTGTCCGTTTGAGCCAAGTGATTAGGGTCTAATGGACCTTAATAGAAGTGTTCTCAGTTGAGAACACTTCGATTAAAGTCCGTTCAACCCCAAGAAGGATCTTTTCAAATACGAGCTGGCTTTCTGATTTTTCAAGGACTTTAAGGTAAGTTTGTTTTTCTTTTCTTTATTCAGTTCATGTGTTTGTTAAAGGTCTGTTCGTATGGCCAAACGTCTTGTTTAATTTGTGTTTTTGAATTTTTATCAACTGTTGTTTCCCACCTTGCCCGGATCTCTGTATTCGATCAAATTTTCCTTCCATTTACTGATCATGTGTATGTGTGTAAGCTGTACAATCATTTGAACTTAAAATTGATTGATTAATTAATTCCCCAGTACAACTTTTGCTTAGTCAGTGCAATTTGAATCGCATGTTTGATACTGTTAGATTTCTGATCATGGTTTTTGATTGTATATGTTATAATTAGTATAGTCGATTCGATACGTGTCGTCGAATAGTTTCAGCTGTTTGAATGATAACAATTTGATCTGTTCTTGCTGAACATTTGTTTGAATCAAATTGGGAATTGAGTATAGCTACTTATAGTTGTTAATTTGAATCAGAAATCTAAGGATTTGGTTTGTAGTTGCAGTCTGAATTGGTGGCATGTGCACTTGTGCACAACATGTGCATAAAGGCCCTTTTTAGAGATTAAAATGACTTGACAACATATGTTGTCAGGTTATATTCTTGCTGCCCATGTCTGCTTTTAGTTTAATAAGCTGATTAAAAGGGATGTCAGGAATCTCGTGGGAGGGTTTCATATTTTAAAATGTTGAGTGGAAAAACAACAAGAAAGGAGGAGGGTTCTAATGTGTTTAACAGACTAAAAGGGGCTGATGCGAGGCTATAAAGGGGGGGGGCATAACTTCTATTTTGAGGGGACTGAAATTGGGAACTAAAATTTAGATTGATTTTGGAAACTGATTTGGTTTTAGAAAGCACAAATACAGAGAGAGATACCACAGAATAGGCATATACAGACACATACACAAGAGAGAAAAACATACAGAAAAATCAGAAACTGTTTCTTCCTACTGTTGTTTGGGTTTCATTTGTTCAACATGTTCAATCAATTCTGATTTCTTCCAAGTCTCAACTAAGTCTATTGGTTGGTTTGCATTGGTTGTTCTCCTGGACTTGGTTTGTTTTGGAGCATTGTTTCTACTGCACTGTTTGCTGCTGTTATTTTGTTACTGCTTGTTCCATCGGCTATCGTTGCATCTTGCACTGGGATTTGTCCTGTTGTTATCTGCTGTTACTGCTGCTGCTTCTGTTGCCATTGTTACTCTACTGACTTCTCTCCTTCTTCAATTGTAAGCATTTCCAGGTACACACTTCTGAAACCATGTTTGCTGAAAGCTTGAAGTTTGAAGTAGAAATAAAGAAATGAATGTTGTTTACTTTACAATACTTGTATTAAAAACATAGCAAAAAGTTGAGTGTTAGTTAGCTTGTATTTGTTTAAGTTCATTTTATCTACAATTACTCTGTATGAATTAATATACATCCTAACCGAGGTGGATTACTAGATAGTATTATTATTAGATCAGATGTGCCGGGAGATGATATATTTGTTAGATCAGTTTATAGCTCATTAAAATATACCTTTGTGCAATATGTACTTAATAGAAGTTTTAGTCTATTTAACACTACGTGGTTATAGTTGTTAAGAGGTCTGTATGACGAGGAGTGCGTGTGTGTTTAGTATATCGGCAGTCAAATCTCAGTTTCTATTCTTGTTTCCCTAACATGTAAGGCAGGATGCTTTAATTCAACAGAAAGACTCATCATAATTCTGAATCGTTTAAACTAACTCTATCAAATTGGGTCGCGTTAGGCAGTTTATAGGATCACGTCTGAATCTCATTGGTATTAGTTTATAATAGTCAATGCTGTTTAATCTGTTCAAAAGGTCAGTTCGAATAAAATGAGACAAACGCCTAGGGTGAGTTTAGCATGATATTTGTCTTGTATGCAATTTCTTTTGTCAAATTGAAAGCATGTCCAATAAAGCACAAAATTTTTTCCACCTCGCAATAATCAATCAGATAATTAATAAGAGGTTGGGATTAGCTAAGCCTGTAATTCAATTAGCATACATTTTCTTTCTTCTATTTTTAGAGACAAACATAATAGAAATATAGTCACTTTAGGATATTCTTTCTAAAATAATGAGACGAACCTCGTAAAATAAAAATGCAAATTGCGGGGCCCTCAATAATTAACCATAATAAATACTTAGAATTTGGGCTGGACTGTTTAGTGAATTTCGCTGCCTTCCCCAAAGATAATAACGCGTTAGACTCTTTAGGCGCGACTCAATTAAATTACATTCTTAAATTCGGGTGCGCATTTATGTGACCCAAATTCAAATCTCAACGGAGTCGAAATGTGTTAACAACTACGGGTGCATTGATTGTGACGTGATTCGAGATGCATTTTCACGACGTTGCAATTCTATAAAAATAAATGATAATAATAAAATCGGTTTAAATTTAATAAATCACATAAGTCACAACATGTATTCAAATAAGATATTTAGCCATTGTAACAATTTAAGCGACCGTGCTAGAACCACGGGATTCGAGGGTGCCTAACACCTTTCCTCGGGTCAACAGAATTCCTTACTTAAAATTTCTGGTTCGCAGACTTCATTTGGAAAAGTCGAAAATTTCCTCGATTTGGGATTCAATATAAACCGGTGACTTGGGACACCAAAAGCCAAACTTTTCCCAAGTGGCGACTCTGAATTAAAATAAATAATCTCATTTCGAATATTGTCACTTAAATTGGAAAAACTCTCACGCGCATTTAACCCTTTGGGGCGGGCGCGCAAAAAGGAGGTGTGACAATAACTAGGAGCAGAAACAACAAAGATTAACAAAGACAACCTAACACAATAAAAGAAAAGTTTATCTTTCTTCCACCTTCAAAATGAACACAAACATATACTTATATATAGGGGTGGTAAATGGGCGGGTTGGACTGAATTTGGGCGGGTCAAGATGGGTTAGGTCAATAAATGGGTCATTACCCAACCTAGCCCGAAGTGTACTTGGGCTAAGATGGGTTGGGTCAAGATGGACTAAATAATGGGTCATAACCCAACCCGCCCAACTTGACCATATTTTAGAACCATGCTCATCTTGCATAAAAAAAAGTCTTTTACCTTAAAATGTGTAAGTCGAAATTTTTTTTTGAGGTGGGGGCGAGTGGGTGATGCAGAAAAACGAAATTACAGAAAATAGAAAATTAAAAATAAAAGAAAACATAATTTTTTTTGAAATACAAAAAAAAAAATTTGAAAGGAGGGGGTTTGGGGGGGGGGAGGTGGTGCAGGAAAAAAACAGAAAATTGAAAATACAAAAAAAAAGTATAATTTTTTTTAGGGGAGGGGGGTTTTGCGGGGGTGGGTGGTGAGTGGGTGGTGCAGGAAAAAAAATAGAAAAATAGAAAATACAAAAAATAAATAAGTAAATTTTTTTTGGGGGTGGGGGGGGGTGGGGAGGGTTGGTGGTGCAGAAAAAAAACTGAAAACTGAAAATACAAAAAAAAGTAAAAAATTGCTTTTTGAGGGGAGGGGGTTTTGCGGGAGGGAGGGGGCAATGTGGGTGGATGGTGCAGAAAAACAAAAGAACATAAAATTAAAAATACAAAAAAAGAAGTAAAATTGGGGCAACTAAATAAATATTTATATAAGTTGGGTTGAGATACCTTTTGTTTTGGGTGAGTTATAAGGGTTGTATTTGGGCTGCTTAATGGGTCAGAATGAACTATAATATAATGGGTTAACTTGGGCTCAACCCAAATTAACTCATGAACTAAAATATTTGTAACCCAACCCATTAATCTCTGGGCGGATTAGGCAGGTTAGATGAGTTTGGGCTCAAATTGCCACCCCTACTTATATTTAGTCCAAATTGGACATTTGATTGAATGTAACGTTGCATATTAAAGTAATGTTATCAAAGTTATGAAATATTTCCAATAAGAGACGCTACATAACTTTAGAGTAATAAAGCCGTTTCAAATAGCAAATTGATTATCATAATAAAACAAACTTATTTTGATATTCATAATGATACTCATTCAAGGTTAGTAAAAATATTATATTTAAAGCTATTAAATTTTTCAGTTATAGATAATAAAATATATTCAATTAATTGATATAATAAAGACTCATTAAGATAATATTAAAGAATGAATCTAAATATCAATTTGAATATTTCCTTTTGAGTTATTAAAATTATTTTTCTAACAATCCCCCACATAACTCAAAAACAATATTATAATAAAATAAAAAAAAATTTGCTGGGTTTCACAAATAAGCATAATGCGTCGAATCTGGTGTCTCTTGGACTATGAACCAGACCTAGATAAAATAAAAATAAACTTACAGAACAATTGGTGAAGTTTAGAACTTCTATGAACCAAGAATTCTTTTGTAAGTTTAGTGTCTTATCTATCACATTATACCCGCACACACTTTATTGTTTATCGCAGTTTTGCGCTAATAGGCCATGCACGCGCCTGGTTTTCATGAGTGCTCTAGAAATTTCGTCACAAATTTTATAGGAGCGGCCCCACTCCACACTCGTATAGGTCCATCCATCAAGTGTATTCTGCGGCACAATACACCACCTATAAAAAGGCTATGGATTATTGGATTAAGAGTTTAATAACTCAAACTCACATTTCTTGCAGTCTTGCACTATGTACATATGCACCATAGGAAGAGACATACTTTAATAGTGCACATTTGATCAACTAATGACTTGTTATTACCCATATGAACCTGCTTCATGGGATCTCCAATCACATAAGTTGGGTTACCATCATTGTTGATACATCTCAAATTGGCAAAAGTCTCAACCCCTCAATATTTTACTTATAAGTCAAGGGATCGGCCAAATCCTCTTTTGACTACACGTAATATGTATAAAAAATTCTCATCTCTAAGCAATTGCTTTATGACATTATATCTTAAAATAATATGTCAACGTTTCCCATTGAAAGATTTATTTTCATACAATGGTTATTGCACCTTGGCAATCCTAATTCATCGATACAAATATTGTCGGTTTAATTCCTAGTGGAATACATGCCAAGAGGTTGCTTAATCAGCTTCACTGCCAGGCAATTTTAATATCATAACACCCACCAAAGGTGATCACACAATAACTAGCTAGTTTTTTCTCATCTGAATCAGAGATTCAATATCATCACTGTATCTTTTTAATACAGTAGAAAATCCACATACAAAATACTAACTTATAGTATTTCTCAAATAAAGCATAAAATCAATAACTAAAACTTGAAGGTTACGTTTTCTCTGAAGGCGCAGGTTAAGCAGAGGTTTGCTAACGTGCTCTATCAACGATGTTGCGCTGGAAACGGCGGGCAGGCAAAATTCCGACCACTAGGATGAAGGTAGATGGTGATATGAGGGTAATTACTCCACAGTCAGGGGTCCCTCAAGCTATTGAACCACTGCAATTGAGTAATTGGGTAACTACTGGAGAAGGATCAAGCTGCATGCAACAGAAAACAACGATGCCGGAGATGCTACAGAAGGAGGAATCATCTAATGCTACTGCTCGAAGACTAAATTTCCCTGAGAAACAAGCTGTACCAAGTCCTATCAAAGGAAACTCTGAAGCTGATGGTTCGATCAAAGGAAACTCTGAAGCTGAAGGTCCGATCAAAGGAAACTCTGAAGTTGAAGGTCCTACTATGGCGGATGTGGTGAAAAACAATCGCGCTCAACATCTAGGTATGAAATTGAAGTTTTTCCCTCCAGTCATTAAAAATGGAGTTAAAGTTGTGCAATTAAATGAGATCGAGATGGAGAAACAGAGTAGACAATGGAGAAATACTTTGATTGGCTATGTATTAGGAGGTATGCCTAGTTTCAAAGAGATGCAACAATTTGTGTATGGAGTTTGGCACTTTGTGTCAACTCCTAGAGTATTCCTTCATGATGATGGATACTTCATATTCAAATTTGAATCGGAGGATAATAAGAACTTATTGTTTCATAATGGGCCATATACATTCAATAGTAGGCCGATGATCTTAAAGGAATGGATACCAGATTTCAAAATGAACAAGGAGCCTCTGCGACTTGTTCCTCTGTGGGTATCATTCCCTAAGCTACCTCTTCAATGCTGGACTGAGGAAAATTTGGGCAGATTGGCTAGCTATCTAGGTCGGCCAATATGTACTGATAAATTGACAGCAACAGGAGATACGATATCATATGCTAGAGTTCTCATTGAGATGGACATAACTCAGCAACTTCCAGAGGTGATAACAATTGAAAAATCTGATGGAACCATATGGCAGCAAGATATAGACTTTGAGTGAAAGCCTAGATTCTGTCAAAACTGTGCACACTTTGGGCATTTCACTGAAAGTTGTGGAAAAGAGGATCAGCAGAAACAAAATGTTCAGAAGAAAGAGCAGAATAAAGTGAACAGAAGCCAGCACATGAGAAGAAAGAATGGAAAGTTAAGCAGACAAAACCAAAGCCACAAGAACCTATTGCTGTTGAGGAAGATCATAGTGTCCCTACCAAAGTGCAAGTTCAAAGAATTGGAAAGCAGGTAGTAGTGTTTCAAGAACAAAGGCAGGGAAATCAACATGAGGATCAGTGTCACCAGGAGGAAGATTTGGATAGTGATTCAGAGGAATCCCTGGGGATAAACCAATATTCAGCCTTGAGATGTTATGAAGAAGCAGTTGAAAGGAGAGTAATTAGAGACTTGCTAAGAAACATCCTCCATGATTTTCTGTTCCTGAAATATTATAGGGCTTAATAAAGCCCACAAGCAAAAAGAATTCAAGGACTTTTTGCTTGGAAAAAAGATAGATCTAATTGGTTGCCTTGAAACTAGAGTTAAACAACATAAAGCTGTAAAAATAATCAGAAAGTTTGGAAATGATTGGGAGTTCTATATAGATTATACTCATGCTCCTAATGGAAGAATATGGGTTGGATGGAGGAAAACTTCAGTTGCTGTTAATATTAGATATAGTACTGCACAATTGATTCACTGTTTTATTGAGGATAGACAATCTCAATTCAATTGTGAATTGACATATGTGTATGGTTACAATACAACTGCAGGGAGAAAACCATTGTGGGATCAATTAAGGAACATTAAAGGTTCTATAAATGGACCTTGGATACTATTGGGAGACTTTAATACTATACTATCTAGTGATGATA
Source organism: Nicotiana sylvestris (assembly GCF_000393655.2). Classification (NCBI taxonomy): domain Eukaryota; kingdom Viridiplantae; phylum Streptophyta; class Magnoliopsida; order Solanales; family Solanaceae; genus Nicotiana; species Nicotiana sylvestris. The sequence continues at coordinate 13,923,412 of NC_091058.1, forward strand.
GAGTTAATGGAGTACCGGTACATCCTGTTGAGACTGTGGACTTTCAGAATTGCATCACAGATTTGGGAATGGGACAAGTGAATAGAAAAGGGTGCCAGTTTTCCTGGTGCAACAAAGAGATGAGAATGAAAGGATATACCGTCATATTGATTGGGTGTTTGGTAATGCTGAATGGTTTCAAACTCATGGTAGTATTGAGGCTAACTATCTGAATCCTGAGTGTTCAGATCACTCTCCCATTGTGATTAACACTATGATAGATAAACAATACCTTAAGAAGCCATTTAGACTGCTGAATGTCCTACTACAACAGGATACTTTCAAGGCAATTGTTCAGAATGTGTGGCAGCAGAATATTGAGGGACATTGTATGTATGAAGTGTGGCAGAAGTTGAAGCTGGTGGAAGCAGAGACTAAATAGCTGAATAAAGAATACTCATCTTTAGAAGGCAGAATAATGAATTTGAAGCAAAAGTTGGGGGAAACTCAAGACAAATTAGCAGAAGCTTTGTTTAACAGTAGCCTGATCAATGAAGAGAAAGAGATACTAGTAGAGATGGAGAAATGGGGCACTATTCATGAAAAAGTTCTTCGACAGAAATCCAGAGCTACATGGATTTCCTCAGGGGACTCAAATACCAGATTCTTTCATGCTCATATGAAAGCTAGACAGGCAAGGAACATAATCTCTTCTATACAGAATGAACAAGGAGTCCTACTCACTGATCCAAAACTTATCCAACAAGAATTTCTTCAGTTCTTTAGAAAGTTATTGGGTACTGCTGCCGAGGAACTGCCTTGTATTGATACAACTATTGCAAGGAATGACTCATGCTTAACTATAGACCAATAGAAAGTTTTGATTAAGCATATTACTAGAGAGGAGGTAAGCCAAATTGTTCAAAACCTTCTCAATGATAAAGCCCCGGGAATTGATGGCTTCCCAGCTGAGTTCTTTAAAACAAACTGAAGTGTTATTTGGGAAGACATAATAACAGCAGTGATGCAATTCTTTGAGAATGGCCAGCTTTTGATAGAAATGTACTACTATAACTCTAGTGCCTAAAGTACCAGACCCCACCTTGGTTAAGGATTTTAGACCAATAGCTTGTTGTTCAACTATATACAAGACTATTGCTAAAATACTGACTGAAAGGTTGAAGACAATGGTGGATAGGATAGTAGGCCCTTATCAGTCAGCTTTTATTGAAGGAAGGAGTATACTAGACAATGTCATAGTAGCTCATGAATTGGTGAAAGGATATTATAGAAAAGGGGTGTCTCCTAGGTGTATGGTAAAGATTGACATTAGGAAAGCCTATGATTCAGTGAAGTGGAATTTTTTACAGATGGTGTTGCTTGAATTTGGGTTTCCTGTGAAGATAGTAAATTGGATAATGACTTGTGTTTCAACTGTCAGTTATGCCATTGATCAATGGAGGACTGACTACCAGATTCCAAGCAAAAAGGGGCTCATGCAGGGGGACCCAGTGTCACCCTACCTGTTTATATTGGCAATGGAGTACTTGAACAGAAACTTGAAGAAGCTGAATGCTAATCCTGATTTTAACTATCACCCCAGATGTTCAAAGCTCAACCTAATTCATATATGTTTTGCAGATGATCTACTATTGTGTTGCAGGGCAGACAAAATTTCTATCCAGTTGATGTTGCAGGCTTTCAATCATTTCTCTGAAGTGTCTGAACTTAAAGCCAATATGGAGAAGAGTTCATTGTATATAGCAGGGGTATCAAATGAATTCAAATACCAGATTATACAAGAGATGGGCTTTGTTACTGGTGAAATTCCTTTCAACTACCTAGGTGTTCCTCTATCTTCAAGGAAGATTATAGTTCATCAGTGTCTACCCCTAGTAGAGAAAATGATTACAAGAGTTAGATGTTGGTCAACCAAACTATTATCATACAGTGGAAGGTTGCAACTAATAAAAAGTATTATGTTTGAGATGCAGACTTACTGGGCTTAGACCTTCTTACTGCCTAAGAAGGTCATCAACATGGTGACTAGTATATGTAGAACATTTCTTTGGACAGGTACAAATGAGGTGTCTAGGAAAGTTCTAGTGGCTTGGGAGAAACTATGCATGCCTAGAGCAGCTGGAGGCCTGAACATAATAAACTTCTACAGATGGAATAAGTCAGCAATTTGTAAATTGTTGTGGGCTGTCAACCAGAAGAAAGACAGTCTATGGGTGAAATGGATTCACTGCTTTTACATAAAGCAGAAGACTATATCAGATTTCCCTATTCCTAAACAAGCAAGCTAGCTAGTTAGGAAAATATTGGAGGCAAGAAAATGGTTAGAGAATTATGGGGATCCTGCAACAATCCTAAGAAGCTGTGAATCACAAGGGAAGTTCAGCATAAAGAAAGCATACAAATTCTTTACTCCACAGTTTCAGAAAGTAGAATGGAAGAAAGCAGTATTGGTACAAAGCATTATACCCAGGCATCAGTTTATTCTATGGCTAGCAATACAAAACATATTGGCTACTGTGGCAGGCTAGAGAAATGGGGAATCCAAGTTGATAAAAGATGTGTACTGTGCACAACTGGAAGAGATGAAACATTGGAGCATATGTTATTTGAATGTACTTACTCACAACATATGTGGAAATCTATATTGAGCTGGCTAGGCATACAAAGAAGGATAGGGAACTGGCACGAAGAAGTGCAATGGGTGGCAAGCAAAGTTAGTACCAGACCATGGACTCACATATTGGGATTCCTCCTTGCATCTACAGTATATCACATATGGGGTGAAAGAAATGCGAGAAGGTTTCAGTTGAAGAAGCAAGAAATCAGACAGAGAACAAGAGATATAGCTATACAGTTACATATTAAAGGTCAATATAATTGTAAATGGAAAAGTGTATTAGATAGATTGAATTGGTACCCAGTAGGAAAGTATAGAAATGGTTGTAAATATCTGAGAAACTAACTCAATAGTCCAAATGAGTTAGATGCATGTAAAGTCATTACTTGGTGAAATAAAAATTTTATTTTAACCAAAAAAAAAATAAAGCATAAAATCATCTCAAATGAAGTAAAAGTTTACTTCTGTATAAGTGTCTTTTGAAACATCTTTTAACACATAAGAATTTAGTTTTCTTTTTGGTATCTTCCATACCGTAATACCAAAGTAAAAAGTTTTAAAATATAGAAGCAACTTTAACTTCTACAGAAATATCTCAAATCAGTAGGAGACGGGTCATAAATCAACAATTTCTTCACCCAAATGACTAAAAGACCCGAAGAAACATAACTTTTAAAAACCAAAAATATAAAATATTTTTGATCTTCCAATACAAATTTTTGCTACAAAAAATCTCAATTTTGTAAGGCTTTATTATGACATTAATAAATAATTTTTATCACCTTTTTCTTTCTTAGGATCAGGTTATATAACTCTGGACATCACGGTCCCCCACATTTTCGAAAATTTCAGGTTAAAGAGATAACTTTTTCATAACTCATAAAGAGTTCTACTTTACAAATAACAAGCTAATAATATAGCTTCACCCAAAGATTATCATATGGATCAATAAGCATGCAATTTATTAATTAATTAAAAAGTCCCAATATCTTAAGTAATAAAAGTAATAAATATTTAAATCCGGTACATCATCACAAGAATAATCAAACCATTTAATCTTATATGCTTTTACAATTCTCATTCACTCAAATCTCCAATTATAGGAATAAAATTAACCCGTCCAAACAATAGAAATTTATCTAGAAATTTTTTCCTGCATATGTCTTGATATAGGTTTGGATAAATCATGTTCATGTGATTTCAAAGAAAATGAAAATACTTCAATTGAAAAATATTTCAAGCTTGGCATAACAAATTTCGTCAATTTTGCTATTGAAGAGATTCATTTAGTAACCCACTTTTTCTATTAGATGGTTACCACTTATAAGTGTAATTCTTAATTAACAATAAGAATCAATCTAACAAGTATAAAATAATTCACCGCAGATCGAAAAGTCCTACTATCAAATTCACATAGTTTGCGCCGAAGTTGAACACATTAATTCTCGAAGAAATTACAATGAGGTATGAAGCCAATCGAAAGCATGAAAGAATATTTTTTAAGAGCCTTTAGAATAAAGTGGTTTCTTAAATAAATATAATTTTGTACCCCTGATTGAATTATATAACTATAGAAATCTATAATTATGTAGGCTTAGGCGTATTCAAATACTAGAAAAAGCGTACCTTAATTTTATGGTGCAATTTATCCTCCATAATGCGATAATGTACAAAATTGAAACAACAACTTGATTAACATATTGCAACCTACAAAAATAATTTGAATACAGGATGATATTCTCCATGATACCATTGTGCAAATGTGAAGTGCAAATTCCATTTTCAGAATTAGAACAACAACTTGTATATCGTCAAATTTGATTCTCTGTAATAAAAGAATGTGTTAATTCTAATCATTAGGAATTATCCAATGAGTCGGTTCAATGATCATATCTCTATATGCATCATCTATTTATGTGATTCAATTAATGAGATCAACTAATCTTTATCTCATAAAGACAATCAAATAAATAATGATTTGTCACACCTCCTTTTTACCCGCCCGAGGGGGGTAAGGGAGTTTTTCCAATTAAAGTTACATTATTCGAAATGTGATTATTTAATTTTAATTTTTTCAGAGTCGCCACTTGGGATAGTTTATTTGGTGTACCAAGTCACCGGTTTATTTTAAAATCCTAAATCGAGGAAATCGACTTTATTTAAAAGTCCGCGAAACCAAAAATTCTAGATAAGGAATTCTGTTAACCCGAGAGAAGGTGTTAGGCATTCCCGAATTCCGTGGTTCTAGCACAGTCGCTTTAACTATTAATAATTGGCCTAATTATCTAATTAGTACATGTTTTAATCCTATTTTGCATTTTTAACTTATAAACACTTTTAATTATTTTAAATTGCTTTTAGGATTTATGGAATTATCTTTTTAACAAGCTACGATTGTTGTACACTTGCCGTTTTGGAACACACCGCGAACCACGCTACATCAAATGCACCCGCGATTCGTGATATGTTTATTTTATTATTGTTCGAAGTTGTTATGACCGGGTCACATAAAATGCACACCCAAATTTGGGAATTAGATATCACAACTATGCCACGGGAACCGTACCCATAGCCGTGATGATTTATTAATCGCGCCTAAAGCAAGCTACGATGTTCATGATTGGATTGTTTCTTCCTAAAACTACTTTGAGATTATTGTAAGGTCATGATTTATAAATATGGAATTATTATTGAAGAAATATATGATTTGAGTTATTATGGACCTATTCACCCATGGTGGTATCAAATTTGCTATTGACTTAACGTCCTTTAATTTGAATCTAAGCTATTACATCGTTCTCTCTTCATTTTGAATACATCTTCCTATCATTCCCTATGAACTACAATCTAATTGAAGAAACTCATTCTGTCTCTCACGAATTCTATTTTTTGACGCTCTTCCTTCATTTTTTGTTCATATATTTCAAGTTGGTAGATAACTAAAATATGATATACAAATCAAAAGGAAATATGGTGAAAGAAAAATAATGGAAACATTGGTTAAGAAAAAAATGAACCTTTTATAGATGAAGATCTTATTCAATACATATGGAGCAAAAAACCTTCAGATTTAATGTGCAAACAAACCACAATCAGAGGAAACGAGCGGAAACCTTTCAAACCGAACTCGACTTCGACCTCTTCGGGCTAGTATTTTGGGTTATCGTTTAAATTGAGTTTGAAGCTTTTGGATTTGATTTTTGGTGATTTTGCTCCTGTTTTTGAGGTATTTTTTTTTTGGTCTTAAACAAGGTAATGAACGACTATATTTTTTTTTTTGAAAGAAATAGGAAGAAAGAATGAAACTAGTAGAAATTCTCTTTAGCATAGAAGAAGAAAATTTGTTTTCTCTCAATTTCCTCCACTCTTTTCTCTCCTCTTTTTCCACTCTTACAATTTGCTTTTTTTTTTTTATAAAAAGAATTCCCACCTTTCTTTACTTTTATTTTTAAAATTCCAACTTTAATTACTTTTATCTTATTTAAAATCCCACTTTGTTTACTTTTTAAAAGAGAATTCCACTTATTTTACTTTTCTTAAAAAAATAATCCACTTTCTTTTGCTTTTCTTTTAAAAATTCTACTTTATTTTACTTTAAATTTTTAAAATTTTCACTTTCTTTTACTTTTTAAAAGAGAATTCCACCTACTTTTACTTTTATTTTTTTAATTACATACTTCCCTTTTTCTTATTTTTTAAATCTCTCCCGAAAATTAAAAAAAAAATTCGTATTTTTTTTATTATTTAAAAATATAAAAAAATATTAATAGTAATAATTCACCTTTTAAAATTTTGTATTTTTACCCTATAATAAAAAGTGTAACAAAGCTAATAATTGTAGGTTAAAACTCCTAAAATATTTACATAGAAGAAGTGACAAAAAATTAAATATTGTCAAAAATTAGGTGTTCACAGCTGCCCCTCCTTGCTGGGAAATATGAAGAGTTTTCAAGCAAAGATAAGGTGAGCCATGTGACTAATTTTTGAACATATCTTTATTCAAAAGAGAAGAAATAAGGATAAGAGAAAAGAGAAAGGGTGCAACCGAGTCTTGGTTTTGGACAACCTACATATCCCGGGTTATAAGGGAATCAGGTCGCGTGTAGTTCAAGAAAAATGATGGAGTGATGAGTTCGAGAGTTGAGTGAGGTCCCGTCGAGGCTCCGATCCGTGGTCCTGTTATTACATCAAAATCAAAATTTAAAAGACTAACTAAATCTATCAACTACGAGTTAAAAGATTTCTATCTACGAGTCTTCTGAAGCTTGATCTTGAGTCTTGGCTGGTTCTTCATGAAGACTCTGATCTGAATCTCGATGCTCATCAGCTGTAGGTGCTGGTTCTTTCTTCTTCAGCTTTTCAGATCAAGGCGGAACATGCAAAGCTTGTGACTTCAATCATATCTTGAGCAACCCGTATCTTTATCCGCTTCCACACTTTGAGTTCACTTCTTTTTTTGTTCTTTTTCTTCTTTTCTTTGTTCTGAATTGAGACTCATTCTTTTGGTCATCGAGAACCCTGTGCCTCGAGGTAAAACCTGCTCAGACATCAAAAACAAACAAACAAATGAAATTTTCTGCCCCAGTTTTCACGAGGAAAATTTCGTGAGTTATTGTAACAAACCCTACACTATTTCTCTATTGAAAGCAATAAAACAAGGATCGTGTGTCTTTAGGAGAAAGAAATTAGGGAGTGGAGCCCTATATCTATAAACACTCAACTTGGGAGTGGAAACCCCGTGTTGGAAAAGGCAACTAGGGGATGAAGACCCTATGTCTAAAAATAATCTCAACTAGGGAGTGGAAACCCTATGTTGACAAAAGGCGACTAGGGGATGGAGACCCTATGTCTAAAATCTCAATTAGGGATTGGAGCCCTATGTTGGAAAAAGGCGACTAGGGAATGGAGGCCCTATGTCTAAAATCTCAACTAGGGGTTGGAGACCCTATATTGGCAAAAGGCGACTAGAGGATGGAGACCCTATGTCTAAAACATCTCAACTAAGGATTGGAGCCCTATGTTGGCAAAAGGCGACTAGGGAATGGAGGCCCTATACCTAAAAATCTCAACTAGGGATTGGAACCCTATGTTGACAAAAGGCGACTAGGGGATGGAGACCCTATGTCTAAAATCTCAACTAGGGATTGGAGCCCTATGTTGGCAAAAGGCGACTAGGGAATGGAGGCCCTATGTCTAAAAATCTCAACTAGGGATTGGAGCCCTATGTTAGAAAAAGACAACTAGGGAATGGAGGCCCTATGTCTAAAATCTCAACTAGGGGTTGGAGACCCTATGTTGGCAAAAGGCGACTAAGGAATGGAGGCCCTATGTCTAAAATCTCAACTAGGGGTTGGAGATCCTATGTTGGCAAAAGACGACTAGGGGATGGAGACCCTATGTCTAAAAAATCTCAACTAGGGATTGGAGCCCTATGTTGGCAAAAGGCAATTAGGGAATGGAGACCCTATGTCTAAAAATCCCAACTAGGGATTGGAGCCCTATGTTGGTAAAAGGCGACTAGGGAATGGAGACTCTATGTCTAAAATCACAACTAGGGATTGGAGCCCTATGTTGGAAAAAGGCAACTAGGGGATGGATACCCTATGTCTAAAAATCTCAACTAGGGATTGGAGCCCAATGTTGGCAAAAAGGCGACTAGGGAATGGAGGCCCTATGTCTATAAATCTCAACTAGGGATTGGAGCCCTATGTTGGCAAAAGGTGACTAGGGAATGGAAGCCCTATGTCTAAAAATCTCAACTAGAGATTGGAGCCCTATGTTGGCAAAAGGCGACTAGGGAATGGAGGCCCTATGTCTAAAAAATCTCAACTAGGGGTTGGAGACCCTATGTTGGCAAAAGCATAAAAGATTGAGATTGGGATTTTAAACTACCATTTTTGTTTGAATTGTCTTCTTATCTCTTTTTTTTTTCATTTCATTTCATTTTTTCATTTTTTAGTAAGAATGCAGGAAAGAATTTGGAGGAGACTTCCCTTTTGGATTGATTATTGCTACAAAGTTATTTCTAGCACTTGCGCATTTCTTTTTTTTTTGGTTGCACCTGCTTCTTGCACGGTTGCTTTGTGTGATGACCCAAAATGTCGTCTTTAAATTAAATAATCATCTCAGTATTTTTAAGACCTTGAAAAGCGGTATCAATAATTCCTCGACTTGCGTGCGCATTTCGTATAATTTTTTGGAAGGTTTTTATGTGAAAATGGATTAAACTGTGAACTAGAACTTTAAAACTCAATTGAGTTGACTTCGGTCAACATTTTGAGCAAACGAACCCGGATAAAAGTTTTGACCATTCCGGTAGTTCCGTATTGTGAATTGGGACTTGATCATATGCCCGAAAGCGAATTTGGAGGTCCCTAGATCAAATTATCGCCATTTAACGGAATCTAGAAATCTAAGGTTAAAGATTTCTTGGGTTTGACCGGAGAGTTGACTTTTTGATATCGGGGTCGGAATCTAGTTCTAAAAATTTTCACAGCTTTGTTATGTAATTTATGACTTGTGTGCAAAATTTGAAGTCAATCGGACTTGATTTGATAGGTTTTTGCATCGAATATAGAAGTTGGACGTTCTTAGTTTCATTAGACTTGAATGAGGATGTGATTCACGGTTTTAGCATTATTTGATGCGATTTGAGGTTTTGACTAAGTCCGTATCATATTTTAGGACTTGTTGGTGTATTTTGTTGAAATCCCAAGGGCCTCGGGTGGATTTCGGAAGGTCAACAAATAGAAAAAGTTGCTGAAATTCTCTTTGGGAAGCTGCTGTCTTTTTTTTTACAGCATCATACACAGTACCCAGTGAATAGTGCAGTGTACAGTACCCCGTGTACAGTACCTGTGAACAGTACACCGTGAACAGTATCGTGTACAGTACCCTGTGAACAGTACCGTGAACAGTCCCCCCGTGGACAGTCGTGAACAGTGTGAACACGTGAACATTAAGTTCTGAAAATGGGACTTTTTAGCGAATTGGTGCTCGGGAAGAGGCGATTTTCGCGATATTTTCAGAGAAAACAACAAGGTAAGTGTTCTTAACTTAATTTTGGTTAGATTACCCGAATCTATTACTAGTTTTGGTATTTAATTGGTGATTTTAATTGGGAAAAATCTTGAAAACCCTCTTGGTTTAATTTGAAGATTTGAGGGTCGAGTTTATGTCGGATTTTAGTAAAATTGGTATGGTTGGACTCTTGGTTAGATGAGGTTTCATATTCCGTATTTTTTGTCGGGTTCCGAGACGTGGGCCCCACGGGCGAATTTTTAGTGCAATTTCGGATTTTTAATGGAAAATGTAGAATTTCATATAGAATTAATTCCTATAATTTTTATTGACTGAATCGAATTGTTTATGACTAGATTTGGGAATTTTGGGCACGAATTCGCGAGGCAAAGGCTTATTGAAATTTTGAATTGGTTGCAAAGCGAGGTAAGTGTTTGGTCTAACCTTAGCTTGAGGGATTAGGAGTTGTGTCTTATTTGCTACATGTTAATTGTGGAGTACGACGTATAGGCATGGTGACGAGTATCTATACGTTGGTGTCAAGCATGCCCGTGAGTCTTATATTATAATTGTTATGACTCCGTTGTGGTTTATTGCGCTTCATATGTTATTATTATTATTGTTCTCTTGTCGGGATGTTTGTTTGATATTATTGTTCCCTTGCCGGGATATTTGTTTGATATTATTGTCTTCCTTGCCGGGATGTTATTGTTTTGATGTTGTTTCCCTTGCCGTTTATTTGATTGTTGTACTATTGTTCCCTTACCAGAATTTTATTGTGATTTCATTTATTTCCTTGCCCTTATTTCTTGTGATTGTTGTTTGGGTGAGGAAGAGTGTTAAAGCACGAAGGGTAATGCCGTGTATGATTTTGTGAGGAAGAGTGTAAAGCACGAAGGGTGATGTCGTGCCGCACGATGTATAATTCCGTGCCGATTATATTGATTTTATGGTGAGGAAGAGTGTAAAGCACGAAGGGTGATGCCGTGTATTTTATATTGATTCTTATGGTGAGGACGAGAGTAAAAGCACGAAGGGTGATGTCGTGCACTTGTCCTTGATTTTTCCTGATTCTAATTGAGTTATGTTGTCCTGTACGTTTATTTACTGATTTTCCGTTATTACTTGATTTTATTTCGATGTTATAGATTCCCTTACCCTATTTGCCTTGTGTTTGTTGCTTGGGTGAGGAAGAGTGTAAAGCACGAAGGGTGATGCCGTGTATTGTTTTGGTGAGAGAGTGTTAAAGCACGAAGGGTGATGTCGTGTATTGTTTTGGTGAGAGAGTGTTAAAGCACGAAGGGTGATGCCGTGCACTTTCTGTTTGCTGTGTTTACTTGTTATTAACAATTCAAGTGTATTAACTGTTTAGATCCCTTTACTGTTGTGATCCTTTGTGTTGGAATCCATAGTGTTTACAATACCTCGCCTTATTTTTTTAATATGTTCAATACTTCAAATTTCAAGAATTATTACATTTTTATCTCAATTGATTTCTCAACTAAAGTTTCCTTAAACCGTTTGAGGTTGTACTTTACTTAAAAAGGAATTTCTACTATGTTTTGATTTATTAATTTCTCGTATTAAAGGTAACGATTCCTTCGATATTGTACTTTCATTGAAAATGGTATTTTCTTTATCAAATGATTTCAAAAAAAAAATTATCTTTTCTTGTTGATTTCCTAATTGGGTTGGAAGTTATACTCTACTTTATGTTAAGTGAATGAGGCTCCTTGAAACTCTTAATTGTATTGGGTTACGGAACCTATGAGCTGAGTAACATGAGAACATTATTGTGCAGTGTGAGACAGAAATATGTCGGCACAAGGTGCCGGGAAAAATATTATGGTTTTATTAATGGCACGTGAGTTGTCCGTGCGGTTGTGACATAAATATGGGCACGAGGTGCCGTGAAAATATGAAAGTGGGTTAAGACCTATATTATTTATGATTATGAAATGAGGTGTCACAAGGTGACCTTTACTCGAAAGAATTATATTCGAAAGATGCTTATCTGAAAGATATTTATTTGAAGGAAATATATTCGAAATATATTTATTGAAAAGCATATTATCTAAGAGATTATTACTTGAAGGATTTATAGGCGAAAGATTTATATTTGAAGGACTTGATTAATTGATTGCACTTGTATTTATTATTTGTTAAGAAACATTTATGGTATTCTTGTTGCCTGCTATTTATATCACTGGTTGATCATTGTTGCCATCATTGTTATCTGCTTCCTATTATTTTTGTACGCTAATTTGCACAGGTTTATTTGGTAGTCTGGTCCTAGCCTCGTCACTACTTCGCCGAGGTTAGGCTAGGCACTTACCAGCACATGGGGTCGGTTGTGCTGATACTACACTTCTGTACATTTTTGTGTGTAGACCCAGGTATTTGATCGATAGTAGCTACTCGTTGCGGTGGAGACTCAAGGTAAACCTGCTGCAGCTTTCGCTATCCTCAGAGTCACCTTCAATTGTACTTATTTCCATTTGTTCCCTTTGTTTCGGAACAATGATGTATTTATTTTGTATAACTACTCTTAGAAAGGCTTGTGACTTGTACCACCAGTTTTGAGAATTATAAATTGTTAAGAGTTATTGAATTTAAAGTTGGCAAATATCAATGTTATTTCAGTTAATATTAGGCTTACTTAGTTTAGAGACTAGGTGCCATCACGACTCCTTCGCAGGGATTTTTGGGTCGTGACAATTTGGATTGTACCTGTTTCAATTTTTTCAAACAAAGAACAATTGTTAGTTTGAAACGGTGGTTGGTTTTGTGACCTTGATCGTTTTTAATCACTTGATCTCGGCCCGACTCTTTTGGTGAGAACCTCTGCTGCTTGCTGGCTTTTCTGAAGATTGATCTCTCTCCTAAAACCGAGGAACTCAACTTTCCAAACTTTTCGGATGATTGCTCAACTGTGTAGGGCTTTGGCCCTTTCACCTTATTCTGCCTCTAGGGTGTTTTGACTTTGGATTTCTTTTCATTTTCAATAACTCTGATTTCAGAGCATCGTCCATCATGGCTAGTCGGGATCGACTTGATGCATCCGCTGAGGCTAGGTACTTTTCTTTGGACTTGGCTTTTATTAAGTAGAACACTGTAAAACCAATCTTGCCACCTTTTTTTTATATTAGTTTCGGAACAAAATTAGACCGAAAGGGATTCAAAGAAAGGTAAACAAAAGACAAGAAAGTGAATTTAAGGATAAATGTCCCTTTCGGGGAGGAAAGAAGGACTTATCTGGGGTGCATGCAGACTTCAATAGACATGACATGCTTCTTGGACTGGATACCTGATCTGCACAACTATTCGACTTCTCATAAACCCATTGTGACCCGTGTTTTAAAACCGAGAAACCTTGCCAGGACTCTTTCAATACCAATGGTGGTGAGGGGTTTCTTCTTTTCGATCAACGGTGTCCTTTGCGGGTTTTCGCCAATCGACCTCTCTTATTTCTCTTCTCATTGTCGCCTTATAGTGCTCTTTACGAGTTTTTACTAACAAGACTCTCTCATTTTCAATTTCTCTGGTCACCGTCGACTTATGGTGCCCATGGGTTTTTACCGATAAGACTCTCTCATTTTATTTCTCTCATCTTGATTGCATCGGATCCAAACAACTGCGTTCTCCGATTTTGAGCACTTTTCACCGATTGATCGGAAGGACTTGAACAAGGTTTGGGTAAAAAAAACTTGGATCGAATTACAACTTTGGACCGTTCAGGCGGGATCATCGCCGAAACACTATAATATCTGCCTCAGTTTCACTTTTGGGGGAAATTGGATTTTTGTTTTGGTGTGACTGAACTCAGAGAGAGGCTGCCTACGTATCCTTTCGGAATCAAGTCGAACGTAGTTCAGAGAACTTTGTTTTTGATTCTCTTTTATTTTTCTTCTGTTTTGTTTTCTCTTTCTTTTCCTTTCCTTTTTTTTCTCTTTTTCATTTTTTTTCTTTATCTTTTCTTTCCCCTTTTTCTTGTATCTTTCTTTTCCTCTCGTTTTCATTTCTTTTTCTTTTTGCCCTTTTCTTCCCTTTTTCTGTATTTTTCTTTTCCTTCCCTTTTCATTTTTTTATTTTTCATTTCATTTTTTAATAACACTTTTAGGTTCCAAAGAGGGTAATCAAGGAAGAGTGACCGGCTCAAAAGGTTTGCAAAAGGTTGAGTATTTGGATAGTGAGAAAGAAAGCCTTCTTCATCCCAACCGGAGAACATTAATTCTATATAGAGGATCCAACATAGTACCTTTTTATTGCATCTGTATTGACAGTTGTTTTAGGGACATTTCCTTCTATATGTCCCAAGTACAACGCACTCTGTCGGCAGTACTCTTGTTACCATGTATGGACCTTTCCAATTTGGAACCAATTTTCCTTCAGCTGTTCCAACTCTTTCTTTTATTTCCTTAAGCTAATCTTCATTGCGATTTAATTCTTGATTCATTATTTCGAGGTCTGATAGTATTTTAAGATCCGGGCATGAAGTCCGCAAGCATGTCATATTATTGAAATCTGCATTTAACAGAACTATAAAGAGAATGAGAAAAATGACAAGATTAAGAAAAGAGACATTCCTGGACAATGAAATATTAATTTCATTTGATTTTTTTTTATTTGTTCTATTTTTTTTCAATTTTTGAAGATAGAAGGGTTTACATAGGAAAGTAAAACAATAAAGTTCTGAATCACACCCTGAGATAATCCGGATGTAGAAAGGATAGCAAGACTGACTACCGAGATTCTCGTATGATGGGAAACTTTCAGGCTTGGCTACCGTTTTTTTGCTTTTCTTCTGTCTCGCCAATGGCTGAAATGGACTTTAGTGCCGAATCAAATTCCTCAGCTTCACAAATCATTCCGACTATTGGCCCGATTTTGTGGGCAGGCAACAAATTGTTCATCACATCAGGAGCTCCTTCATCCCGAAAAATGATTCTTTCAGCTTCAATCAGATCTTCAACTGCCCTTTTGAGGGTCCAACAATCCTCTATACTGTGTCCCACTGCTTCAGAGTGGTATTCACATATAGCATCAGCTCGGTGCAAGGGGGACTTGGGGTTTGGCCGATTTGGGGCCACTGGCTGCAATAGATTTAGCCTGATTAGCTTTTGGAACAAGCTTGAATACGATTCACCAATAGGGGTGAAGTGATTCTTTCTGAAAGGCTCTCTTGGGAGAGGACTGTATTGGGAAACATTTGATTGAGGATTATATGAAGCTTTGTAAGGATGGGCATTTTTGGGAGGTGGAGCCCGACTTTGTGTATAATGTTGTGGCTGGGTGTAAGATTGCGCACTCATCACCACATAGGGAGGCGGTGCCATGACATAAGCATCACCTTGAAGGGGATAATGGTGTGTTGGGACGATAGGAGGCACATATGATTGGCTAAATTAACTGCGGGCCCCCCTCGAGCTTGAAACCATCATGGCTACCTCTTCACTCTCATTTCTATTCATCAAACCCTCCGAACCATTCTGAGCAGACTGTGATGTGGCCTTAAAAGCAGCATGACTCAAGATTCGACCTGTTTTTAAACTGTTTTCAATCATTTCCCCAATTTTGATAGCCTCAATGAACGGCTTTCCCATAGCGGACATCATGTTCTGGAAGTAGTCCGCATCTTGGGCTTGTAGAAAGACCGTGACCATTTCAATTTCATCCATTAGAGGCTTTACCCTGGCAGCTTGCTCACACTATTTGACAGCATATTCACGGAAGCTTTCCGCGATTTTCTTTTTCAAATTAGACAAGGAGTTTCTGTCGGTAGCGATGTCCACATTATATTGGAACTGGCGGACAAAATCTTGAGCCATATTGTCCAACACATGCCAATGAGTAATTTCTTGATCCGTATACCACTCAGAAGCAATTCCGGTGAGGCTTTCCCCAAAATAGGCCATTAGTAGCTCCTCTTTTCCACTAGCACACCTCAATTGGTTATAGTATCGTTTCAGATGAGCGACCGGGTCTCCATGCCCGTTGTACTTTCAAATTTTGGCATCTTGAAGCCAGATGGAAAGTGGACATGGGGAAACATACAGATGTCAGAGTATGGGACACTCTTTCGGCCACTCAAACCTTGCATGTTTTTCAGGCTTTGTTCTAGGCTCTTCATCTTCCGAGCCATTTCCTCTTGCTCAGGATTTTTAACAACCTTTTCTTGCTCCCCCGAGAGATCATATAGCTGAGGTTGATTGAAAGAGTATGGGGTCACATACGCTATTTATGATTGAAGTTGTGGACCCTAAAAGGTGAACATCGGAGGCTCAATATACGGTCGTGGTAAAGTTGGTTGTGTTCTGGTGCAGACTGGTACTGTAGAGAACAATATTGGAGGTACCTAAGAAACTAGAGCGTGGGGGCGAACCACAGAAGGCATGCCAGGATCATTGAACGACATTGGAGGGTGCCCGCATGGGATGAGCGGGTTGGGCACAGGGGCGTTGGTAACCTCACTTGACCTAGTGATCAACTCAGGGAACCCAGGGATTGTACTTGGCGGTTCACTACCATTAGATTAGGCATCTCACATTTCTAATATGCAGAGACGCAACATCTTATTCTCTTCAGCAGCTGCTGATTCTAGCTGTAGAATAGCCGATGTCGGGCTATCCTTAGGACCGATGATTTGGAGATTGCTTGCAGAGGCCATCTATGCCTTTGGAACTTGTGAAGGAGGGGAGGCTAGATGACCAACAAAACCAACCACCAAAACCTAGCTAATTTGCACACTCAACAACCTTGTTAGTTTTGAAATATTTAACATATAGGAAATCGCATGTTGGGATGCAATGCACCTAACAGTTAAACACTTTTACCATGTGTTTGAACGATTGCATGTTTCATCCCAGCCAAACTAACTCTTTCAGTATGTATTTCTTTTATTTCTACCTCTCTTTAATCACTCTTGATTTATTCCATTTCGTTTCTGTCGCTCTTTTATTTTTTGCATTCTCTTTTTCTCTTTTGTTTGTCACTCTTTTATTTTTTTTATTTTTTTTGTCACTCTCTCTTTTTTCTTCTTTTTTTTTTAATTTCTTTTTCACTCTCTTTTTTTTCAATTTATTTTTTACTCAACTGATTTTATGGCTATGAACGAATCCAATGGGGATTGCCTACATATCATGACACCGCATAAATCAGATCTTGCGTAGTTCGGGAAGATCGAGAAAGGAGTAAGTAAGTAACTCTTTTTTTTGGAATTTTTGAAAAAAATGCTTTGAAAGAAGAAAGGAAATATTTCTTTTTCGATTTTTGAGTTTTTATTTATTTACAAAATTACTTCTAAAGGAAAGTGAAATATTTTTGTACTTCAATTTTTCAACAATTCTTTTTGACATTTACGAAAGAAAGACTTTTAAACAAGGGAAAAAAATTCTTTATTTTTTTTGAATTTTTGAAAAATAAATAATTTAAAAAGAAAATTCGTATTTTGGATTTTGATTTTTCTTTTTATTTCTTTTTCCATATGAAAGTTTTCAGAAAGAAGGAAACTATTTTTGAGTTTAAAAACTTCTTTTTTTTTGAATTTTTCAAGGAAAGATTTCTAAAGAAGGAATTAAAAGAAAATTGGGGTCGGAACCGATGAGGTTTGCCTACGTATCTCACATCCAGTGAGAATCAGACTCGCGTAGTTCGGTCAGTTTTGACGGAACACGGGAAACATGACACTTGAAATTTTTGCTCATGTGAAATGACTTTTTTCTTTTTTTTTTTCCAGAATTTCGGGAGAATTTCAGAAATTTTTAAATACCTACCTCTCACTTTTTTTTTATTTTCTTTTTCATTTTTTTATTTTCTTTCCCTATTCTAGAAGCCGGTCAACATGCAAACCGAAACAAACAAATGCGCAAGTAGCACATAAGATGCATCAGGATGGTCTTTTTAATTTAGGTACACCAGTCCTAGATGGACCCAACTCTTGTGTTGAGTCCCCAATGTCAGATGCACGTGATGCAAACAAACGTACCTACTAGGGATCCGACTTGAGGCTATGTTATTCTAGATTTAAAAACCTGGGTGTATTGTTCTAAACCTGGCTTACCCGAGCGGACAACTCGAGCCGGGGGGGGGAACGTACCGGGAATACAGAAGCTTTACCGGCTTTGCAACTTGTCCGAACCTCGTTCTAAAATTGGGATATGACTCTAACAGAAAAGAGTCACACGAAGTGCACACTTCCCAGATGATTTAGAAGACTCAGAGAGGAGGGTTTCGTAGCAATTTATATACAATTTAAACAATATCAAAGCGGTAAAAAGCAGCATTTAGCACATTAGGCTTAAACATGTAAAAATCAGATAATAAATAAAGCCAAGTATAACAGTTATTCTAAGCTCGAATTCTTGAACCCTAAACTGGAAGTTCTGGGTTATGTTCCCCAGCAGAATCGCCAGAGCTGTCACACCTCCCTTTTACCTTCCCGAGGGGGTGTAAGAAAGTTTTTCCAATTAAAGTGATATTATTCAAAATGAGATTATTTAATTTTAATTTTTTCAGAGTCGCCACTTGGGATAGTTTATTTGGTGTCCCAAGTCACCTGTTTATTTTAAAATCCCAAATCGAGGAAATCGACTTTATTTAAAAGTATGCGAAACTAGAAATTCTAGATAAGGAATTCTGTTAACCCGGGAGAAGGTGTTGGGTATTTTCGGGTTCCGTGGTTCTAGCACGGTCGCTTTAACTATTAATAATTGCCCTAATTATCTGATTAGTACATGTTTTAATCCTATTGTGCATTTTTAACTTTATAAACGCTTTTAATTATTTTAAATTGCTTTTAGGATTTATGGAATTATTTTTTGAACACGTTACGATTGTCGTACATTTGCTGTTTTGGAACACACCGTGAACCACGCTACATGAAATGCACTCGCGATTCGTGATATATTTATTTTATTATTGTTCGAAGTTGTTATGATCGGGTCACATGAAATACACACCCGAATTTGGGAATTAGATATCACAACTATGCCACGGGAACTGTACTCATAGCCGTGATGATTTATTAATCGCGCCTAAAGCAAGCTACGATGTTCATGATTGGATTGTTTCTTCCTAAAACTACTTTGAGATTATTGTAAGGTCATGATTTATAAATGTGGAATTATTATTGAAGAAATATATGATTTGAGTTATTATGGGCCTATTCACCCATGTCGGTATCAAATTTGCTATTGACTTAACGTCCTTTAATTTGGATCTAAGCTATTACATCGTTCTCTCTTCATTTTGAATACATCTTCCTATTTTTCCCTATGAACTACAATCTCATTGAAGAAACTCATTCTGTCTCTCACGAATTCTATTTTTTGACGCTCTTCCTTCTTTTTTTGTTCATATCTTTCAAGTTGGTAGATAACCAAAATATGATATACATATCAAAAGAAAATATGGTGAAAGAAAAATAATGGAAACATTGGTTAAGAAAAGAATGAACCTTTTATAGATGAAGATCTTATTCAATACATATGGAGCAAAAAACCTTTAGATTTAATGTGCAAACGAACCACAATCAGAATCAAGAATAAAGTTTATAGAAGATTAAATGTTCAAAAAGATAAATCTAAATTATATGAAAGAAAACATATATACATTATAGTTTGTTCCTCATAATCATTAGAATTTGTATCTTGCTAATGAAGATACTTGAAATAATTAGTTTAAGTAGAAGTAGCATAATAGATTTTAGGAATTAGTATTTTGAGTTTTATTACATGTTGACTTCTAACAGTTTTCATAATTCCAAGTCCCAAAGAAAAATTTAATGCATTATTATTTTTAAACTTACTATATAAATATATTTTTCACATGTAAAATTTATTCGGTACGGTTCGATATTTTTTTAATTTACATAAAATAAAAAACCGATCCTAATTATCGGTGCAGTAATAAATTTATATAAAAACCTACGGTTTCTTTAAAAGAAACCTAAAAATCGATTCGGTACGATACGGTTCAGTCGGTTTAGTCGGTTTTCGGATATTCATTGACACCCCTATACACAGGTGCACCGAACTCCAGTATATTATGCTGGACCGATTTCTGTTGCAGCAAAATAATGGCTATTTTTTATTGACTTGGTAAACACTGACTATTTTTGAATGACCAGTCTAAAAACTGGCTATACCGTGCTATTTTTACCTGTCCAACGGGAGGGGTCGGCCCGGCCCATCTCGGTTTTGTCTCGGCTCACAAACTCCTAAACGGGTTTGGGCCCCTAGTAAACGGGACATGGGATGAAACGGGCTGTCTATTTTGTCCCGGTGGGCCGACCCGTTAACATCCCGGCCGATACCGTCCTGCCAGTCCGGGTGATTATTTTTTTAAAATTTATTTATTGAAAAAGATTCGTTGGCCAATGACATTCTTAGAAAAAATTAGCCGTTGGCAACAACTATAAACGATCAAAATTATAGATCAGTTACAACGAAGCTATATAGGAGCTTACAAAATATTAGTATGATAATTTGTAATTAGCTATTAAGAGGCCTAATTCAAACAGAACCCTACCTAGAAGGTGATTTGTAAATTAGGTGTTATTCAATAGACTTGTATTTTTATGTGAAAGTTGAAAGTTCAATTTATAAAATAAAAGACATTAGCCTTGATTTTTTTTTATCAACTTTTTTTATGAATTGTCTTACTTAGTTACTTTATAGATTTAGATTATATTAAATAAATTACAAGTCTATAATAATTACTAAAATATTTTGTTACAACTCTTTTGTTTTAATATTTTATAATTCTTTACTTAGTTTCTTTATAACTTATTAAGTTTTAAGTTTATTAAATAAGTCAAAAAACTAGCTGTTGCAAACTTTAAAAACTTAGTCATTGTTTACTTTATAAAAATAATGGTTGCTATCTATAAAAAATTAGCCGTTGCCAAATTTAATGCTTAAATATTTAAAAGATTTTTAAAAAAGGGGCCACTTAGGGCCTACGTACTGTCTCGTCCCATCCCATCCTGTTTATTAGTGGGATGTGATGGGCCTACCAGATCATCCCGTTTATGGGGGAAGTGCACAGTTAGCCACTAATAACACATGTATTTACTTTTAAGTCACTGTTTAAAATATCTTTAGTCTTTAATCACTGCTTTAATAAATTTTAACTGACCGGACGAAAATACCCTTCTGCTCATGTCCTTAACTTCAGGAATTCAGGACTACATGTCCTTAACTTTTGAACTTGGAACTCTAAGTTCAAGACTTCAGGACTACATATCCTTAACTTTTGAACTTAAAACTTCAGGACTACATGTCCTTAACTTTTGAACTTAACTTCAGGACTACATGTCTTTAACTTTTAAACTTGGAACTCAAACTTCAGGACCAAGCGTCCTTAACTTTTAAACTTGGAACTCAAACTTCAGGACCAAGCGTCCTTAACTTTTAAACTTGTAAGTTAAAGTTAAGGACCTATTGTCCTTAACTTTTGAACTTGTAATTGTAAGTTAAGGACTGCATGTCCTTAACTTTTGAACTTGTACCTATAAGTTAAGGACTGCTTGTCCTTAACTTTAGAATTTGTAACTGTAAGTTAAGGACTGTCTGTCCTTAACTTTTGAACTTGTGTCCTTAACTATTGAACTTAACTTCAGGACTACATGTCCTTAACTTTTGAACTTGAAACTCTAAGTTTAGGACTTCAGGACTACATGTCCTTAACTTTTGAATTTAACTTTAGGACTACATGTCCTTATCTTTTGAATTTAACTTTAGGACTACATGTCCTTAACACAATTATCTATGTCCTCAATTTTTTGGCTTTTTACCATATTTTTCCTAATTATCTGTTGTTTAAGAAAATCTAAAAGTCACTTCTTTTAGAAAAACAAAAGTCATGTCCTCCCACGTTTGTGATTATTATGAGTGAATGGTTTACCGGGCAATTCAACTCTTGAAAGCAGACACAAAAGAAAATGAGAGGCTTATAAAATTTATATGATTAATGCATTTTGTTTCTTCTGTTCAAAATTGGATTTCATATATGAAAATAATGGAAACACTCATACGGACCCTAGAACACCATTGCAAAAGGAGAAGTGGAGCTGTAAGGAATGAATCTGAAAATGGCGTATTTCCGTTTGGGAAGGAAAGGATAATACTGCCTTTTCATATTAATTTTAATAGACTAGTGGCTACTTTTGCTCAGCATTAAAAATATTGGATAAAAAGTAAATACCACATTAAAAAGTGGCTACCCCACACAATTTTTACTATCCTATCTCGTTTAAGGCCCGTCCCGCCATCGCCCCGGTCAAATGCCTCCTCTCCCGGTAAAAATGGCGTGTAGTAGCCACTAAATAAGGGTGTATTTAATTTATATCCACTATTTAAAATGCTTATCAAAAATAGCCACTACTAAGGGGGAAAAGACACAATTACCCTTTCTCTATTTCTTGTATAATCCCAAAATCGACGAAAACCCTTATTTTCATTCGTTCAGAGTTCAGACGAGAGCGGTTCAGGGTTCCGTGTTCTGCGCTTCTTCATCTTCCTCGCATGCAAACTGCAATCTCAGTTAAACTTCTGCTCCTTCATCTTCTCTGTCATCTTCTGTCAATCGCGACTGGTAATATGTTTGAAAGTTTTAACTTGGAATTCAAAGTTAAGGACTTCTTGTCCTTAACTTTTGAACTTGGAGTTCAAACTTAAGGATTACATGTCCTTAAGTTTTGAACTTTGAGTTCAAACTTAAGGACTGCCTGTCCTTAAGTTTTAAACTTGTCCTTCTCTTTGTAACTTAGTTGCTTTCTCAGGATTTAAAGAAAACTCTAGGATCAAAGCTTGATACTTTGATGAACATGTTTGGGAAAGCTGATCAGATGAACACAGATAGAGAATCTAGTGTTCCAATTAGAAAATATGGAGTTGATGATCATTGTCGTGCTACTGAGCCTACTGGCATATTCAACCAAGATGCAGGTGGTGTTGAACGTCATATGGATGTGCATGCAGAGGGTCAGTATGAAAGAGAATTTAGAGATGCACATCTAGATGATGAAACTGAAAATGTTACTGATATTGGGAAAGGTTAGATATAGATTTTGATTTTTTTCCGGTGAAATGTATATTCAATAGATTAATACATATAAACTATGCATGTGCATGCAGAAGTTGAAGATTTAGGAGATTGTCAAGAGCAGGAGAATCAACAAGAGAAAGGAGTGCCAGAGAAAATTTGTAGAGTTTGTGAATTGCAATCACAGGAGGATTTAACAAGTCCATTAGGGACAAGTGTCAGCGAGATTGTATGCAAATGCTTAGAAGGAACGTATGATCTCTCTACACCGCTGTCATACAAAGAAAAATTTGGAGTTCAAACTTGTGCCAGTCAAGGTTAGATAAAATTTTCATTATATATTGTATCTTTATTTTAGTGAATTATTAGAATGGGTATTAATTGCAAATGTTACAATATCTTTTGAAGCAGCAAGCGAAGAAGCTGGAGTGCAGTATCAAGAGAAAACTGGACTACAATCTCAAGACATAGGCAGAAGTGAGATTGGTTCCAAATCTATAGATGCAACATGTGATGATGATGATGTAGCTGGAATGATCTTGGATATTGCAAATGGTTAGGCAGTGCTTTTTTAATTTTATATATGTTTGTTTTAATTAAAGATTATTAACATGTTAGCTCTTGTAAATATTTTTGCTGAATCTTGTCAACAAGCATCTAAAGATCATGGTAAACAACTACAAGATAAAGAAAATGTGGAATTGCAAGAAAAAGAAAATGATGCATGCAATATCTTAGCTGAGTTATCTCTTGAAAAAACACAAGAAGGTACTGCGGAGAAGACAAGTACTGATTGTGCCCTAATTATTATATGTACAATTGAAATTTTGTCTCTTCATTTGACCTGTTGCAAAAAACTAATATGAATATGTATATATATATATATATATATATATAGTGTCGCCAGCAGAGGAAAACAAAGAGGACACCAATGATGACGATCTTAACCAATATACAAGGAAAAGAAAGAGAGACAGTATTGGTTATGATGGTCCGTCATTTTCTCTTCTTATTCCTACTCCTCCAAGTACACAAATGGACATTGATGCGACTTTGACTATGGAGGGTGAAGGAAATGTTGAAGAAGAACTTGGTCGAGGTAAAAGGAACAAGAAGTTAAGCTGGCAGTTGAAATCTCCTTTTGATAAGGAAGGAAAAACAGTAAGTTCCAAGGCAGACAATCAAAATACTCTGAAGAGTTCAGGTTGGATAAAATCAACCTATACTCGTAGGTGTATTTTTCATTATGCCAAAGAAGATGAAAAATTAGTGAAGAAATTCATTGTGTGGTTGGGCAAGGAGAAAAGGAGAGGTCGCAAAAAAGAGTAAGTCTCTTAATGTGTTTCACTACATCCTTAACTTCTGTGATTGTAAGACTAATTTTAGGACTAACTGTCCTTAACTTATAGATTCAAGTTTAAAACTTAAGGACTTCTTGTCCTTAAGATTTGAACCTGGAATTCAAAGTTAAGGACAAAAAGTCCTTAAGTTCTAAACTTTAATCTATAAGTTAAGGACCAAGTGTCCTTAGCTTTTGAATTTGATACTCAAACTTAAGGACTGCATGTCCTTAGCTTATGAATTTTGAATTCAAACTTAAGGACAGACAGTCCTTAAGTTTTAAACTTGAATCTATAAGTTAAGGACCAATTGTCCTTAGCTTTTGAACTTCTAATTCAAATTTAAGGACTGTCTGTCATTAATTTTTCAGCATGAAAGGCTAAGTTCAGGATTAAATTCTAACTTGACATTTTCAAAATTTTCAGGGGACAAATTGATTTATATGCTGATGATAATAGTGTGAGGAAAAAACCATACAAATTGTATCATCAAAAAATCAGTAGCAAAATATTTTTCCTTGAGCTTTCAGATAGCAAATTTGTTCTTGATGATAAGGTTAGATAATTCACAAGGCATTTATTTTTTCTATTATTAATTTATCATTTTTTCATTATTTTATGACTGATTTGTTATTGATTTGTTTTATTTTTTGCCTTTTTATGAAGCATATTGACATTGCTCTCTATTATCTGAGAAAGAAGGAATGCTACCACCCTCGCGATCATCCTTTTCGATGCACAACTACTGATGTTCTTTTTGATAATTATATGGCACTTGTGTATAAAGATTTCAGTGAAGATGCTAGTGATGAGTTTTGGTGTGCTGGTGATAATCAGTTATTTCTGACACCATATGTGTGCGGGGACAGCCGTAGATGTGGAATTGCATGGACTGAGGTTGACAAAATCTTTTTTCCATGTCGGCTTCCTTCAGAAGATGATGAAGCTGTGACACACTTTTTGTTGGGAGTATTGGACTTGAATCAAAAAAAGATTGATGTATATGATTCCATATACAGTGAGCCATATGAAGCAGGAATGAACTACATGCAAATGTATGCACGCATGATCCCCCATTTGCTAAAGTTCTCACAGTTTGACAAAAATCACAAGTCTTTTGGGAATGTCTTCAATAAATTTGATATACAGTGGCAAAGATCACCACACCAAACTGGATCGTACGTGTTGTTATTTGTTATATTATTTATATGTACTTAAGATTTATTGTTTAATTCACTGCATATCTTACATTTCTCTTAGGACTGATTGTGGTGCATTCCTGGTCAAATTTGCCGAGTTGTTGATGATTGGAAAGGACGTGCAGCAATTCCAACCCGAAGACATAAAAGACTTTCGAAAAGAACTTGCTGCAAATCTTTGGACACATGGTGAATGGAAAAGAAATTCTGGTTATGATACTCCACCAGAAAATGTTGGTGATGATTATGAGAGTGAAAATGAAACATTCTGTCCAAAGGAGTTGTAAAGAAATTGTGGTGTTATTTTGTATAAAATTGTTGTAAAGGTGACATCTGAATTTTGCCAGTTTAGCATAGTTCTGAAATATTCTGTAAATTTGTGAAAAGGCACTTATATTTTGTTTTGTTGGCATAGCGTAATTTTTTGTAACAGCTATGCAAAATTACAATTTCAAAAGTTATGTCAAGGCATTTTGTTATTTATTTCGTTGTTTCTCTCAACTGTTGATTTGTCCATTGAGTTTGTTAGTATTTGTTCATGACTAAGTGTAAGTGAACTTCAAATTCAAAGTTAAGGACCAAATGTCCTTAACTTTTAAACTTGAAATTCAAAGTTAAGGGCCGACAGTCCTTAAGTTTTGAACATGGGACTATAATTTAAGGACCTCATGTCCTTAACTTTTGAACTTGGATTTCAAACTTAAGGTCTCCTGTAGTTAATGACAAACAGTCCTCAAGTTTTTAACATGGGACTATAACTTAAGGACCTCATGTCCTTAACTTTTGAACTTGAAATTCAAAGTTAAGGATAGACAGTCCTTAAGTTTTTAACATGGGACTATAACTTAAGGACCTCATGTCCTTATCTTTTGAACTTGAAATTCAAAGTTAAGAATAGACAGTCCTTACGTTTTTAACAAGGGACTATAACATAAGGACCTCATGTCCTTAACGTTTGAACTTAAAATTCAAAGTTAAGGACATACAGTCCTTAAGTTTTTAACATGGGACTATAACTTAAGGACCTCATGTCCTTAACTTTTGAACTTGAAATTCAATGTTAAGGACAGACAGTCCTTAAGTTTTCAAAATTGCAAGTTGAACTTACTGACTCCTGTTAATAACTTTTAATTGTTGAACTCAAAAGAAATTAAAAGAACGTAACAAGATATAAATATTGAAAATCTAGGCATCCGCTCAAATTAGAATAATAATGAATACAATCTATAGCAAAAACTTAAAAGAGTCGATAAACATAAGTGTATATTTCTACTCTTCTCTATGCTTTCTTGAAAATGGATGGAGTGCCGGAGAATATATACAAGTTGTTCTATTATGACCAATTCTTCTGCAACGACCACATTTGAATGTTATTTTTGATGGCTCGGTAGCAGGAATATGCCTTTTCTTTTGCCTTCTACCTGGTGGCACTTTGAAATCTAGAGGTTTAACAATTTGTGACTTAACACTCTCTGGTACAATCCAAGAATCAGTATGTCCTACAGGATGTATTTGTCTTTCATATGTTTTCAGCCAAGATTCCTTTAAGTACCAGTGCGAACAAAAGTCGGACTTCTTGATGTTTCTCTTCTCGATAGCTGCAATTGCATGTATGCATGGTAATTCATCAAGTTGAAATTGAAAACAATCACATGTTCTTTTGTTTAAGTCCACCAAGAAAGTTATTCCTTCTTCTTCAACTCTAGAACGCCATGAATCAACATGGTAGACCTTCAATGTTGAAAAATTATAAGTGAGTACATTATGTTAAAAAATGTTAAAATCATAATATAAACATAAAACATAATACTTACGTTCAAAGTAAATGCTAAATCTATTCTTTTCTTCAATTCCTCCTCTACCCAACAAGAAACATCATAAAATGTTCCTTCTGCTTTATTTCTTCTTTCATAAAACCAATGTTGTAGCTTCACTTGAATGAAATCCATCATTCTTAGTATAGGCAGCTCCCTTGCTTCTAATAGCACTGAATTCATCGACTCAACTATGTTTGTTGTGAGCATGTCATATCTTCGCCGTGGACTACAAGAACGTGCCCATCTTTCCGGTGGTTCTTCCATCAAGTAGTCATAAGTTTTCTTATCTACATTTGCAATATCTGACATGTATATGTCAAATTCTTTACGCCTGTATACTCTTGCAGCACTTTGAAAAAGTTTTATGACCTCACTTTTCACCTTTCTTCGCTTTAGGTTCTGCTCCAAATGATAGATGCAAATCCCATGATGGCTTTCAGGATATACCTTTACAATGCCATTTGCAATAGCTTGATGCCTGTCTGATAAAAAAATCAAATTCTCACGGCTCCCAATTGCATTGCGAAGCTGACTAAAGTACCACTCATAGGAATTGTTGTTTTCAGATTCTGCTATTCCAAAGGCTAATGGAAAAAATTGGTTATTTGCATCTTTTGAAACTGAAATCAATAAAACACCACGATATTTTGACTTCAAAAAAGTTGAATCAACAGCAATTACTAGTCTACAATGATTCCAACCAGCTATCGATGATCCATATGCGTAAAACATATAAAGAAACCTGAAAATACAATATAAAACAAGGTTAAAATACCTGAAGTTTAGGACAGTCAGTCCTTAACTTACATTTACAAGTTATAAAGTTAAGGACATGTTGTCCATAACTTTTATTTCAAAGTTCAAAACTTAAGGACTGGAAGTCCTTAACTTTTAATTACAAGTTCAAAACTTAAGGATAGGCAGTCCTCAACTTCTGGTTATAACTCAAAAGTTAACAAGGCTAAAGACAGCATGTCCTAAATTGTTTACCTGTTGTTGTCGTCTATCTTTATGTTAGTATAAGTTCCCGGGTTTTTACTTGTCATCATATACAAGTATGAACACAATAATTCATAATTTTCTTCGGGACTTCCTCTTATTAAAGCGGAAGCATGTTGAATAGCACGCCACGCCTTGTGATATCCAATGTCTAGTCCATGCAATTTTTGCATCTCTGCCATGACAAAAGCTGGTGTAACTTCAAATCTTGGGTCCCGAAGATTATCGATAATGTAACCACTAATCAACTTTGAAGTAGCATGCCTTTGATCTACTTTCCTAGTGTTAACAGAGCAGTCATGCTTTTTCTCAAGCTTTACTATCTTGAATAATGTTGAGTCTTTAATTCTGAAAGCACGCACACACCAACGACACCTATCATCATTGCATGTCAACGAATATCTTGTTGATCTTGATCTAACAACTTTGAATTCAAAATGTCCTTTGATTGCTATATTGGAAAAACAGTTAATTATGCTCTTCTTCTTGTCAAATACTGATCCGACTTTTATTTTATCCAAAGATGCATTTTCTCTTAATATCGTAGTTGGGGATTCTTTTTGTTTCAAATTTGATCTTCGTCTAGTTATTTGAGTGCAGGTTTTGTCAGCAACTACTTCGATTACCGGTGCACTCTCTAAGACTTGAATACCCAAAGCTTGTTCGTTGTCAATCTCTATAATGCTTTGTCCTTCTACTTGAATAGAATCAAATGTTTGATGCACCTCTTCATTTAATGGTTGAGCTTCAACCATATCTACTTCAACTATCTGTTGGCATCGCTCTTGATTGTCATGTTGAGTTTTTGTGTTGGCATGTTCATTGCTTGTTGATGCAAAAACTCTTTCCGAAATATCAACTATGAAACGACAGCTCTTGAAGAGTGAATGAGTTTTTAGCAACTCTATACATGTGTGAAGATCTAAATCTTTGGATACAAGCATTCCTTTGCTTGTTCCAAGGTTGATATCAAACCATATCACTATTTCAAACTTTTCTCTATCCAATTCAATAAGCTCAAAAATCTGTTTAACGAAATCTTCAAACTGAATTGACTCAGGTGCTAGGAAAAGCTTTGTTTGATGATCAAGATATTTATAGTCTTCAGTCCATCTACCATTAAAAGCAACTATTATGCATATTGTTTCCATCCTACAAGTCAAGAGAATGGGAAACAAAGGACATACGTTATAAAGCAATCCTTGTAGAATTAAGAACAAGTGTACTGTAAGTGCAAGACCAAGATAAAGACTGTCTGTTCTTAACATTTAAACATGAAATTAAAAGTTAAGGACTTCCAATCCTTAACTTTTGAACAAGAAATTAAAACTTAAGGACTGTTTGTCCTTAACTTTTGAACCAGAAATTAAAACTTAAGGACTGCATGTCCTTAACTTTTGAACCAGAAATTAAAAGCTAAGGACTGCCTGTCCTTTAACATTTAAACATATAATTAAAGTTAAGGACTGTCAGTCCTTAACATTTAAACATGGAATTAAAAGTTAAGGACTGTCAGTCCTTAACTTTTGAACTAGAAATTAAAAGCTAAGGACTGCATGTCCTTTAACATTTAAACATGTAATTAAAGTTAAGGACTGCCAGTTCTTAACATTTAAACATGGAATTAAAAGTTAAGGACTGCCAGTCCTTAAGTTTTAAACATGGAATTAAAAGTTAAGGACTGTCAGTCCTTAACTTTTGAACCAGAAATTAAAAGCTAAGGATTGTCTGTCCTTTAACATTTAAACATGTAATTAAAGTTAAGGACTGCCAGTCCTTAACATTTAAATATGGAATTAAAAGTTAAGGACTGTCAGTCCTTAACATTTAAACATGGCATTAAAAGTTAAGGACTGCCAGTCCTTAACTTTTGAACCAGAAATTAAAGCTAAGGACTGCCTGTCCTTTAACATTTAAATATGTAATTAAAGTTAAAGAATGTCAGTCCTTAACATTTAAACATGGAATTAAAAGTTAAGGACTGTCAGTCCTTAACTTTTAAACCAGAAATTAAAAGCTAAGGACTGTCTGTCCTTTAACATTTAAACATGTAATTAAAGTTAAGGACTGTCAGTCCTTAACATTTAAATATGGAATTAAAAGTTAAGGACTGCCAGTCCTTAACATTTAAATATGGAATTAAAAGTTAAGGACTGTCAGTCCTTAACTTTTGAACCAGAAATTAAAAGCTAAGGACTGCATGTCCTTTAACATTTAAACATGTAATTAAAGTTAAGGACTGTCAGTCATTAACATTTAAAAATGGAATTAAAAGTTAAGGACTGTCAGTCCTTAAATTTTGAACCAGAAATTAAAAGCTAAGGACTGCCTTTCCTTTAACATTTAAACATGGAATTAAAAGTTAAGGACTGTCAGTCCTTAACATTTGAACCAGAAATTAAAACATACAATTTGAAACTCAAGCTACAGGACTTTGTATACAGAAGAACAACAACAAAGTGAAGGACATTTTGTCCTTAAGTTTTTTTATTCAATTTGCAAAATGAGGCCAGTAGAATCAAAGTTAAGGACATAGTGTTCTTATTTTTTTGAATTCAATTTCCAAAATGAAGACACTATGTCCGGAATACAGAATTATCATAGGAGGCGGTGTCTATAAATTTATCAATCCAGAAATTCAAAAAAAAATCAAATTCTTATCTAATATATAATCAAATCAATACAGATCTAAAAAAGTATAACTATAGCGAAATAAAAATCGATAGAAACACATGAAATTACAACTTACTGTTTATCTATGTCATTTTTTTGGATTAGAATGCTGAATTTTTGAAATCGGGAAGAGAAATGGTGGTTCGTCCTTAGTTGATCGCCGCTGTGGTAACTGCTGCTGCTCGCTTCTTCTCTTTGTGTAACTGCTGCTTGTGTTGATAGCGTAGGTATAAGTTATACCAGAAGGGTATTTTCGTCCAGTCAGGTATAAATTTTTTAAAGGAGTGACTAACGTCTAAATACATTGAAAACAGTAGCTTTAAAATAAAAGCCACTGCTTTTAGTGGCTATTTGTGTTGTTCGCCCTCCCCTCCCGTCCCGTTGGACAGCCCACAGCCACAAGGACCAAGAGTTTTCAGAATTTTTCTTTTTAGCACTCTTTTTCAAAATGGTAAACTCAGCCTTAATTATTTTTCCAATCATCAACGGTTTTCCATTAGCATATTTAATCCATTAACATTTCCCATTTCTTAACAAAATTTGTCCAACCTTAACTCTTCATGTAAAGAGCTAATGTATTTTTTTTTCTTTTTTCCTTTTTGTTGCTAGAATGGCCGCAATACTTTCTGATTACGAGGGTGTTTGGATGGGCTTAAAAACTGGTCAAATTAATTCTTAAACACTTTTTAAATTTTTGAAGTGTTTGGCAAATAAAAAAGCTGCTTAAAGAAAGCTAAAAAAAAGCTTTAAAAAAGCCAAAAGCAGCAAGTTGGCTGACCCCAACTTTTTCGATTTTGACTTAAAAGCCATTTTATTTTGACCAATAAAATTACTCTTTTGTCTCTAATAAGTTTTTATAATACCAAAATTATCCTCGATCAAATAAAATCTAAAATATTGTACTTCTCCTATTTCCTTCACTTTGAAGACTGTCGTTCCTCAAATTATCTTCATCTCTACTTTATCTTCATTTTGAAATGCTAATTAAAGCTTTTCTGTTTCTTATACTACTTTAACGTCTTCAGAAATACTAATTATATTTCCTCCCATCTTCTCTATTTTTTGTTTTTGTTATTTATATATACCACTGGTTGACAAAAGAAGTTGATGAAAACTTAGCTACTCGTCTTGCATGAGTGCTTCAGTTATGGTTTTGAGGATTAACAACATCAGATTAGTAGCTACATTTCATGATTCCTAGCCAGTTAGTTAACTTTATGTTTCCATTTCAGTTAAATGGAGAGTTTAAACTTTAACGACTTGGTATTTTAAATAGGTTGAGACTTTTATGGAAGTTTACTTGACTGAAAGTGGTGAAAAAATGAGCATTCAAGAATTATATTTATAAAAATTATCTAAAGTAATCAATTAAATTCAAATTAAGTTAAAATATAAATTATTTTTTATTTGCATTAATTCATAATTAAATATATTATAGCAATCAACTCCTTTATAATGTTAACAACTTTAAGGATACTTTTGTCTCTTTAATAGGAAAAAGTGCTTACCAGCACTTGTTTGCCAAACACTACAACAACTTTTTTTAAGATTCAACACTTTTATCCAAACAAATAACCGTTTATTTATAAAATAAGCTCCAACACTTAAAAGCTGCTTAAAAGTCATTTTTTAAGCCAATCCAAATGGGCTCTACATATTTTTGGTCCACTATATCATTAATTCTAATTTAGAATTGAGACATAGTTGTTAGGTTGTAGTTTAACAGATTTAGTCCATTACTGGATTCTCTTTCTAACAATAATAGTCTCATGTGTTTAATATTTCATCAGAACCCAACAATTTCTTCCATTAAGTTAATCAAATTATTGTTAGGTTTAGTGGGTGTAGTTGACAAAATTCATAAGTATGTTAATGCAAGTGTGTGTTTGACCAATTAGTTGAAAGGTAGTTCTCGAAGTAAAGATTTATATTTCTTAATTTAGAAAGATAAAAAGAACGAAAGGAAAGGAAGAACACATCTAACCCGAAACATCACTTAATTTTATTAATGATATTGTTAATTAAAGTGAACAAATTAATTAGTCAATTAAATATTCTACGTACTTTCACTGCCTCACATACTTTTCACCGAGAAAACACAAAAGTGCTTCTTCTTTTTCTTTCAAAAATGTGCTTTTTGGCTCAATTTGAGGTGTTTGGCCAAATTTTTTTCGAAAAAAAGTAATTTTGGCTAGAGGCATAAACATTTTTGAAAAGTAGCTTCTCCCCAGAACCAGAAGCAGAAGCAGAAACAATTTTGACTTTTCTTCCTACCAAAAATACCCTTTGCAAAATATTATATATACCAAAATAACCTTAATTTGTTTAGACTAGTAAGTAATACAAAATGAACTTTCATATTTATTGAATGATTTTTTGATATATTCGAATTATCTTGAAAGAATACAGTACTTTTCGATTTTATTTTTATATTTTAGTTAAATAAAAAACTTAATTATTATCTTTAATAATAAATCTTTGTAATTATTTATCTACTTATATAATATTAACTATTAAGCAATTCTCTTCATGTCCTTATTTGTAATTTGACACTTAAAAGTGTTTTTTGAAATGTTTGGTCAAACCCAAATTATTGTTCAAAAGTGCTTTTTAAATTGATTAGCCAAACACAAACTGTTTTTCTCCAAAAGTACTTTTTCGAAAAACACTTAAAGAACACTTCTCAAAATAAGCTGATTTTTCTAGCTTGGCCAATCAGACTAATTATACTATCTAAACTCGTTGTAATCTTTTACATAAACATTTTAAAATAAACTTTTGCTCCATCTTTGGCCACAAGTTATTTTCGAAAAAGTTCCCTTTCAACTCATATTCCTATAAATGTTCTTCTAATATTTTAGTTCTGCAACGTGTGAGGAGGTGATGAAATTAGAAAAAGTTGCGATACGTAATGCGACAGAGGCTGCTTGTTTATTCATAATTGCTTTAGAGAATTGAGATTTATGCATTTCTAAGGGTTGTAGTGATGTCTTAATCCCAAACTAGTACCATTAGCATTATAATTATCTATTATCTGTTATGCTCATATTTTATTTCATTTTATTCAATCTCGTACAATTCAATTATTTGAATTAAAGTAGAACTTAATCCAAATCTTAGAAATGAAAATTTCAGTTTATTGCAATTTGTACTAGTATCTTATTTTGTTTATTACTTGCCATAGCAAAGCTAGTATGTGTAGTTTACTTCTATTACTCCTGGACGTACTACGTCAATATGGGTGGACGAAGGGATAAAACTTATCTATATTCGATGTTTATATTCGTGTATATAATTTTTTATTATCATGAATGAGTGGCATGTATTATAACTTTAATTTGTAACTCTCAGGATTAAATTAATTGATTTAGTAAAAATATCGAAAACGAATAAATATTCTTTTAGAAACATCTACTAACATATAAAAAATCTGAGTTAATTCTGAAAAGCAATATTTCTGGGCCAATATGTAATCTGTGATGGTGCCTTATGTTTTAGCGTCAAATTTAGGTTTCTCATGGCCTTTGATTAATAACC
Source organism: Nicotiana sylvestris (assembly GCF_000393655.2). NCBI lineage: Eukaryota > Viridiplantae > Streptophyta > Magnoliopsida > Solanales > Solanaceae > Nicotiana > Nicotiana sylvestris. Next base: position 13,957,658 of record NC_091058.1, read on the forward strand.
TCTTCCATTTAAACTACTTGATCCTCGCCCGTAATATTATATAGCGTGTTTAAATAAACATGAACTTTACAATGTTAATTTGATTTATTAAGTATTTTATTCAACAATTATTAGTTAAATAGACATGAAATATACTATTCTTCAAAGTTGTGAATATACGATATAAAAGTTAAATATGATAACACGTGTTCTTCGAATTTTATTAAGCAATTAATTTTAACATAGAAGTGATATTAATCATTAATGGGGGTGCGGAGTACATATATTATAAATAAATACTCCCTCCGGTCCTGATTAATTTGCTTTTTTATTTTTGTCCAAAATAAGTGTCCATTTATATAATAAAAAAAATCCAATTTGTTTTTCCAAAATTACCCTTATGTACGTATTCCTAAAAGTCATTTACTCCTCACATTCGAGAAGATAAGTAAGTGCTACTATAACTATATTGCAACATTTAGTTAAGAATTGTTTACTCACACTAACTATTTTGTCTAGAATTTAGTATTTACTTAATGGGTGTGCCCAAAATAAATTAGTCACTTATTGTGGTAGGTAATAGGTGTTTTAAGGGTCGTTTGGTAGGATGCATTAGATAAAATAATGCATGCATTAGCTTTGTGTATTGATAATATTTTGTTTGGTACACTTTTTGAACCTATGCATTATTTATGCAAGCATTAGTCATACACCCTATTTGGTATTATCATATGCATAACTAATGCATAGAAAACCATGCTATTAGCAATGCAATGAGTTTTAATGCATGCATTAGCTTAGTTAAAGATAAAATTGTCCTTCAAAATTTATGTTTGATTAAAATATGCTATTATATTAATGCAATTCTAAAACAATTCAAATAGTGAGAAAAAAATTATATCCCTAGTAAATAAATAAATACTTAACATATTTTTTTTATACTATACTACAATATAGGTAGACAAATCAAATGACTTTTTAAGAACTTTTTCATATAAATATTTCTTTTAAAAAGATAGAGTGACGGACTGGTTTTGAAGGTATTTTTGTAAAAAATAATTCTTTTAGAAATTTTATAATGCTTTAATACATCAAACCAAACAATGAATAAAAAATATATCAATATAACTAATATCAGCCTTAATAATTCACTCTGTTCAGCATTATCTTTATGCACCCTAAGAAACGACCCCTTAATGTTATATTGAAAAACTTATCAGGTGGTTTGGGTTGTTGACTACAATAGTAGGGAATATCCGGTGGAATATTATATTGTAATAGTAAAAATTGTACTACACCTACTATTTCAGATATTGGGAGTGCCACATAGAGAAGTCAAGTGTTTTCATTACTTACAGTAGCGACACGCATTACACTTAGCTCTCTGTTGCTCTTTGCCTTTTCCCAATGACAATATTTTATATTTCTCTCTCTCTTTCTTCGTCATCATCTACTCATTTATTCGTTCTTCCAACCTTTTCCTCTTTTTTGCGTGAACGGTTCGCCGCATCCCTATCCATTTTCCCACAAAAAGGTTATTGGCATTAACTATATTTACCACTAAACTCCACTAACACTACTTTTGTAAACTCCCAATTCTTCTTTCTTCTTCACTCCATTTTATGTCCACGTTCATACTGCTGAATTATACTACTATACATTTTTGGCAACATTATTCTCATAAATGAAATCTGAACAAGGTAATAAGTACACGGACCTTATTTTTATCTTGTAAAAGTACTGATGTTGTTTCTGGAAAATCATTGGCTCAGTACAACAAAATCACAATAATTATGATAATGAACTACTGAAAGCAAAATAGTAACAAAGCCATAAAAAAATAAAAAATAAAAACAAAGCAAAGAAAACATTAGGTAATCATATCAATTTAAAAATAGGGAACACGAGAATAACACTAGTACTATAGTTATGAAAGAAAATACTTGTTTGGAAAGGATATGCGACTCTATATTTAACTCTAATGCTCGACTTCTACTCCCTCCTATCAAGGGTCATGTTCTCGATAAATTAGAGATTTAGAGATTTCTCCCTGTAATCAAATGAACCAAAATGAATGGAGCAATCTTCCTGTAATAAATCAAAAATTTAGAACCTTTTCTTGATAAATATCTTTAGGCTACCCCTGGCGTAAACTCCAACAAGAAATAAAAACCGGACTCTCTTGTAAGGGAAAGCATAGGGCTGAAAGAAAAAATTTCAGCCCTCAAATTAGAAGACACATGAAAAAGGAAAATTCTTAATTTCATTCTCCTTAGATTTTTGTTTTGCTCACAGAAACCCCATATTATCAATTCGTGCTAATTTGGGTACTGTTTATTCAACCGAACAAATTAAATGTCTTCTTCCACGGTAAAAGAGTTGAAGATCACGATTGTAAATCATCAGTGAGTAAATATTTCAACGGTTAGCTAGCATATATAGCAAATCAAAACCCTGAAATAGATTATGCAAAAAACTCTTGATCGATCAGAAAACGATCTACTATTTCTCAACCTTCTTTTTCTTTTTTACATATTCCGAAAAATTCAAGAAGAAAAATTACAAAAAGAACCTCGGGCTCATAGAAGACCGAGGGTTAGCAAAATTTCAAGTACAATTGAAGACTGAGTGAATCACACAGCTGAGTCAATAGGTTTATCAGACGATGATGAAGAAATAGGAACTCCGATGTGGGAAGGTTTCTGATCGCCGGCCATGATTACGACGACTCTCGGAGACATTTCCACAATTGTGTTGGTCGCCGGACGTGCAGATTTCTCCGACGAGGTGGTGGAGGAGGAAAGGCGTTTATGGAAGGAACAAGCGAGGACGATGAGTGCAATCACAATGAGTACCAACATTATCGCTAAACTTCCAAAAAGGTAAGGAAGTGGTGATCTCCATGTCCAGAAAGAAGAACCCGTTGAGGAGCTGGCCGATGTTGCCTTTGTGTTTATTTCTCTCATGACTCTCTCTCTCTCTACTTTCTGTTACAAAGCTCTAGGCAGATGTACTCAGGTGGAAATTTTAGCTATTTTATAGAGCTATACAACTTGCATTCCTAGCCCAACCCTCTATGAAATTGCTAAAATGCCACTAGCGTCGAAATACGATATTCTTTTAAAAATGCCTCTTACCAACATATTTTTATTTATTTTTATTTAATTTTAGCATATTATGAAGTTCTCGAAAATTCAAAATAATTGCATATAATGCCAATATGGGAGGCCAAAAATGAAGGCGCATTAAAGAAAAGGATTGACGGACTTCCGGGCTAACAAGCTCCGAAGGAGAGTTACATGTGCCACTTTTGGCAAATCTCATATTAAAATGGGAGTAAAAATTAATATATAATTTTATAAGACATAATACAAGCAAATATGATATGCATATTTTTGGACATGATGATGGTATAGTCCAAGAGGCAAACACATAAGACTTATTAGATCAAAGCGGATAATATGTGCCATGTGCTTGGGCGGTGAACATTGCAACTTTGCTTTATACCACTTCCTTTAGTTCCTCACTGTTCAAGTATCAAAAGGACGCTAACTATTTCAGTTAATCATGGTTATATTCTCTTGGCCATTAAGTTACAACCTTAGCGGATATTAATAAAAAATTACAGCAATGGGCCAAAGACAACTTTCCATGACACGGTAGAACTGATAAAATAGAGATTAGAGTTAAGCTTACCGGTTACAACTTCCTTTTATAGACACCACTTAGTTGTAAAGATTAAATTCCATCATACAGCTGATAAAGTTAAACTGGCCTTGAGGAAATTAACTGGTAAAGTTTTTGTAAAACAAAAGATGACATTTGACTGATTAGAAACCCAAAGTAAAAAAAAGGTAGTGATTTAATGACCTTTGCTTTCCAAAAGATCTTTACATAAATAGCCTAATATATTTGTTGTTTACTTTTTATAGCCGATATATATTGATTGCACACTAATTTTACATAATTATAGTAAATTATACATATATCATAGATTCACTGGCTATTTTTAATTTAAACATTTTAATTTAAACGATTGAGTTAGCGAGTGAATTCTTTTTCTTCCCATTGGTATCTGAAGGGACAAGAAACGTTAATTCTAAAAGCTACGTATATTTTGGCCGCCTCTTCGAGATTTTGAGAAGTGCTTTTGGTGAGAAGTAGTTTGTGTTTGGCTAATTAATTTGAAAAGTATTTTTGAACAGTAATTAGTGTTCGACCAAGCTTTTAAGAATTATTTCTAAGTGTATTTTTCTCAAAAGTACTTCTCAGAAAAGTGATTTTGGAGAGAAACTACTGCTTCTCCAAAACTTCTTCTGCTTCTCCTCAAAAACGTTTTTTTTTCCTTCCAAAAGCTTAGCCAAACACCTCAATTTTTGGCCAAAAGTGCTATTGACCAAAAAAATCACTTTTGGCCCAAAAAAAACTTAGCCAAACAGGTTATTAGATGAACCAATGACTAATCCAGATTTTAGTGACAGCAAATACAGCTGGACTCATGATAATAAACATTCATTGTACTCCACAATAACAATAAAGAACAGGAAAAGGGGAAACCAGCTAGGGAAATTACCATGCATTTCTAACCCCTTTTTTTTAGTAAATAAAGGAATTTTACTGCAGGATAAAGCTTACGTAGATAGATTCTTATGGTTCGGTCTTTCCTTAAATTCCGCACATAGCTGGAGCTTAGTGCACCGGATTGCCCTTTTTAATAAAGAAATTTTATTACCAATGAGAAACAGCTTCTCTACCCCTCCGGGGTAGGAGTAAGGTCTGCGTACACCCTACCCTCCCCAGACCCCACTGGTGAGATTTTACTGGGTAGTTATTGTTGTGTTACCAATGAACATATGTACATACAAACTAAACTGAACCTGAATATAGATCCATTTCTAACCTTTAAAGCAATTTAAGTTCTTTTTCCGTATACAGGTTTAGGCAAATTAGACACTAGAGTTGGAATTTTGAAAAAATAACTTGGTGCTAAAAGAAAAACTGGTGAAGTAAACCAGCTCATGGAATTGGTTTTTGCTATGCCAACAAGTACCACCACGTGTCTTTACAGCCATTTTAGAAGTACTTTAGCTATTGATGTATCTCTCTAGTTTTTAAGTCTAGATTCGTGCCCGCCTAGTACGTAAGTTTTTACACCCTGATACGATGTTTATACATAAATTGCCATTGCATCTAATATTTTTTACTTTAATATGATGTGCAATTAGTTAAATTAATATTTCAAGTTTCATTGTTCCGTTAGATGATTTCAAATAAAATGAGATCCAGGAGAATGAAAGCAAAAAACAGATACTCCAACATATAGCTAGTGCAATTATTCTAAATTATTTCCAAAAAATGTATCACTGTACTGATCATAAAATTAAGTTAAAACACATGTTGACCACACACACATATATATATCTGATAATTGACGCCCCCTAGCTTTGAGTATTCCTTTAAATATATCGGATGGGTTTGAGATATTGAAAGAAGGATTGGATTTGAACTTAATAATCGTACACATTTTCATATTGTAGAATACTATAATTAGCAAAAATTAAAGTGTCTGCCATTGAAAGAAGAGGAGACTTCTTGGTGGGCATATATATTACTGTAACAGTGTAACTCACTACCGATAATTATAAATCATCATGCCGTACCAAGTTTCTAGACACTAACATACTAGCATTTTCAAGTGCACATAACCTTGCTTCTAATTTGTTTCACAATTTTCATTCCAAGACATTGCCGACCCTCCGCATTCTACCAACTCCAGCCCACAAAAAATTTGTACTAATATGAGTGGCACAATTAGCCCATAAAAATATGACACGTTCAATTCGTTTTAGGTCGAATAAATAGGGGCATTTTCATATATACTCACTTTTGAGGCTACCATTGAAGTTATACCCATACTACATAAAATTATGCAAAGTATACCAGCTCAGATTTGAAGTAGTTCAATTTCTTCAATTCAACTTCAGAAATCAAATCTGAAATAGTTCAATCTCTTCAATGCAACTTTAGAAATCAAAAATATGAAGTTCTTCTTTCAAATGCAACTTCAGAAATCCGAATTTTAAGTAGTTCAATCTATTGAATGCAACATTAGATTACGAATCTTAAGTTCTGAAACTTAAACTTGTTCGTCGAATTTCAACAATGCAATACACGATTAAATGCCTAATTAAATCTACTCTAAATAAGCTCAAATTTGAAACATAACTTTCAAATATCATAAAAAACAAATCTCAATTATCAATTGTCAAAATAACAATAAATTTAACAAACTTATTTTGCGACTAAAAAGTTGAAGAAGAAACTCTTGTTTGACTCAAAAGATGTTAAAATCCTTTTGAACAAATCAATCAAAGATGAAAGGGTTAAATCCTAGCTGAAGATAATAATCTCTAGAATAATAATAGTAGGTAAGGAGAAGATATTGCAATGTTCCTTTTCATTCAAGGTCCCTCTCCCTTTTCAGAAGGTTTCTCCCCTTTTTATACTGGGGAGAAACCCTTCAGAATTGTAAGAAATCCAATACAAGGAATATTCGACGGAATATTATTAATGTCCCTTAACAGATTTACACTTCTACAAGGGTCGTTCAGTTTCTTCTTTCGCCTTACGGTCGTCTCCCTCGGGACACAGGTTCGGAATTACCCGGTCTTTTGTCTTACTCGTTATGGGTCGCGGTCGGTCAAATTTGGACCCATACAGTTAGTCCCTCTACTTGTCAGGGTCACGAACGGATGTGTCCTCGATGAGCGGACTCCATGCACTCTTTTTGGAGAAATTTGACCTATGGAAGCGTTATGACGTGGCAAATGAAGGGGGTCATCATGCTCAGCAAGACATGCGTGTGGAACACTTCTCCGGGAAATGATGTCAGCTTTACGTGCGTCATCATTGCGCAAATTTTCGAGGTGGGGGCTGACGGCTTGGTGCTTCGATTCTGTTGCTACTTTGAAACCTGCCGCCTCGATTCTGGCACCTCCCAATCCTATAAATAGGCGAAGGATTTGATTTTTCGAAAAACTTTGGTTGTTCCTCTCTTGAAGATCTCTTTTGTTATTCCTTGTTTGCTTTTATATCTTTCTGCTCTTCTTTCGATCTTCACCTGAAGCTTCTTCATTCCTCCTTTTGTGTTGATACTCCTTCATACGATATTATGCCGAGGTCTCATCGTTCTCGCGAGAAGGTTCCTGAAGCCACCCCGTTATCCACGGTGCCTCCTTCTAATAGCGAAGATATGGTAGTAGAAGAGAGTAACAACCCTCCTACGGTGGAAGAAATACTGCCGAGGCACCGCTCATCTCGGAGCGACTTCCTCAGAGATCTACCTCCTACCCCAAACCCCGTATTTTCTGAGACAGAGCAGGTCCATATTGATGTCCTTTGTGTAAAGTACGACATTCTTGCTCATAGAGAAATGGTTCCAGCGGGGAGAGATTACGTGGACGTCAACAGGCCTAGGTACTGTGCTTTCTATGAGTATCCTTTTATGATCGGTTGCACTCTTCCTCTCTTCCCCTTAGTGGAAGAATTCTGTAGATTTTATCAAGTTTGCTCAGTACAACTTTCACTATACACGCTAAAGGTGCTTTTGCTATTGACTAAGTATGTAGAGTTGGCGGAGTGTAGCGTTTCTGTCCACCACCTTTTACACCTGTTCACACCTGGCTTCCTTAGGGGTACCATGGTGCATTTGAGGCTTCATGGTACGAAAGGGCTGGTGGTTGGAACGGACGATCGGACGAGCCGCAAGTTCTGGCATAAGTACTTTTTTGTCAAGACCGAGCACGTTGTTTTTGACTTTGCCAGATTCCCGGAGCGGTGGAACGGGACTCGTAAGTACCGTCATTATGTTTCTTTCTCTTTTGCATTTATTGTAGAGCTCATTTGCTTGCCGTTTTGCAGCTATGGGTCGTCCATCCCACCCTATTGCGGGTATTAGAGATTGGGTAGCACGCCTGTTGCCTTACGCAGCAGAGACTCGAACTTGGCCTGACTTCATGCAACGTTATGGCCCTAAAGTTTCGTTAGGTAAATGGCTCTTTTATTACTTTGTTGTCTATGTGACTCGGTTTAATGGTATGACCCTTTGTTATGACAGGTCGAGGGGTTTCCAGGCGGAGGGCGCCAGTCCCTGCCTTTCGACAAGCTGTTGCCGTTGCAGATACGCAGTTTATTTTGAATGAATCTGTTCGTGGGGGTTGTCCTCAACCTATTCAATTGGGAGACCCGTCTAGAGTTGTGGCCGCAAGGAAAGAGGCCTATTCGGTACCGCCTTCACGTCCTTTGGATGAATTTTCTAACGGGGACGAGCCGTTATCGAGGAAGAGGAGGAGGCTGGAGCTGGGGAAGAGCGTGGCTACGGACACTGGTGGCAGTAGGGCGTCCCGACCAGCCTCTGTGCCCGTATTCATGGCCGATGCCATTTTGTCGGGGAGATTTCCCCAAGTGGAAGGAGTTGTCCAAGGAGATGGTTCAGTGTGCTCTGTTGAAGGTAGAGCATCGTCCAATGTTGGAGGGCATCGTGTTGAGGGTGGCAACTCTGGTTCGGATATCGACCCAGAAGATGTTAATGAATTTGTGGGTCGCCATACCCATGTGGAGGTTAGGAAGGACGGATCCGACCATCATGTGGTCATTCCGAGGAACTGCAACTTGCTGCTGAACAGCGAGCAGGTGGCGTCGACCCTCACTAGCAGGTGGCGTTGGCCCTTCTTCAGATGACCAATGTGATCTTCTTTCTTTGCCGACTTCACTAGCATGTCATCGATGTAAACCTCCATTGTCTTACCAAGTTGTTCTATGAACATTTTAGTAACTAACCTTTGGTACGTGGCCCCTACGTTCTTTAGCCCGAACGACTTCACCTTATAGCAGTATGTACCTCAGTGAGTGATGAAAGTGGTCTTTTCTTAATCTTCTTCAGCCATTAGAATTTGGTTATAACCGGGGGTATGCATCCAAGAAGCTCAGCAGTTCGTGCACCGTTGTTGCATCGATAAGTTGGTCAATGTGGGGTAACGGGAAGGAGTCCTTCGGGCATGCTTTGTTCAAATCGGTGAAGTCGACACACATTCGCCACTTCCCGTTCTTCTTTTTGACCACGACCACATTGGCGATCCACTGGAGTATTTAGATTCTCTGATGGAACCGTTGGCGAGTAATTTATCAACTTCTTCGCTAACCGCCTCATTGATTGCGGCATTGAACTTCCTCCTCATTTGTCGTACCGTCGGGTAAAGTGGATCGACATTTAGTTTGTGTGTGGCGATCTCCCTTGGGATTTCGAGCACATCTGAGTGGGAAAAAGCAAACAAATCGGCGTTGTTAGTTAAAAACTCACGATATTCACCTGACTCCGAGTGGTTGTGTCCAACATAAGCCTTTTTGGTATGGTCGGTGTTATCTAGCTAGATGGGATCAAGATCTTCCACGGTTGCTTTTCAAGCTTCTACAATGTCCGGATCTTTGATGGCCTTTTCTTGTATGTCGGGTTTGGTGCCCAACATGGCTGACTGCTATGTTTTCACGCTTGCCCCTTTAAGTTGTTTGGTGTGTGTGCAATCTTGGGCTATCCGGTAGCATTCTTGGGAGGTACGTGGCTCGCTTCGGATGCTAAATATCCCCCATGGGGTGGGAAATTTGATCACTTGGTAGAAGCTTGAGGGGACGGCTCGCATGACGTGTATCCATGGTCGCCCTATATGGCGTTATAGGCCGTTTTCTGGTTCATGACATGGAATGTTGTTTCCAGGGTGACCCCTCCTGCTAGGACATGTAGCACTATTTCTCCAGATTTTCACTCTACTGCATTATTAAAACCCGTTAGTGTTATGCAACACGGTATTATTTTATCCTCGAGCCTCATTTGCATGAGAACTCGTGGATGCACAATACACGTGCCGCTTCCGTCGTCCACCATGATTCTTTTTACATCAGTGCTAGTTATGAGTAACGTTATAACCAAAGCACCATAGTGAGGGAAAGATAAACCGTCGGTATGTGACTTATCGAAGATGATACTATCTTCGAGGTCGTCTACCATTCGTGGGCAATTGTCCATTTGAGTTTGTGCATGGTGGTGAACTTCACATGGTTGATTACCGTGTCATCTCCGCCGCCAATGATCATTTGTATGGTACACGCCGGTGATGGTGGCTTTGGAGGTCCTTGAGATAGGTCGCGTCCTCGAGCGAAGTTGGCTCTCCCTTTATCGCTTAGCAGTTCCTTCAGGTACCCCTGGTTCAACATCCTAACTACTTCTTGCCGTAGACCTATGCAATATTCAGCCTTGTGTCTTTTTTCTTGGTGGAATTCACAAAGGATGTTCGACCTCCTGGTGCTTGGGTCCGATTTAATTTTTTGCGGCCATTGTACCTTTGTGCCCAGCTTGTCTAGTGCGTACACTATCTCTGAAGGGGAAACACAAAAATTATGAGAAGATACTAGTAGAGGCATACCTCTTTCATTTCGGAGGGGTGCAGTGTGTCGTGGAGGATGCGGGTTGGCTGTTCGGATATAGGGCTGATGAACGTAGTGGTTGATCTCTTTGCCCGTCGTTATGTCGGTCTCTCCTGGTCTCGATTTGGACTAATGTTAATCGCTGAAGCGGCCCGTTCAGGTCATCCTCGTTTGCCCTTACCTCGACGCAATAGGTGTTGTGGATTTCTTCCCACGTGGTATGGGGTACTTCATGAGTCTACTAAGCAATTTTTTGATCACCTTTGATCCGCTCCCGTTTAACCCATTTTGAAAGGCTGCTACTGCCATCCCTTCTGATATATTCGGTAGACTCATCCTTACTCAGTTGAATCGGGCTAGGAAATCCCGAAGTCTCTCGCCCGTCGTCTGCTTGACGGTAAAGATATCATTGACCCTAGCCTCAGCCTTCTTCGCTCCTGCATGGGCGGTGGCGAATTTATCCGCCATCTCTTCGAACATCAATATCGATCGCGCTGGTAGCTGGGAGTACCACGTCAATGCTCCCCCCGTCAAAATCTTGCCGAACTTTTTTAACAGCACAGACGGTACCTGTTCTTTTGACAGATCATTGCCCTTTTACCGCAATAGCATAATGGATTAGGTAATCCTCTGGGTCCGTGGTCCCGTCATATATTTTTAAGTATGGCGGCATCTTGAAGGTTTTTGGAATAGGATGAGGGGCATCCCCTTCGCTGTATGGTTGTTCGATGAATCGGCCCACATCGCGTTTTGGTAATAGCTTCAAAGCGCCCGGTATTTTATCAACCCTCTCCTGATGTTCCTTCATTTGGTAGTCTTTTGACTGCTGGTGGGGCTTCCCCTGCCGTGGATGTTGAAGTTCCTCTTTCGCATAAGATCGTTAGATCCCCGTATAGAAGATGTGAGATCTCTCCCTCGGGTGTAGCGCTTGGTGTTGCATTCTCATCGTCTTCTCTGCCGGCTTCGTTGAGGGAGTTCAGAAGGTTATTCGAGACATCTGCTATCGCCTTTAGCTTCGCTTCCTTTCCCGCCATTATTGGTTTATACTAAGTTTGAAGAAAAGTAACTATCACTTTCAGGAATCTAGATGAGATCTATGGTTTCTACTATAGAAATCTCCACAGACGACGCGAAATTGTTTGACTCAAAAGATGTTAAAATCCTTTTGAACAAATCAATCAAAGATGAAGGGGTAAATCCTAGCTGAAGATAATAATCTCTAGAATAATAATAGTAGGTAAGGAGAAGATAATTGCAATGTTCCTTTTCATTCAAGGTCCCTCTCCCTTTTCAGAAGGTTTCTCCCCTTTTTATACTGGGGAGAAACCCTTCGGAATTGTAAAAAATCCAATACAAGGAATATTCGACGGAATATTCTTAATGTCCCCTAATTGGTTTACACTTCTACAAGGGTCGTATAGTTTCTTCTTTTGCCTTACGGTCGTCTCCCTCGGGACGCAGGTTCGGAATTATCCGGTCTTTTGTCGTACTCGTTATGGGTCGCGGTCGGTCAAATTTGGACCCATACAAGTCTGAGCATAAAGAAGAAGAAAACAACAGTAAAGAAGAAGAAAAAAGTGTATATATCTGATGTTATCCAAATTTGTAGAAGTGTATTTCTGAGATTATCCAAAAATTAGATATCAGTTAATTTTTTTAAAAAGATAAATACAAATTCAATGGACTCACATGAAAATTTTACAATAAATAGGGCGGGTCATACTTTTATGACAGGTCAATTTGAACACAATTCAAGTCAGCCCACCTAGAAGAGCACTAATTTTGGCCAAGTATATAGATCAACCAGACCAGATGTAATCATAACAAAGAATTTTTTTAATTAGTGTAGTTTGGTAATTAAAAAACTTATAAGAAAATAAATAAAAAATTAATCAGAACAAAAAGTATACATTGAAAAAGGAACTAAAAATAGTGTCTAGTAGGAGTAGTATATAAAAATTAATAAGTGCGATAAGAGGAAAAAGAAAACCGTGGTGTCAATGTATGGTTTACATAATTGCGACGGGGAGAACGGAAGAAACTCGGGTCAATAAGTCAATTGCCGTCAACTTCAAAAGTTAAATGAGCTCACAAAAGTGATTAATAGTAAAAAAAATTGATAAAGTGGATCAACTTCCAAATTTCCACAGTGGGTATCGAATAATGAGTTTATGCGTGCAACTTAAAAAGACAAAGTGGTAGTGTAACTTCCCCTCTAATTGACTTATTATGCCCTCGTTTACAATGAATTTAACACGAACTACTTTTTACTTACTCCCTTTGTCCATTTTAAACCACTTTTAAAAGTACGTACATATCACTTCAATCGGGCATAAAAGAAGAAAACGGAGTGAAAATAGTAATCATTCTATTGTACCCTTCCTAATATGACGTATAGACATGTCCGACACGCCATGGTTTCTTATCTAATCCGTCGTCGTTTGATTAAGCATATATTCGAATGGTAGAAATTTAGTCGAAGTCGGTGTTTATTTCATAATATATATGTCTACTATATACTCTTATGTTATCGAAGTTAATTTATGGAGTATGTATTTTCACCTTATTTATTATCTAATCATGATAAATATATTGGTTTGATATAGACATCGAATGTAGATAAATTTTTACCCATATATATTCAAAGACCATTTGTGACAAACTTGTTAGATAATTAAATCGCAGTCATAGTAGAGATTAAGACACAATCTTACAAATATAAAATCATAATTTTGAGTTAGAGTTTAAGGAAGCGTACCGTTCAACTCCATCGATTCAGCGATAGCGATTGGCGTTTAAGCCTGAGACCAACTTCCACGATCCACTAGCTACGTGCTCTCACGGCCCTGAGAACTTGACTGATGGGACGTCTACCGTTACCACATATTCAAGAGGCAGAATACGCTAGGGTTTTTCTAATAGCTAGGGAAAGGGGGGTTGGCCTCTATTTATAAAGAGTGTCTATCCATCACAGGCCAATAGTTATTTGGCCTCACTTGTCCGCACACATAATATTTAATATTAGGCCTTTTATTTATCCACCACTTGAGTCACGTCACTATTCTTTCAGGCTATAACCAATTAACGTAAGTCCAAATTCTAACATTCTCCCACTTGGACGCCAATGTTAATTGATGACAAGAAAATAATTTTTTAAGGAAATCATTTAATAAAAAATGATTTTAGATTCTACAGTGGCCACACTACTCACATAGCCAAGGATAGAATGACCCATATAACAATCCATCCAGTCTCAATTGAGAAGGCTAACAATGAATCGTAGCAGACATCACACCATTTTAAGGTATGAATTCTATCTACGACCACATATGCTAGAATTTCCATCAACATGGATCAAACATATGTGCTAAGCATATTATCTTTCTAATCAAGGTGAACAGAGTCACACCTCTTAGAAAGAAATAATCCTCCAAGTGATATAATAATCATATCACCACAAGAGCCTCCAAATTAAATGACACTAAAATCATATCACCTTAGGAGGTTTTCCTTGTGCCTTACCCGGGGTAATCAAGGAAACAAGCAGTAAAACTCACAGATACCATTAGTTTATGCAATATACAATTGGAAATAAGAATAAATAAATTATCATGTTAGTCAATAAACATAACACATATCAAATAACACAAGCTTGCATAAAAATAGAATTTATTAAAAGTAATACCTGTGTCAGCAATTACAAAGTAACTCTCACCGACTAAAGCACATCAAAAGACTCTAAAATACTCATGTTTTTAGCATGTTCATTAAACACTACATGCCTAAGACCTTTAGTCAAAGGATCAACCAACATAGATTCTTTGCTAATATGCTCAATACATATATCACCTTCTTTTACCATGTCTCTAACCTTTAGAAACTTAAGGCTAATATGCTTAGAGCCTCTTGTTCTCTTGTTATTCTTAGAGAAGAACACAGATGCATTGTTATCACAAAAAATAGTCACCGGCTTATATATAATATCCATAATTTACAATTTAGTAAAAAAATTCTTCATCCAGGCAGTAGATGAAGCAGTCTCAAAACAAGAAATAAACTCAGGTTCCAATGTGGATGTAGCAGTGATACTCTATTTCTCAATTTTCTATGAAACAACACCTCCAGCCAACATAAAAATATACCAAAAAGTTGATTTCATAGTATCTTGACAACTTGCAAAATTAGAATCTGAATATACCAGCAGGTCCAGATTATCAACTTTTTTATACACAAGCATGAAGTCTTTGATACGTTGTAGATATCTCATCACTTTCTTTGCGGCCACCCAATGTGCCCACCCAGGATTAGAAGAAAATCTTCCCAACATGTTAACAACAAATGCAATATCAGGCCTTGTACAAACCTGTATGTACATCAAACAACCAACAACACTTGCATATGGCACATATTTCATAGTTCTCTTTTCAACATCATTTTTAGGACATTGATCCTTACTAAGTTTGTCCCATTTTACACTAGGTGCTACACCAAGTCTATAGTTTTGCATATTAAAGGTTTAAGAACACTCTCAATATAAGAACGTTGTGATAAACCCAACAAACCACGTGATTTATCTCTTTTAATTTCTATCCCAAGAACAAAAGAGGCTCCATTAAGATCTTTCATATCAAAAGACCTAGACAAAAATTGCTTGGTCTCACTCATCAAGCCCAAATTATTTGTGGCAAGCAGAATGTCATCAACATAGAGAACCAAAATAATAAAATTTGCATTAGCTATTTTGAGATAAACACATTCATCAAGCTTATTTTTCACAAATCCAAATTTTGTAATAATTCATCGAATTTCAAGTACCACTGCCTGGAGGCTTGTTTAAGCTCATATATAGATTTGTTAAGCTTTCACACTAGATGTTCTTTACCGGCTTATTTAAACCTTGCAGGTTGAACCATGTAAACTTCTTCAGGCAAATTCCCATTCAGGAAAATTGTTTTAACATCCATCTAGTGCAACTCTAAATCAAAATGAGCCACAAGAGCCATCACGACTCTAAATGCACCCTTAGATGAAAAGGAGAAAATATTTCTTTATAATCAATACCTTCTTTCTGATTGTAAACCTTAGCAACCAACCTTGCTTTATAACGGTCTATGTTTCTCTTGGAGTCTCTTTTAGTTTTAAACCGAATTGCAACCAATAGGCCTAAAACCTATAGGAAATTTTACTAACTCCCACACTCTATTTTATTCCATGGAGCGCATTTCATCTTCCAATGCCTCTCGCCATTTATCAACATATGGAGAGGAAATAGCTTGAGCATACAATAATGGATCAATCAACTCTCCGGTATCACTAAGATTTTCAGTCACATATACAATAAAATCATCAGAAATGGAATATTTTCTTTCTCTTTGTGACCTATGGAGTGGTTCATTGTATTCATTTTGCTCAGGGACTACGGGATCTAAGTCATTGTTACCTTGATTCTCCCTCACATGAATAGGTTGGTTTACCATCTTTTCATGTACAACAGGTACATGGACAATGACTTCTTTCACTTTTAACGCAATTTCCTTCCCATATTAACAATCACAATCACAAACATCATGCTCAAGAAATTTTTCATTAATAGACTCAATGATTCTAGTGTCACGCCCAAGATAGAAAAACCTAAAACCTTTAGAGTGATCAGGATAGCCTATTAAAAAATAACTGGTAGTTTTATGATCAGTTTTCTTTTCTGTGGGTGAATAAATACGAACTTCAGCTGGACATCCCCAAATAAGAAAATGGTTCAAGCTAGGTTTTCTGGTTGTCCAGAGTTCAAAATACGAACTTCAGCTGGACATCCCCAAATATGAAAATGGTTCAAGCTAGGTTTTCTGGTTGTCCAGAGTTCAAAATACGAACTTCAGCTAGACATCCCCAAATATGAAAATGGTTCAAGCTAGGTTTTCTGGTTGTCCAGAGTTCAAAGGGAGTTTTCAAGACAGATTTTGTAGAAACTCTATTCAGGATATAGGTAGTTGTTTTTAAGGCTTCACCCTAAATAGACTCAAGTAGGCTAGTCCTTAGCATCATACTTCTTACCATTTTTATGAGACTACGATTTCGTCTTTCAGCCACATCATTCTGCTCAGGAGTACCTAGCATGGTATATTGTGCTATTATGCCACATTCTTGCAAAATAAAGCAAAAGGACTCATATATTGATCAGTCTCATCATATTTTTCATAGTACTCACCACCACGGTCAGACCTCACTATCTTAATGAACTTCCCAAGCTATTTTTCAATTTTAGTCTTGTAAATTTTAAACTTATCAAGTGCTTCAGATTTTTCTTTTAAAAGATATATATAATTGTATCTTGAAAAATCATTAATAAAAGTAATAAAATACTTATGATTTGTCAAAATAGGTACATAAGTTCCACTAATATTAATATGAATAATTTCCAAGAGTTCAAAGCTCCTAGTGGAACCTTTTCTCTTAACTTTGGTCATTTTACCCTTAACACAATCCATACAAGTTTAAAATCTTTTGGATCAAGAATAGGTAAAATATTCTCCTTTACCAATCGTTCAATTCTTTCTTTAGAAATTTGACCAAGACATCTATGCCATAACAGGTAAGACGTTTTACTCATAACAGATCTTTTGTGGAAAATAATTTTAACATGCATTGCAAAAAAAATTCATTCAACACATTCAAGCGATATAGACCATCACTTAAAAAAACATCAGTAACAACATGTGAATCATAGAAAATTTTAATAATACCATTAGTTTGTTTAAATAAATAACCAACTTTGTTCAAAAGGGAAACCGAAACTAATTTCCGTCTTATAGATAGTACAAAAATAGTATTTTTGAAATGAATATGAGAATTACTTTTAAAAGGTAAAATAGATGTCCCTACAAACTCTACTTTTGCTTTGAGTCCATTGCCTACAACGACACTGACTTTAAAGGAACATGAACAAGACTAGTTTCAGAGCAGACAAAAGCCAAAAGATTACCTGGCTTCTTTTTCGGAGGACTCCCAGCTTTCTTATGACCTACTTGTTTGCAATCCCAACACTTGATTTCTTTCTTAATTATAGCTTGAGGACCAAGAAGATTATGAGACTGACCTTGGTTAACACCAGGCTTATTAGTATGACCACTATTACCACCTAGATGATGAGACTCACCATGTTTCCTTTTATGAAATTTGCGTCCACCTTTTCTTTTATAAGAAGGATAATTAATTGGTTTAGAATAACTATCAAGGTTCACTGCGCCCTCAACTTTCTCCTTTTGGATCCTCCCTTCCTCTACCACACAAACAGTAATAAGCTCATCAACACTCCACTTATCTTTTGTGCATTATAGGCTGTCTTAAGCTGGTTAAATTGCTCAGGAAGAGACTTTAGAAATTGGTAAACAAGAAAATCATCGGTAATTATTACACCTAAAATTTTCAGTTTGGTAGCAATGTTAACCAATTTCATAATATGATCATGGACACTACCTACAAGGTCATACTTTATGGTAGACAGAGAACCAATCAGGCTACCTATCTCAACTTTATCAGATTCTAGGAATTTCTGTCCAATGACGCTCAAGAAATTTTTTGTATTTCCATTATCCTTAATAACATCTTTTATGTGATCAGAAATGGATCTCTTCATGATCATAAGACTGAATTTGTTAGCCTTCATCCATTTCTCATACTTAGCCTTTTTATCAGCAGTGCTAGTAGTTATGGGTTCAACGGGTTTTTGTTCAATCAATGCAAAGTTCAGGTCCATCAGACCTGATATTGTTTCAATAACCTGTTTCCACGTCTTGTAATTGCTACTAGTGAGAGTTTCAATGGAATTCAACTGAGTAGTCATGTTGTTAACAATGGTATAAGCAAACAACACAAAATTAGATAAAATTATGGGCAGAAATATATAAATCAAAATAGTCAAAGACATCCATTACACCCTCCTTTGAGTGAAAGATACAATTGTCTCCCATTTTAAAATTCAAGGAGTGTAAGGCATTCATTGCATCCTCGTCTTTAGGCAAGAGATACAAAACTTCATCCCGTATTATCCAAGAGTACAAGACATACATTATGTCCTTCCTTTAGGTAAAAGATAAAAAACCTCCTCTTATAACAAATTATCCTTATGTATACACATGAGAATTCAAGATATTATGTTCCTCCTTTAGGTGGATAACACAATACCTATTCTTATTAATTAATTTAGCGCCACTAGTATCAAAAGGTAAACCTCCAACACTAATGTACACTTGTAAAGAAAAATTTGGACATGGTGTATTGAAAATATTTTAACAACTCAAATAAACAAACCACTTTAATGGAAACTATCTATTAATCATTAACTCTCAATTCATGTATTAAATGATCTCACATGTATGTAATATTAAGAACTTTTCAGTGACTCAAAATAAATAGACCACTTTGGTAACACTATTTATTAATCACATTTTTTAATCATACACATTAATACATGTGATAAAATAATGTCCATATAATTAAAACCTTAGAGATGCAGTTGTAGGAGCTTGGAGATGTAGTGGGGACGCAAACACAATGTGGTTGACGACAACGGACTGTATAAGAAAGGCGGCGAGAGAGGTGTTAGGGATATCTACGGGCCACAATGGTGGCCACAAAGGAGATTGGTGGTGGAATGCAGTTGTCCAAGGTAAAGTGGAAGCAAAGAAGGCGGCTTACCTGCAGTTAGTAGGGAGCACTGACGAGGAGGAGAAGAGAGCGAACAGTCAAAGGTATAAGGTAGCTAGGAAGGAGGCGAAGATGGCAGTGACGGAGGCTAAGACGACAGCTTTTGCTCGTCTGTATGAGGAACTAAGGAACAAAGGTGGGGAGAAGAAGTTATTCCGACTCGCTAAGGCGAGAGAGAGGACAACTCGGGATCTGGACCAAGTGAGGTGCATAAAAGATGATGACGGCAAAGTTTTGATGGGAGATGACCAGATTAAGAGGAGGTGGCAGACCTACTTTCATAAACTTCTAAGTGAAGAAGGGGATCAGGATATTATACTTGGGGAATTGAGGAATGCCAACAGTCACCATAAATTAAGTAATTGTAGGGACATTGAGATCGATGAAGTCATAGAGGCAATGCGTAAGATGAGAAGGGGCAGAACTACCGGGCCAGACGAAATTCCGGTTGAACTGTGGAGGTGTGTGGGTAGAGCAGGCTTGGAATGGCTTACTGCATTGTTTAATGTTATATTCAAGACTAATAGGATGCCTGAAGAGTGGAGGTGGAGTACAATGGTCCCGTTGTATAAGAATAAAGGTGATGTCCAGAGCTGCAACAACTATAGGGGTATCAAATTACTAAGTCATACCATGAAAGTTTGGGAGAGAGTGGTAGAAATGAGAGTGCGAAGGACGATGTCTATTTCAGACAACCAGTTCGGGTTCATGCCGGGGCGATCTATCACAGAAGCTATCCACCTTATTAGTAGGATGGTGGAACAGTACAGGGATAGGAAGAAGGATCTCCACATGGTGTTTATTGATCTGGAGAAAGCATACGATAGGGTTCCTAGGGAGGTCTTATGGAGCTGCTTAGAGGATAAAGGGGTCCCGGTTGACTATATTAGGGTGATTAAAGACATGTATGCTGGAGCTAAGACTCGGGTTAGGACAGTAGGAGGCGACTCTGAACACTTTCCAGTTGTTACGGGGTTGCACCAAGGGTCTGCGCTTCAGCCCATTCCTATTTGCCCTGGTGATGGATGCACTGACTCATCATATTCAAGGGGAGGTGCCATGGTGCATGCTATTTGCTGATGACATTATTCTAATTGACGAGACACGAGGCGGCGTCAACGAGAGGCTAGAGATTTGGAGACATGCTCTTGAGTCTAAAGGTTTCAAGTTGAGCAGGACGAAGACGGAATACCTCGAGTGCAAATTTGGAGTTGAGCCGACGGAAGCGGGAGTTGAAGTGAGGCTTGACTCTCAAGTCATTCCCAAGAGGGGTAGTTTCAAGTACCTTGGATCGGTTATTCAGGGGATCGGGGAGATTGACGAGGATGTCACACACCGTATAGGGGTGGGGTGGATGAAGTGGAGGTTAGCGTCGGGAGTCTTGTGTGACAAGAAAGTGCCACCGTTACTAAAAGGTAAGTTTTATAGAGCAGTGGTTAGGCCTGCCATGTTATATGGAACTGAATGTTGGCCGGTAAAGAACTCACACATCCAGAAGATGAAAGTAGCAGAGATGAGGATGTTGAGGTGGATGTGCGGGCATACAAGGATGGATAAGATTAGGAATGAAGATATTCGAGAGAAGGTGGGCGTGGCCCCCATGGAGGACAAGATGCGGGAAGTAAGACTCAGATGGTTCGGGCACATTCAGAGGAGGAGCACTGATGCACCGGTGAGGAGGTGTGAGCGACTGGCTGTAGTGGGCACGCGGAGAGGTAGAGGGCGACCTAAGAAGTATTGGGGAGAGGTGATCAGACAGGACATGGCGCGACTTAGGATTACTGAGGACATGGCCCTTGACAGGGAATTATGGAGGTCGAGCATTAAGGTTGTAGGTTAGGGGAAACTTGTGAATATTTCTACAGCACAATAGAGTGAGACTAGCCAGTTAGGAGTTAGACTAAGAATGTCATTGGTCGTCTATTGATGCAGGGCTTTACCTGCTAGTTGTACTATACCAACCATTTATTTCGTATTTCGTATTCTGTATTTCATATCTCTTATATTGCTGGTATTTTATTATGCATTTTTATGGTACTAATATATCGACTCCTGTTGCTTTTTTGAGCCGAGAGTCTCCTGGAAACAGCCTCTCTACCCTTCGGGGTAGGGGTAAGGTCTGCGTACATATTACCCTCCCCAGACCCCACTTATGGGATTATACTGGGTCGTTGTTGTTGTTGTTGTTGTATAATTAAAACCTTTCTATATAGTTATTAATTCCATTCTCCCACAAAAATTATCAGTAAAAGTTTCAGCAATAACTTAAGTACTACATTTGCAGTAAGCTAAAAGGCATAAACAAATTTGTAACTATCAAATTCAATCAAGGATTTTGATAACTAATGAATAAAAAGTTGATAAATATAAATAAGGACACAAAGCCAATAGTGATGCAACAACCAAGGTACTCAATCAATACTGAGGAGTCAATTTAATTATTTATGTTTGCCATTGTCACTGTAACATAGAAATTTTGACTGAGAAAATAACCATATAGATTTGTGAGCCACATACGTTAATATCATAACTAATGGAATCAAGTCCATCCCTTTAAAACTTAACAAAAACCGTAGCCGTATGAAAAACCTTTACTGATGCCGCCGCCAACAGCAAACATCTAGGTTTTACTAAAATTTATTATTATAGTTTATTCGTAAAAATAAATCACAACTTTCCGCATATTCAATCAAAAGCAGCCGCTAAATTACCGATGAAACAGTTTTGGTGAGAAACAATGCTGAACTAATGTCGTCTAAACTTTTACGATAGTTGTTTTTGTTTTAAAACTCAAGTTACATTTTGATCTTAATCTCGAAACTATGGTGAATTTTGTATTGGTCAAAATCTGACCATCACGATCAAGTCAACTGACACTCCGTCTCAGTAACTGGGCAGTAAAGGTCAACAGAGCCCACTCTACTTCTCCTCCATGACATCCGACGAATCGGTAAGAGTGACGCCTAAATCATGACCAAGATATATCAGTGGCAAGAAGATGTCGAGCCAAGCGAAGGGAAAGGATACCCTCACTATATATATCCAGGGAAAGCTCTCAACTAGGTGGGTGCTCGAATTTCTAAAAAAGGAAGACAAAAAGCTCCCTTCTTGTATTCTAGAAAAAAGAGGAAATGACCTCGAAGAAAATATGTAAATATACTTCTTCATCGATCGATGAGGAAGACAATGTCGAATCTTAATAATATCAATTATATCTCTTTCATCCCATATGCAATCGTTGCTGTTAACATTTCGATCTGGAATTAGTTATGTTTGACTAAGATTTACTACTTCATCTTTGATTGATTTGTTCCAAAAGGTTTTAATATCTTTTGAGTCAAACAGATATGATACCAACTGTTAGATAATTAAATAACAGCCATAGTAGATATTAAGACACAATCTTACATATATAAAATCATAATCTTGAGTTAGAGTCTAAGGAAGTGTATCGTTCAACTCCATCGATTCAACAACAATTTCGATCACGTTTAAGCATGAGGCCAACTTCCACAATTCACTAGCTATGTGCTCTTACAGCCCGGAGAACTTGACTAATGAGACGTCTACCGTTACCACGTATTCAAGAGGCATGATATGCTAGGGTTTTTCTAATAGCTAGGGAAAGGGGGGTTGACCTCTGTTTATAAAGAGTACTTACCCATCACAGGCCAATAGTTATTGGGCCTCACTTATATATCCACACTCACAATATTTAATAGTAGGTTTTATATTTATTCACCACTTGGGCCACGACACTACCTTTTCAGGCTATAACCAATTAACGTAAGTCTAAATTCTAACAAAATTAAGTTGTTGGCTAATGCTATTTGCTTAAAGGGTATATTAAGAAAATAACTTTTCGACCAATTTTGCTTTCTCAGTCATTAAGTTGTACTTATGGATACAACGGTAATACACTATTTTATTTAATAAAGATGGTTTTGTTTTGAGTATATATATATATATATATCATGTGGGCTCGAGGGCTCACATTGAGGAATAGAGGGCCCGCATCAAGGGATAAACTCAGTATGGACCGGGTTCGAGTTCGAGGGCAGAACATAAGGATCGAAGATCGAAGTGCACGATGAGTACCGAAGCCAAGTATGACTAACCCTGAGATGGAGCCATCCCTAAGATCATGGCGTGAATTTCGGAATATATTTGTACGAGTTACTACTAATCTGTACTAGACGGTTAGACAGCTGTCCCAATAAGATTTCTTACTGTAAATAGAAATGTACCTTATTTAGGTTTCCCCTACTATATAAAGGGGACCCCAATCATTTGTAAACATCACCAATCATTAGCAAAGAATATACTTTCTTATTTTTCTACCTAGTGCTCACTTGAATCTTCGTCTTATTCTTATTTTACTGTTCTTGTTGTTCTTGCTCATTTACCTCGAGGTCAAGGTCTGCTCACACGATTGGTTTGACTTGCCTTAATCTTAAATTTATACATTAGATTCCTTGTTTATCAATTAGTATTGGATTAAATCACATATCTTTAAAACCACAAACAAGTTTAATTGTTACTCGTATTTTCGAGGTAAACAGTTTGGCGCCCACTGTGGGGCTAAAGATAATAGTGTTTATTTCGATACTGATTCTGATAACACACGTTATTTTCACACTTGTTCTTGTCAAAGATTCTTTGTTTTAAGGTTAAAACATGTCAAACTCACAGAACACTCCCGTACATGGTGATGACGGTCTTGGGTTCCACGGAGAAAATAAAAACATAATTGCTCCAGGGGTCGGGGTGCCATCGGTTAACCCTGGGAAAGTGCATGCTGCCGACCCAGTCGATGTCAGTTCGCACATTTCTCTTAATGAAGATTTAGGTGCTGATCCTGGAGGGAGTGTACGCATGGAAGGCCGAACTAGTGGCCAAAGAACTCAGGGTGTAGCAGACGTGGGAGTTAGCCTCCAAGTAATATTTGAGATGTTACAAGCTCAACAGATTGCTATCGCTTATCTTCAAAGTCAGCAAAAAACTCCAAGTGTGGTCGAACTAGGAATCACCCGCCGAATTGAGCCGGTGCTTGAACGATCGAATGGTAATGGCTTGGAGATTGATCCCACGATTATGAGCATGCTCGAGGAGCTCATCAAAAGGATCGAGTTAGGGGAGAAAATGATTGAGGGTAATGATAAAAAATGGAGACGTATAACTCCCGTGTTGATCAAATATTGGGGGCACCCCCGGTCTTGAAAGGATTGGACGCCAAAAAATTCGTGCAGAAGTCATTTCCCCCAAGTGATACTTCGATGCCCATCCCCAAGAAGTTCAGTATGCCCGATATACCTAAATACAATGGAACAAACGATCCTAATGAACACATTAAGGGATTAAAGGAAACAACTTAAATGATGATGAGACTGAGTCAGTATTATTGAAAAAATTTGGGAAAACTTTGTGAAAGGGAGCCATGATTTGGTATCACAACTAGCCACCGAACTCTATCGATTCGTTAGCTATGTTAGCAGACGCCTTTGTGAAAGCACATACCGGGGCCATAAAGGTTGCGATAAGGAAATGAGATGTTTTTAAGATAAGACAGAGGAATGATGAGATGCTAAGAGAGTTCGTGTACCGATTTCAAATAGAGCGAATGGAATTACCATGGTCTCGGATGATTGGGCGGTACAAGCTTTTATGCAGGGGTTGAATGAGCGGAGTTCGATTGCATCATGACAGTTGAAGCAAATTCTGATTGAATACCCAACTGTGACTTGGTCAGACGTGCATAATCGTTAACAATCGAAGATCAGGGTCGAGGACGACCAGTTGGGAGCCTTTTCGGGTTCAGTTCATCCTAATAGATCGGCAATAAAGGCCACGAAGGATACAGACAGGGAATCAAGATAAAAAAGGAAATGGTATCAGCCATATGTCAATCAGAGAAACAACGGTTCGGGGCAAAACGCTCCTCGGAACGATCGAAAAATGATTGATGTCAAAGCTCTCGAGGACTTATGAGCAAGAACGGTTTTGATAGACACACCGATCCCGCGGAAGCACCTCTGTTGCATCGGGGATTGTGTCAGCTATTGAAAGAATCAAAGACACCAGGTGGCCCAAGGCCTATACAAACCGATCCTTCTAAAAGGAATCCAAACTTGATGTGTAAATATCATGGCACACATGTCCATAAGACCGAAGACTGCAGGCAGCTAAGGGAGGAGGTAGCTCGATTGTTCAACGAGGGCCATCTTTGAGAGTTTTTCAATGATTGAGCTAAGAACCACTTTAGGGAAAGAGATGCAAATAGAAAATGAGCAGGAAGAACCGCAACATGTAATTCATTTGATCGTTGGCGGTGTTGATGTTCCACAAGGACCTACATTCAAACGCACCAAGGTGTCGATCACCAGAGATAAACAAACTCGAAGTTATGTGCTCGAGGGCGTATTATCATTCAATAATGAGGAAGTGGAAGGCATATCTTAGTTGCACAATGATGCCCTGGTAATTTCTATTTTGTTAAATAAAGTTCAAGTTAAACATGTTCTAGTGGGTCCCGGTAGCTCAGCAAACATAATCAAATCATGGGTCGTAGAGCAGCTCGGCCTACAGGACCAAATCGTACCTGCATCTCGAGTCCTAAATGGCTTCAACATGGCAAGTTAAACAACAAAGGGGGATATAATCCTACTAGTGAACGTGGTCGGGACCATCCATGATACAAAATTCCATGTCATCGAAGGCGATATGAGATATAATGCATTAGCCAGGAGGCCATGTATCCACGACATGAGGGTAGTACCTTTAACCCTACATCAGATGATGAAACTCCCATTAGTGGATGGTGTGAAAACGGTTTATGGAACAACACACTGCAAAGGAAATATTTGTAGTTGATAAGGTGACACCGACACCAGTGCCTTCCACCTCGAAGAAATCGAACAGCAAAGATAAGCAGACGACCAAATAGCAATCACCGTCCCTAACCTCGACCCAATCGGAAGAACAGGTAATCAAAGAAGAAGAAGAAGAGGATTTCCTTACTCCTCGAACTTTCGTCGTTCCCGAAGAGTCAGATACAACCAAGTCAACGGTTGAGGAACTGGAATAGGTCGTACTGATAGAGTGCATGCCCGAGAAAAAGGTATACCTGGGAACAGGGTTAAACCCCTGAACTCAGGAAAACACTCATTCAATTTCTTATCGATAACATGAATTGTTTGCTTGGTCCCATTTAGAAATGATAGGGATTCCACCGGAAATAAAAACGCACCAGTTAAGTCTTGACCCCAATCCGAGGTGAAGCATGCATTCATAAAGGATGAGGTTACTAAACTTTTTAAAATAGGGTCCATTCGGGAGGTAAAATACCTTGAGTGGTTAGCCAACGTAGTTGTAGTCCCTAAGAAACGGAACAAACTTAGAATGTGCGTAGATTATAAAGATTAAAA
This sequence comes from Nicotiana sylvestris, assembly GCF_000393655.2. Taxonomy (NCBI): domain Eukaryota; kingdom Viridiplantae; phylum Streptophyta; class Magnoliopsida; order Solanales; family Solanaceae; genus Nicotiana; species Nicotiana sylvestris. The sequence goes on from NC_091058.1 coordinate 13,984,240, forward strand.
CAAGGCCTGCCCCAAAGACTCTTTTTCACTGCCTAACATCGATCGCATAATCGATGCCACGGCCGGCCATGAGATCCTTACCTTTCTTGACACCTACTACGGTTACAATCAAATTTAGATGAACCCGGAGGACCAGGAGAAGACCTCGTTTATCAATAAGTTTGGAACATACTGTTATAACGTAATGCCCTTCGGGCTAAAAAATGCCGGAGCTACATACCAATGCCTAGTTCACAAAATGTTCGTGGAACAGATAGGCAAATCAATGGAAGTTTACATTGATGATATGTTAGTTAAGTCCCTGTGCGCAGAGGACCATTTAATTTATTTGCAGGAAAAAATTCAAAATCTTAAGGAAATACAACATGAAACTTAACCCCGAGAAATGTGCCTTTGGGGTCGGCTCAGGAAAAATTTTCGGCTTCATGGTATCAAATCGGGGAATCGAAATTAACCCGATAAGATCAAGGCGATCGAAGATATCACCATCGTAGACATCGTAAAAGCTGTACAAAGGCTAACCGGGTGGATAACTACCTGGGTCGATTCATTTCGAGGTCGTCAGATCGAAGACACATGTTCTTTTCCTTACTCAAAAAGAAAAATGATTTCACATGGACCCTGGAATGTCAACAAGCATTGGAAGAATTGAAGCGATAATTATCGAGCCCACCCCTGCTTCACACTCTGAAAGCAGATGAGAAGCTATATTTTATACTTGGTGGTGTCCGAAGTGGCGGTAAGTGGGGTATTAGTTCGAGAGGAACAAGTGTTTAACCAAAAAGTGGAATTTCGGTCAAAGCTTTAATTTAGAAGAACACGGGTTGCAAGGAGCAAAAGGGTTCTAGTCAGTCCAGAAGATGACAGAGACCGTGACTGGTATGCCAGGTTTGTTGCTGCCCCCACTGTTGGTTTAGTGGGTGATGGGAATGTTCCCTTCCCCGAGAAGTGGAATTTTACACGTGAGTTTTTTTAATAACTTTCTCGTACCTTTTTCTTCAATTTTGATGATCATTATTCTAATTTTCCTTTTCTTTTCCAGCAACCATGGAAATTATTGGCGAAATCCCCAATTTCCATGGTTGGGTAGGAAGGTTGTTAAATACAACCCCAATGGAGGGCAGATCTTGGAATAATCTTTCCCAACGATTTGGTTGGAAAGTAAAAACTCATGGTAAGAGTTTTTTTTATTAAACTCTTTATTATTTTTTAGAACTCATTTTAATTCTTCTTTTTATCAGGATTTGTCGTTCGAGGGATTAGTGCTGAGGCGGTCGTAGCTTCCCGTATTTCTTTGGGAAGAACCCAAGAGATCTTGGGTTCTTCATCGAAAAGGAAAGCTGCTAGTGACCAAGACTCTGAAGAAGAGGAATACGGGGTTTCCTTGGTATAAAGGCCATGAGCTCGTAGACGAATCATTTCTAATAATGAAGCATCTTCCCCTCGTTCTATTCCTCTTACCGAGTCTGTTGAAGCCCCAGTGTCGATTCCCGATGATAACGTTCCCGTTGCTGCTCATGATTCAGTTGAGCAACTTTTTAACCGCGGGTTTGGTGGTGAAAATTAAAGTCCGATTTCTGATGAAGCACCTCTTGCTTCTTTTTCTACTCCCGTTCCTGTGATTCCTCCTTTGCCGGTCGTGGCTGTTACCGTTCCTCCCCAGGCTATTATGACTGCTTCCACACTTCCTCCCTTGACTACTCCTCCTTCACTTGTTCCTTACACAGAAGTTGGTTCTTCAAGTAGGAGTGGTGCTATGAAGCGAGTTACCAGTGAAGTTCCCATTGAAGGTAACCTTTTAAGGAAATCAAGTCAAGCTGACGTGTGGCTAAAGCCTTTAATTGGTCCAGTTGAGAGAGCTAAGCTCGATAGCCATAGTTTTGTGACCTTGATGAATGATATAGTGCATGATTCTTTAATAAGTTTTCTATCTTCAGGATTCTCATTTTTTTCCCTCCCTTTTTTTAGGTCAATCTAATTGGCACGGAGATGATGAAAATGGTTACCCTCTTAGAGCAATTAGTGCGTGACTACCAAGTGGAAGCGGATAATTAGAAGGAACAGTGTGAAAGTCTTCAGTTCGACGTGGAAACTTTAGAAGAAAGTAAAAGTACCTTAGAGCAACAAGTATGGACTTTGACTTCAGAGTTGGCAGTTGAAAAAGCTTCTTCAAATCAAGCAGGTAAGGAAAAGGCTCATCTAGAAACCTCTTTTCCGAGCAATTATCCAAGGCAAGTGAAGAAATTAGAGAGTTGAGGGCTCTCTTGGGTGAAAAAGAAGCATATGCTGGTAAACTCATACAGAATTTGACTCAAAATCAAGAAGACCTTCGGGTATCTTCTAATAAGGTTTGTTCTTTAGAAAATTCCCACGCTTCTCTTCAAGCTTCTTATGAATCTGCCTTGGCTGAAAATGAAAAGTTAAGAAATGAAATTGCTGACTGGGAAAGAGATTACGAGATCCTTGAAGATAAAACTACCATTGAAGTGAGTTGGGCATTTTTAAATTCTCGCCATGATACCCTCGTTGAAGTTAGCCAGGAGAATTTTAACTTGGAATCTGAGTTAGCCAAGATCAAAGAGACTATTGATAAGACTCAGCAAAACCAAGATTTTTCTTCTCTCATGGCTGAAGTTTCTGAAAATGTTGAAGATGATACGGGTATCCCCACTCCTTCAAGTCAAGTTGAGCCTGCTGCTATTGATGTCCCTGCTTCAGTTCCTTCATCTTCTCAATGAAAAGTTTATGTTATTTGAATTCCTTTGTATTTTTTTTCTTTTGGTGGTATGTGATTGTGACCCTTGGTCTTTTTAAGGGTTTGTTGAAAACGTTAAGTCCCCAGACCTTTTATTGGGAACTTTGTATAAACTACTTTTGGTTTATGACTAAGTTCATACTTAGTCTAAACTTTTTAATATTAAGAAGTTTCCGTTGCTGTTTGAACTTCTGTTTTATTTATTCTTGCCTTTATTTTTAAAGACTTACTGAATAACTTGCATTTTTATTTTTCAAAAATGCTTCTGTTAATTTCATGAATACTTGAATTAATCCTGAATTTTATAAAAGAGGGCCCTTTTATATTCGACACTTAATAAAGAAGACGTCTCAACTTCATAATGGTGTTAATATACGATAAAAAAATAGGAATACACATGTTTCTTGAAATAACTTTGACAATTTTTTATTTGAACTTTGTCTTGTTTTGAATAACACTTTACGTGTATTTGAATTACTTCTATAACTTTCTCGTAACTGTTTTTCGTATAACAGATTTCAAAAAAGAAAATGAACACAAGGTTTTTATTTATAACCCGTTTCAGTACATTAAATGAATACAAGGTTTTTATTTATAACCCGTTTCAGTACATTGTCTTTACCCTAACTATGATAAGGTTTTTTCTTTGGCCTTAGCTCGTGACTTTGCTCTGCACTTGACTCATTCAATGAGTGAACATCTTAGCTTGATCTTTGATTATTTCCCAATCTTTTTTGCCTTCTTTATACACATGCCTATGTATATTATATAGTTCTCCAAGTGTTTGAGCATTGAAGTATGAAGCCTCGAGCACTTGATTGTTCCTCTCATTTGGCCCTTTCCTGAAAAGGAAAAACACACGGGACTCGGAGGTGCGATTATAGATGAAGACTTCTTAACCCGTCTGAATTTCTATCAAAATAGTTGTAACCCTAGACCGGAAATTTTAATTTATTCTACGTGCCTTACAGGTCGTGATTCATCATTTAGTACAGGCTAACTTTTTGCCTATCATCTAAAATCGTTAGTAAAATTTTAACAATTCAAAAAGTAAATTTTAAAATATGGATACCTGACCGTGGGTACTCCCTAAAAATAATATCTCTTCAGATGAACAACATTCCAATGTGAAGGTAGTATTTCCAGCTCGTATGCTCCTTTCCCTGCGATATCATGAATCATGTAGGGTCCTTCCCAGGTTGGACTTAATTTTCCCGCATTGGCTGCCTTCATAGATTGAAAAACCTTTTTGAGCACGAAGTCCCCAATCTTGAAGAATCTTAGGCGTGTTTTTCGATTGTAGTATCGTTATATGACCTGCTTTTGTGCTGCCATTCTTATTAATACAGCTTCTCTTTTTCCTTCAAGTAGATCAAGATTTATGCGCATTTCTTCGTCATTAGACTCTTCTGACGCTTGTGTAAACCTTGTGCTTGGCTTTCCTATCTCAATTGGAATTAAAACTTCAGCTCCATAAACCCATGAAAATGGTGTTTTTCCCGTACTTATTTTTGTTATTGTGCGGTATGCCCATAAAACATCAGGTAATAATTCTGGACAATTACCTTTGGATTCCTCCAAACGCTTCTTTAAATTATTGATAATGACTTTGTTTGTTGACTCAGCTTGTCCATTACCCACCGGATGATAAGGTGTAGATGTAATCCTTTTAATCTGCCAACTTTGAAAGAACTCTGTGATTTGTGTGCCTATAAATTGAGGGCCATTATCACACATAATTTCCTTTGGCACACCGAATCGACATATGATATTTCGCCAAATGAAATCTCTAACTTCTTTTCTCGCACTTGTTTGAATGCTCCTGCTTCCACCCATTTAGTAAAATAGTCAGTGAGTAGGAGCAAGAATTTTACCTGTCCTTTTGCTTGTGGTAGCAAACCCACGATATCCATCCCCCATTTCATAAAAGGCCACGGTGAAATGACCGGATGTAACAACTCCGCAGGTCTATGCATGTTATTACTGTACCTTTGGCATTTATCACATTTAGCCACGAAATATTTCGCTTCTTCCTCCATTTTGGGCCAATAATAACCTGCCCTAACTATGGTTCTTACCAGTGATCTTCATCCGGCGTGATTTCCACAATGTCCCTCATATATTTCTCTTATTACGTATTCTGTCTGAGAAGGTACGAGGCATCTTGCTAAGGGTCCACCGAACATTTTTCGATAAAGATTGCCTTGCTCTAAACAATATCGAGCAGCCTTTTTTCGAAGCGCGTGAGCTTTTCTCTTGTCTTCAGGGACGGTACCATACTGCAAAAAAGCAATAATCTCGTTCCTCCAATCCCAGATTAAGTTATTAAAATTTACCTCATTTTTGTCTGGATCGAGCATTGAATGAAACAAATGAATTACAGAAGCATTTTCATTGCTTGCCACGTCTGCCGTAGATGCAAGATTATCTAGTCATCTGCCTCGACATTTTTATCTCTCGGTATTTGCGTAACTTTCCAGGTTTGGAATTGCCTAATCAGATCTCGTACCTTTTCTAAGTACTGCTGCATCCATGCTTCCCTGGCCGTATAAGTCCCCAGCATTTGATTAACTACGAGCTGCGAATCACTTTTGATTATAATCTGATTCATGCCAAGTTCTCGTGCCAGTTCTAAACCTGCAATCGCAGCTTCATACTCTGCCTCATTGTTAGTTACAGAATGACATTTAATGGCTTGTCGAATGGTTTCGTCCGTAGGTGATACCAAAATAACTCCTCAGCCTGCACCCTTCACATTAGTCGAACCATCAGTAAATAAGGTCCAAATTCCTGAATTAGATCCGTTGAACACTTGTAATTCTTTTTCTGCTTCTAATTGCATTCCTTGGCTAAAATCAGCCACAAAATCTGCTAACACTTGAGATTTTATCTCGGTTCTAGGTTGGTATGTGATGTCATATTCACTTAATTCTATAGCCCACTTGACTAACCTACCTGATAACTCATGCTTATGTAATATATTGCGTAACGGATAAGTAGTTACTACAACGATAAGATGACATTGAAAATAAGGCCTTAATTTTCTAGATGCCATGATTAATGCAAGTGCTAGCTTTTCTAATTGAGGATACCGCGTCTCCGTATATAATAAAGATTTGCTAACATAATAGATTGAAGATTGTTTACCTTGGTCTTCACAGACTAAAACAACACTTACCGCTAGTTCTAAGACATCAAGGTAGATGAGCAGTCTTTCCCCAGACTTTGATTTTGCGAGCAATGACGGGTTTGACAGGTATGTCTTCAAATTTTAGAGTGCCTGCTGACATTCCTTAGTCCATTCAAGCTGATCTTGCTTTTTAACAGCTGAAAAGAACTTAAAGCACTTTTCTGATGATTTAGAAATGAATCTCCCCAAGGCTGCAATTCTTCCTGTCAACCTCTGCACTTCTTTTTTACTTGTAAGCATGTCAAGAATTTCTTCAATGGCCTTAATCTTTGCGGGATTCACTTCAATACCACGGTTAGAAACAAGAAAACCCAAAAACTTACCTGATGCAACACCGAATGCACAATTCTCTGGATTTAATTTCATATTAAATTTTCGCAAGATCTGAAACGTATCAGACAAATGCGATATATGATCCCCTGAATGTTGAGTTTTAACGAGCATGTCATCTATGTAGACCTCCATTGTTTTTCCCAAATGTTCTTGAAACATTTTGGTCACTAGTCTTTGATATGTTGCACCAATATTTTTGAGACCAAAAGGTATTACTTTATAAGAGTAAGTCCTCGTGTCTGTTATAAATGAAGTTTTTTCTTCTTCTATTGGATCCATTTTGATCTGGTTGTATCCTGAATACGCATCTAAAAATCTTAACAATTCATGTCCTGCAGTAGCATTAATTAGTTGATCTATATGTGGTAATGGAAAAGAATCTTTAGGACAAGCTTTGTTAAGGTCTGTGTAATCTACACAAACTCGCCACTTACCATTCTTCTTTGGTACCACAACAGTATTGGCTAACCAATTAGGATACTTTACCTCACGGATAAACCCAATCTTCAGTAATTTTGAACCTCATCTTGAATCACTTGATTTTTAAAAGTTCCTTGCTTTCTCTTCTTTTGTTTGACAGGGGGAAACAGTGGGTCTTCATTTAATTTGTGAGTCATTACCTCTGGTGATATTCCTTTCATATCAGAGTGGGACCAAGCAAAATAATCCACGTTAGTTTTTAAAAATTCAATCAACTTACCTTTCATGTCTTGGCTTAGATTGGTCCCTACGTAGATTTTCCTTTCAGGCCATTGTGCAAATAATATTATAGCTTCCAGTTCTTCAATCGTTGTTTTGATATTTTCATTTTCCTCTGGTTCTTGAATGGCATTGAGTCCACGTCTGTTCGTCCTTGTTCAGTTGAGGTTTGTGTTGTGGTACCCTCAACTGGATTCTGTAATTGCTATTTTCTTCGTTTTCCATACTTGAATCTGCTACAGAGTTGATGCTCCTGGATGTATGTTGATCCCCACGGATTTGACATATTCCCCATGGTGATGGAAATTTAATAACTTGGTGCAAGGTTGACGGAACGACATCTATCTCATGGATCCATGGTCTCCCAAGGATCATATTGTAAGCTATCTCCATATCTACCACCTGAAACTTTGTATCTTTGACAACTCCTTCTGAGATTGTTGTAAGTATTACCTCCCCTTTCGTTACTACACTGGAATTATCAAATCCATACAGAGTATGCGCCTTTGGTATTAATTTATCTTCGGCTTGCATCTCACATAGTACTCTTAGTAGAATAATATTCACGGAACTACCTGGATCAATCAAAACTCATTTCACATTAGTATCATGTACAAGTAGAGATATTACCGGTGCATGGTTATGTGGGGATAATACGCCATCTGCATCTGCATCATAAAATGCAATGCTTTCTTCCTCTAAGACAATTAAAATTATAACCGCCAAATTTTGCTTTCAAATTTCTATCATCATCCCATGACTCTCGCGCGTTTTGATCATTCCCAAATCTTGATGATGAGCCCAACTCTCTATTCCTCGACCTATGATCATACCTTGGATTGTCCTGTTTTGACCGTGAATCTTTTCCCACTGGACACATATATGGTTCGTACCTATTTTTACCGGACCATTTTTCGGTTTTTGCCCGTCTCAAACTCACCTTTTCTTCTTTTTGAGATTGTGAGATAATATCCTCTTCTATCCTTAGCTTCGTGCTATACCTGTTGTAAACGTCATTCCACGTTGTTGCTGGGAATTCACGAAGACTTTCCTTGAGTCGCCTCGTGGCTTCAGAGCTTTTTTCATTCAAATTACTAGTGAAGGCTATAGCTGCCCAATTGTCAGGTACGCGCGGTGACGTCATTCTTTCACGTTGGAACCTATCCACAAACTCTCTAAGCAATTCTGAGTCCCCTTGCTTGAATTTGAAAATATCTTCCACTCTCTTTTCGACTTTTTGATCTCCCGAGTGTGCTTTAATAAATGAATCTGCAAGCTCAGCAAAAGAATTTATGGAATTTTCAGGTAAAAGAGAATACCATGTTAATGCTCCCTTAGTGAGTGTTTCACCGAATGTTTTAACCAGTACTGATTCAATTTCCTGTTTGGTCAAGTCACTGCCTTTTACGCTTGTTGTGAATGCATTCACGTGGTCTCGTGGATCAGTTGTTCCATCGTATTTTGGAATATGGGGCATTTTGAATTTCTTTGAAATTGGGAGGGGAGCAGCACTTGGCTTCCAGGGTTGTTGTGTTTATCCATATCTATCCCTTTGATTACGGGCGGTACTCCAGATATTTGCTCTATGCGGTCGCTTAGCTCCTTGAGCTGTTTCTGCAATGTTAGTACTAAATTTTGTAAATCAGAATTGACTAAATTACCTAGTTCTCCATCTCGTGACTCGGTGGGGATTCCATCACTGCCTGAATTGGCAAGCCCAGAACGAGGGTTCTCCAAAGTGTTGTCATTTGGAGTGGGTGTTGTGGGTGCGATAGGTAACTGACTAACAAAGGCCTCAAGAGCTTTATTGACCTGTTGAACGATTAGTTTTTGCAAAGATTCATTGGCAGCTTCATTATTTTCAAATTGAGCGTTTCCATTTGCATGAGATCCATTAGGAGTGCCTTTTTGAGACCGCCGAGGGGAGCTTTGTGGAGAAGGGACCGGGGTGTGATCATCCTGTGGATTTCCCTGGAGTTGTTGGTCTCCTTGGTTTCCTTGGGTGTTGTCATTAAAGTTTGACATGGTTGATGCAACATAAAAGGTTAGGCTAAGAAAGAACAGATTACCAGATTTCCGGTAACGGAACCAATTTGTTTAACCAAAAAGTGGAATTTTGGTCAAAGCTTTAATTTAGAAGAACACGGGTTACTGATAATCAAAACTGAATAAAGAAAAATGATTTTGCTAACAATAAGATAGACAAAAGAAAACAAAGTAAACCAGTATATTTAGATGATTTTTCGTGTCCTTACAAATGATCCATTCTCTCATTTTTATAGCTATATCAAAGATATACGTTCTGCCTTTGTCATAATAAGGCCATTATAGACAATTAAAGGCATTAAATGCTATATTACATAATTATTGTAATTTAATACAGATTCTCTAACGTTTTTAGTATTAAATATTGTATCTGTACTCTCTTGTGCTATCGGATTCATTCACCTTGATTTTTGGGTATAAATAGGTACGAGCGTTGAGTCTTTTGAATAACTGCCCGTGCCTCTACTTTTACTTCCGCTCGTATCTGTTGCAACTCGTGCCTCTTTGCTAATCATTATTCTTTGACCAACCTTCGTGTCATGACACATCATCTTTCAATCAATTCAATACGTAAACCCAATTTTTCCCAATATAACAAGGTACGCAATTCCATGTTTATTATGTGAGTCGAACTTTAGGAGATGCTGAAACTAGATACCCGCATCTAGAGAAATTGGCACTTGCATTAATAAGCGCATCTAGAAAACTAAAGCCATATTTCCAGTGTCACCCCATATGTGTGTTAACTACTTATCCTCTCCGAAATATTTTGCATAAGCCCAAGCTATTAGGCAGATTGGACAAATGGGCAGTCAAACTTGGCGGGTACCCCAGACGACCATCAAGTCTCAAATCTTGGCTGAATTTGTGGCTAATTTTATGCCAACCCTCGTACCCAAAGTAGAAAAGGAACTTCTACTTAAATCGGGTACAACACCGGGGGTATGGACCCTATTCACGGACGGTGCCTCGAATGTGAAAGGGCTTGGGCTCGTCATTGTTTTGAAGCTACCCACAGGGGGCACTATCAGACAATCTATAAAAACTACTAGATTAACTAACAATGCAGCCGAGTATGAGGCCATGATTGCAGGTCATGAGCTAGATAAAAGCTTGGGGGGCAGAAATCATCGACGCCAAATGTGACTCTCTATTGGTGGTGAACCAGGTAAACAAAAGCTTCGCAGTTCGAGAGGATAGAATGCAGAGGTATTTGGACAAGTTACAGGTGACATTGCACTGCTTCAAGGAGTGGACCCTAGATCACGTGCCTCGAGAGCAAAATAGTGAGGCCGATGCGCTTGCAAATTTGGGATCATCAGTCGAAGAAGACGACATTGTCCGGGGGGACTATCATCCAGTTATCAAGATCTGTTGTCGAGGAAGGTCATGCCGAGATAAATTCTACAAGTTTGACTTGGGATTGGATGAATATGTATATCGAATACTTGAAAAATAGAAAGCTCCCATTGGATCATAAAGAGTCAAGGGCTCTACGAACCAAGGATGCTAGGTTCACATTCGATGAAGATGGGATGTTGTACAGGAGGACCTTCGATGGACCATTGGCGGTATGTTTAGGGCCGGGGGACACCAATTATGTTCTACGAGAAATCCAGGAAGGCACTTGTAGGAATCACTCTGGCGCTGAGTCCTTGGTTTGCAAATTATTAGAGTAGGATATTACTGGGATAGTATGGAGAAAGATACCAAGGAGTTTGTTAGAAAATGTGATAAATGTCAAAGGTTTGCACCAATGATTCATCAGCCCGGAGAGCAACTTCACTCAGTCCTATCCCCGTGGCCTTTCATGAAATGGGGAATGGATATTGTTGGCCATCTACCAACGGCTCCAGGTAAAGCTAAATTTATTTTATTTATGACTGACTACTTTTCTAAATGGATGGAAGCACAAGCCTTCAAAAAGGGCAGGAAAAAATAAGTTATTGACTTTATTTGGGACCACATCGTGTGTCGGTTCGGGATACCCGCCGAAATCGTATGTGGCAACGACAAGCAATTCATAGGCAACAAGGTAACGGAGTTCCTCGAAGCACACAAAATAAAAAGGAATTTATCAACGCCATATCTTCCGACCGGGAACGGAGAGGCCGAGTCATCAAACAAAACTACTATTCAAAACTTAGAGAAGAGGTTGGACAATGCAAAAGGAAAATGGAGAGAAGTTCTTCCCGCAGTTCTTTGGGCGTATAGAACAACATCAAAGTCCAGCACGGGGGAAACCCCGTTCTCGTTAGTATACGGCTCTGAAGCCTTGATTCTGGTCGAGGTCGGGGAACCCAACGCTAGATTTCGACATTCATCGGAGGAGTCAAATCACGAGGCTATGAATACCAGCCTCGAACTACTAGATGAAAAATGAGAAGCTGCATTTGTTCGGATGGAAGCACAGAAACAAAGAATTGAGAGATATTATAATAGAAGGACTAACCTTCGACACTTCGGAATCGGGGACTTAGTTCTATGGAAAGTCACCCTCAATACTTGAGACCTGAATGAAAGGAAACTAGGCTCGAATTGGGAAGGACCATAACATCTTATCGGAGTTGTCGGTAAAGGATCTAACAAACCTGGCACGATGGGGGGCGAACAATTGCCAAACAATTGGAATGTATCGCTACTCAAACGATATTACTGCTAAGGTATGACCTTATCCTTTTTTCCATTTGAATTTAAGACCAACTCATTGCAGTTGTTTGATCGAAGACGCCGAGGGAACTTTTCTACACGAAGACATTAGGTTTTAAAGCACGTGTTGCGCTCTTTTTCCCTTAGATCGGATTTTGTCCCAAATGAGTTTTTGCGGCGAGGTTTTTATCGAGGCAACAACTATGTGCTACCTAAGGAGAATTCAACAGTATCTAAAGCTTCTTTTCAATCAACCTCGAATACTGGGGGGCATCACCCTTGGATGTTATATTTTCGAGGAAAATACTTCACACCAAAGAGGACCTCGATAGGAAAACTTTGTAATGAGCCAAATGGTCAGATGAACCGTGTTTATATAAAATAGTCGAGACCCAATGACAAAACATGTACGCATGTATCAATTATTCAAAGAAGCATTCCTTCTATATCAAAACACTTCGTGTCTCAATGAAATCTGCTACTATACAAACTCCATACTTGTGATTCTGCGAGAAACGGCTCAAGGGCCAAAAGGTGAATACACCTCGAATACTCGGGGACTGTCGTCGACAGTCAATACATTCGAATATCTAAACTCGAATTTATAAGACCTCAAAAAGGCATCCCCCGACTTGAAGGCCAAGGCCATCATACTCGGGGACTAACCTCTCGGACAAGTTCGAAAGGTTCTCGGGAAACAAGTCCAAAAGACACACCCGAAGGCTATGACCATATTAAAGACTACGGTCATATAAAATGGCTACGACCGAAATTATACGGCTCGGAGACGTCCGACTTCTGCCATAAGTTAAATGCCTTCAAATACTTTGAAAAACGGGTTAAATAAGGCTACCCTCGGCAAAGCAAATAGAAAAGGATTTTGATAAAATCAGCCCTCGATTAATTTGAAGGCTTCGATAATATCAGCCTTCGAAAAAGCCTCAATGGTATTAACACGAAGGGATCCTGATCGATTGAACCCTCGAAAAACCTAATGGGTACAAAAAATGCATGCTAAGGCATAAAGATATTTTCACTAAGTCTTTTAGCCAAAAAGAGGGAAAAATTATGGCCGCTTTAGAGGCCGAATTGGCCCAACGTAAAGAGCCTAAGGGCTGAAAAATGTAGTTTTCGAGTCCTTGCTCTCACTCAACTCGGACCCGAGAGTCCCATCATCCCAAGCTCGCATCAAATCGACTTAAGTATAGCTCGAGGGTTAACAAAAATCTTAAGAGGTATTCTGTTATAAGTTCACTAAAAACCTAAGGTTTTGTTCTTTTCTGAGTCCGACCCAATGTTCACTTGATCATTGAAGTTATAACATCAAAAATTTTCACAAAATAAAGACGAAGCAGAATTCAATTCAAATCGAAGATGAAGCAAAAAGAATTTCTTATATTTATAAAGGGTACTTATAGTGCCCACGAGGGACCTTACACAAAAACAAAGAAACAAAAACAAAATCCTAAAGAGCCTAATCTACTTTGAGAGCAACATCCTTTGGAGCGGCACGTTTAGGGGCCGCATCTTCGGGAACTTCCTCCTCGGGGACTCCATCCTCATCTCCCCCGCTCTCAGAACCATTAGAGGAATCTTCATCATCGGAAGAAACGAGGAACCTAGCATCGGTTTCCAGCGCCCTTGCTTGAGCTACCTCTTTAGTGAGGTCGAAACCTTGGGCGTGGATCTCTTCAAGGGTCTCCCTCCGAGATTGGAACTTGTCCAGATCGTTGCTCTATTTTTCTCGGTTGAAGGCCTCCCTTAGATCTGCTTGAACAGCCTCGGCACCCCTTAAGTACACGTCGATGGTTTAATTGGGCATATTCGTCCTCTAGGTCTCAGCCGAGGCCAGTTGAGCTAGAGCAGCTTCTTTATCAGCAGCAAGCTGATCCATATTTTCCTTCCATTGGTTGCAATCAGCCTTAACCTGATCGACCTCACCCTGAAGCTGCTCGATCATCTCCAATTTCTGCAGCTGAGACATTGAAGTGTTAGCCTCCACAGTAAGGTCAAGAAGACCATACTCTTTCAAAATCACGTTTACCTACTTGTCTAGCTCGACCTCATTTTTACGAGCTTTGGCAAAATCTGCCCGAAGATCCTTGAGCTCCTCCTACTTTTGGCTATAAAGGAGCCTCAGGGCCTTCTCTTCATCCAAAGATTTTTTGAGCTCGGCATCGCATTGCCTCAGCTCGGCCTCGAATTTGTGATGGCCTACATAAAAAACAAAAAGATATCAGTTAAGAGAGGGTGAAGAAGAAAAAATCGCAACAGCGGGAGCTAATACTTACCTGGGAGAAAAGACGATGAGCCTCTTCAAAAAGGGTAGATGCGTCATTAAGGTCGGCGACATCATCGACCCCAATAAAGCAATCCCGGAAAGGATCTTCTGCACCGGGGACTTTGCTCGGGTCAGGTGTTCGTAGAGCTAGAGCTTCATTCATTGTTTCCTCAGAAAAAGATGGTAAAGAAGGAGAATAACCCATTGTCATGGCCCCGAGCAAGTCACTTGGGGCGCTCTTTTTAGCCTCGGGGATCTCGGTACTTGTCCCCTGTGGTATACTTGTTAAAGGCGATGGAATAATCTCGACCTCGAGCGACTCAGGGGCTTTGGTCGAGTCTTCCCTCGGAGTTTCCTCTTCATAAGGCAAGGTCTCATGTTCGGAGGGTTTGGCGGCCTCAATTGGTTTCCTAGTTCAGGTCACCGGCGTCAATTCTTCGCCATCGTCCCCTTCATCATCCAAAAACTGGTAGGCCGAGTCTATGTCCACGTGAATAACATTCCTCCTGCATCTTCGAGCAGGAGCCTTTTCGTCATGGGGGTCTTTGGGTTTCGAAACCCTTTTTCTCTTGTTATCTTTCCCCTATTTAAGAATCGGGGACTCCATCTCTTCCCTAGGAGGTGCCGGCCTTATCTCGGAGAAATCTCCAATGCTTACATAAATTTAGAATTGAGTGTGAGGAAAGAAATGGCTTCGGTAAAGAAGAAATATATCAAAAAACGAGCAGAGGAAAACTCACCATGGTGTTTGGCTTCCTATTTACCTCTCGACAAGTCATGCCATTTGCGCTCGTTATACAAGGAGGTCACGACTAACTTCCGGACCCAGTCTTCGAGGTCAGTGACCGCATGAGGTATCCAAACAACAACTACAAAAAAGGTAAAGGCATCACACAATGCGAAAGCGAAGTATAAAAGGACATAGGGAAAAGGATTTCACTTACGGTCGGGGTTCCATTTCTCTGGGAATGGCATTTTTTCCTCGGGGATGATGTCCGAGGTCCTCACTCGATGAACCGACTCATCCAGCCTCGATCTTTGGCCTCATCATTGCTAGCAAAGAAGGCTTTGCTCGATCGATGTTGGAGCTTGATCAGTCCTCGGAAAAGCTGAGGCCGATACAATCGGATGAGGTGATTAAGGGTAAACTCCAGTCCCTTGGCCTTGTTGGAGAAATAACGGAGCATGATCATGGTGCGCCAAAAGGAGGGATGGATCTGGCCGAGGTGACTTGATACCTTTTACAGAAGTTAATCACGATTGGATTAAGAGGACCCAGTGTGAAGGGGTAAGGGTAAACACTTAGGAACATCTCCACGTGGGTGGTGACACTCTCCTCGGGGGTCGGGATCTGTACCACGACCTCATCCCCCAGCCATACTCCTTTCTCACAGCCTTGAGATGTTTCTTTTATTATCGAACAAATATATCTCTATGCATGCTCACATCGCCTGGGAACTGCAGGGGAGTTTTCGATATGAAAATCTTTCTTTATGACGAAGGCGACGGGAACGATCTCGTGAAGGGCCGGCGCTTTGTCATCGGCCAAACGTGAGGAGGAGGAGGAGCCTTTTCTTTTTGAGGAACTATTTTAGAGGTCTTTGCCATGTTTTTGGGTTTAGAGATGGAAAAGGTGGTGGAGTTCAGCGTTTTCCGGCACTAAGAGGACGGTAGAGGCGGATAATGAGAGAAAAGAGATGAAGGGAAGGAAATATAGAAGAAGTTTAGAGGTGGTTTGAAGATTGGAGTAAAGCTTTCTCTGAAATTTAAACCTTATATTTATAGGTGAACGACGACGGTTCAACGACGCTAGTGGCTGACCACCACTGGAGAAGCATTAATGTTTTGGTGAAGAGAACCGACAGGACTTTTCGGTCACTTCGAGCGCCTATGTCACGAGAATGACGTCATCATCAAGGGCTCTAGAAAATCGAGGTTCAAATCATTTCTTATCATTTTATTCTAAGAAACGCGGGGACTATCTGTATACGGTAAAATCATGTACCCCAATTTTGTGGGCTCGAGGGCTCACATCGAGGGATAAACTCAGTATGGATCGGGTTCGAGTTTGAGGGCAGAACATAAAGATCGAAGATCGAAATGCACGATGAGTACCGAAGCCAAGTATGACCAACCCCGAGATGGAGCCGCTATGAGTTTGTAATAAAATGAGTAAGATTCCAGCCACGTCCCCAAGATCATGGTGTAAATTCTGGAATAGATTTGTACGAGTTAGTACTAATCCGTACTAGTCGGTTAGACAACTGTCCCAATAAGATTCTTTACTGTAAATAGAAATATAGCTTATTTAGGGTTCCCCTACTATATAAAGGGGACCCTAATTATTTGTAAACATCATTAATCATTAACAAAGAGTATACTCTCTTACTTTTCTGCCTACTGCTCACCTGAATCTTCTTATTATTATTTTACTGTTCTTGTTGTTCTTGCTCATTTACCTCGAGGTCGCCTTTGCTCGAGGTCGAGGTCTGCTCACACGATTGGTTTGACTTGCTTTACTCTTAAATTTATACATTAGATTCCTTGTTTATCAATTAGTATTGGATTAAATCACACATCTTTTACCCCACAAACAAGTTTAATTGTTACTCGTATTTTCGAGGTAAACAATATATATATATATATATATATATATATATATATATATATATATATATATATAATTGAAGTCATCACCAGGTTTCGTTTTCACATACTGTCATTCCAATATGGAATTATATATGTTATCATTTTGGCGCAATGAACAACACCCGGAAAATAATTGCAGCATTTGTGATCAGTTTGACAAAAATAGGCCTAAAACTAACTCATAATCATTGTTTATGCTATCCCAGTGACTTTATAATTCGACTTATCTAATTTTTTTTTAAAAATTGTTAGTGTTTTTAATTTGTCTAATTGATAATCTATCTTGTTTCATGTTACTAATTTCACCTTTATATATAATTACATGTAATTATCTTTTAGGATACTTGATGATAATATTAAAATTAATTTACACCATTTTTGTAAAAAAAAAGAAGAAGAAGAAGAAGTTAATCTCGTACACAATACATGTCTTCACTAAGGCTGTAATGGCCTTAAATCACGAGTCTCATGGCTCAAAGAGGCGTCCCCCTTCTTTCTATTGCACGAAAACCTTAGCTTAATATCATTTCTAAACTCCTCTTTGTTAGATTAATTGCTATAAGATTTGCAGCGTTTCACATTCTTCGATTAGTCGCAAACCAAACAAAAAAAAAATACATAGACGAAGTTGAACCAAAAAAAAAAAAAAAATCAAAAAATGTAGTAGCCAGTCTACTGTAAAAATTAAATGATCAGTGTATATATCTTTAAATCCTCCCCTTAAATTTTTCGTCACCATCTTATTTATTCGTTCCCCATCTTTTTCTCTATTTTGCGTGAACGGCTTGCCGCATTCTTCTCCATGTTTTTCTCAGAAAAGGTTAATAGTGCTATCCTTCTGGCATTCAACACAACCCCACATGACTTGAGTACTCTTCTAATTGATGTTCTCACTCATTTTTTAATGTTCAAAATCATCTCCTTTTTTTTTTCTTTTTTCATGTTCACTTTTCGTACTGCAAAAAATGTAGGACGAGGATTCAGTATTTTGGTTCGGTATTTAAGAATTTTGGTTTGGTATTTCGGCATTTGATTTATCAATTGTGTATATCAAATACCGTACTAAAATATTTCGGTACGGTTCGGTATTTCTTATTTTGGTTCGGTACAATTTCGGTTTAAACCAAAGCTTCACTATCTCCCCTACTCCATTAACTAATGTAATTCATGTTAGAAATATTTAAGGCAATGAGGCAATTCGAATTCGAGGACCCTTAATTGCGTCCAAAAATTTAGCAATGAATATATACTATGAAAGTTATCTAATTTAATTTGAGTTCATTTCATATTGGCACATTCGGAGTTACATGTAATGTATTATTTTAAAGATGAAAGCTATCTATAATTGTGAGACTCACTGTCACGACCCGAATTTTCCACTCTCGAAAATCGTGATGGCGCCTACTATTGAGAGCTAGGCAAGTCAACCCCTAATTACCTTTTCATTTAACAGTTTACTTCTTTTAACAAATATTAACAACAACATGAAAACAATGAAATTTAATAATTAAGCGAAAGACTTAAATTTAAGAAAAACTGAACAAAATGCGGAAACAACATATATCTCTACCCAAGAACTGGTGTCACATACTCATATGCACGGTATCACCTTTCGTGCTTTTACTCTCTTTCCTCACAATATAGTAAATGAATATCAGTACGGAATGGTACATCGTACGGCACGACATCACCCTTCGTGCTTTACACTTTTTCCTTACAATATCAAACAATGCACGACATCACCCTTCGTGCTTTATCACTCTTCCTCGCCCAAACAACAATCACAAATAAGGGACAAGGAAGTAAACAAATAATGATAAAAATCCCGGCAAGAGAACAATATCAATAAATTCAATATAGGCAAGGGAGAAGATCAACAAAACTACAAAACATCCCAGCAAGGGAATAAATCAATAACTCTTTCTCTTTCTTTCATTTCTTACTTTATAATTTACTTTACCACTTGAGCCAATGCTCCAAAGGGTCCATTTATCTCATATTCCTTCACAATTCGTATTACAACTCGAGTCAATGCTCCTCGAAGTTCAAAGATCACAATTTCTTTCACATGCTCTTTACAACATATAGAAATCATCAATTAAGTATGGAAGTTACAACAAAATAAGAATATTCGCAATATAGAGACTCACGGTCATGCTAGACTCCAATGTATAGATACTCGTCACCATGCCTATACATCGCACTCGACAATTAGCAAGTAGCAAATAAGACTCAACACCTATTCCCTCAAGCTAAGGTTAGACCAAACACTTACCTCAACTTCCACGACCAAATCAATCCACAACAACCGCTTTCCCTTTCGAATTCGGCTCCAACTCAATCAAGTCTATACAATAATGACTTCATAATATCAATATATGCTAAACAAATCAAACCCTTATAGATTTCCAAGCTTTCTTCCCAAAATCCCAAAAATCGACCCCGGGCCCGCTTGGTCAAAATGCGAGGTTCGGACCAAATTCATATCTCTCATTCACCCACGAGCCCGAATATATAATTTGTTTTCAAATTCGACCCCAAAACGAGGTCTAAATCAAGAAAAATCAAAAAACCCTAACTCTACCCAAATCCCCAATTTTCTACCCTAAATTACATGTTTTAGGCTTAAGAATTCATGAGATGTTGAAGAAAATGGAAGGAAACAAGCAAGGATTACTATCCCATGAAGTCTTTGGTGAAGGATAGATTCAATGGACGCCTAAGGACCTTGGAGAAGAAGGAGTTCGTGAAAACTTAATGAAATCCCGTAGCTACTGTTTCTGAAAATTAAAAATATAACTGGGCGAAATTGCCCTTCGCATTCGCGACAGGCTGGTCACGTTCGCGAAGGGTAGGTCTTAACAGAACATCGTGTTAGCGGAAGGAGGCACGCGAACGCGGAGAGTAAAATGGTGAGGCCTTGAAATGGGTCTATGCGAACGCGGAAAGAGGCACGCGAACGAGAAGAGGAAATCTTGCAAGGTTTCGCGAACACAAGTAGGCTTACGCGAACGCGATGAAGAAAAGGAGACTCAGCCCTCAGAGTCAAATAACCCTACGTGAACACGAGGGCAGGGACGCGAACGCGGAGGAGGAAAAATTAGAGTATCACGAACGCGAGAGAAACAATGCGAACGCGTAGAAGAAACTCGGTCTGCAACAGCTGAAGCAAATCTGCAATTTTTCTAAGTTTGAAACCACTCCGAAACATTCCCGAGCCTTCGGGGCTCCTAGACAAACACATGCACTAACTCAACAACATTCTACGAACTTAACCGTGCGATCAAATTGCCAAAATAACATCAAAAACAACGAATCAAACCTCAAAATCACTAGTTTTTCTACAAACTTCATAAACTTTCAAATTTAGAGTTTTAAGTCAGAAACACGTCAAACGACGTTCAATTTCAACCAAACTTCACAGAAATATTTTAAACCACATATAAGACTTGTTCCGGGCGCCGGAATCAAAATACGAGTCTGATACCAACACGTTCGAACCAATTTTCATTTCAATTTTCTTTATAAATTTCAGAAAAACAATTTTACTCAAAAATTCATTTCTCAGGCTTGGGACCTCGGAATTCGATTCCGGGCATACGCCCAAGTCCCATATTTTCCTACGGATCCTCCGAGACCGTCAAATCAGGGGTCCGGGTTCGTTTACCCAAAATATTGACCGGAGTCAAATTTACTCATTTTAATATCAAATTTTAGTATTTTTCATAGAATTTCATATTTTAGCTTTCCGGCTACACGCCCGGACTGTGCACGCAAATTGAGGCGACTAAAAATGAGGTTTTTAAGGCCTCGGAAGCACGAAATGGGTAAGAAAACAGGTGATGACCCCTTTGGGCCGTCACACTCACTTAGCGGAAAGGAGGATTGAATACAAAAAGTAATTACCTTAATGAATTGAGCAACCTCTCAACTGCACATGCTTCTTGCAAAACATCAGTAGCTGCAAAGAGAGCAATTTACTATTCTGCATGGCACAACAGAGAAGATAGGGGTACAAATTCTGAAGAGAAGTTGTAATGAAACTATTTTTGTCGATGATGAGGATACTACTGAGAGGTCATTATTGCCTCAATGTGTATTTGTTTCGCAAAAGCACAACAGTAAGATGAATACAACCTTTCTCCATTACACTAAACTATTTCGGTATACCGAAATACCGAAATATCAAAAATCCAATACAGTATACCGAACCGAAATACCGAAATGTTTGTACCGAAATAAACTGAAATACCGAATAAACCGAAACCGAAATACCAAATTAATTCGGTTCGGTTCGGAATTCGATTTTTCGGATTTTATGCTCACCCCTACGAAAATGTGTGTATCGATATCTCTGACACAGTACTTGTGTATACGGTTAAAATCGGGTCTACCTCATTTTACTATTTGATCGAGGCCATCGAAGACCAGCCTCACAGTGGATCAGACCAGAGCATGAAGGCAAGGTATCTAGTTCGGGATCGAGGTGCTTGTCGAGATCGAGGCTAGCAACGATCGAGACCAAATATGGCATACTTCGAGTAAAGCGTAATAACGAAAAGTGAGATATCCGCGACTGGTCGAACATCACGGCGGAAATATAATCTCGGAATGGATCAAATCAAAAGCGGTTAATTAGCTAATCATGAGATTTACTTCCGTAATTAGAATTGTACCATAGAAATTCATGCATACCAAAGAAATACAATACTTTTCAGCTTGTATTCTTGTTCATCAGATTGTTATATTTTTAGTCGTTCTTGCATCGATCAGTTCGAGGGTATTCAACTCGAGGGTTGAATTCTATTCAAACGCTAGTTTGCTTAATTTTACTGCTAATTTCTGGTACTATTTTTTATATTCATCAATTGATATTAGGTGAAATCACGTGTCCTTCAAATCACATTATAAGTTTAATTGTTATCCAATTTTTAGGGTAAACATACTCCATTCAACAAAAAAATTCTTCTCTATAAAATAATTATTCAAATCAAATAAACAAAACAAACAAGGCATCCTTGTGAATAAATATTCCTCAAGTCCAAATTCAGTAACTGTTCGATGAGAAAGATCTTTACCCTGGCAAAATTAAGCACCAAACGACAAGATAAATGAAAAAAGAAGATAAATGGAAACCAAAAATGGTTAAGTGATTAACATCGCAAATCATGTTTATTTACTTGATTAAGTAGGCGAAGAACTGATTATGATCGGTGGAGTATTCTGATTTCTAAACTACTAAGTATCTCTTTTACGTACTACAGAAAAATATTACAAATGGAATCCCGAGTTTAAAAATTGTTCTAAGAGACATCATTAAGCTAGCAAAACTTTTAACTCGAGGAAGTGAGGGAGCAGCAACAATATATTTTATGAGTGAATTAATCGGAAGGTTTATCATATGATGAAGAAACAGCAGGAACTCCGATGTGGGTGGGTTTCTGATCACCGGCCATGATTACGACGATCCTCGGCGACATATCCTCAATTGTAATATTGACCTGACGAGGTACTGATTTCTCTTCGTCAGACACGGCGGAGGAATGGCGGCGTTTATGGAAGGAACAAGCGAGGAGGACAAGTGCCACCACAATTAGTGCCAACGTTAATGCTAAACCACCGAAAAGGTAAGGCAATGGAGATTTCCATTGCCAGAATGAAGTAGTTGAGTTTGTATTTATGTCTCTCATACTGTAAAATTTTCTGGTATAGTAATGAAACTGCGTAAGAAGGGACTAGGAATGGCGACTCAGATGGCAATCCTATCTGATTTTATAGAGGTAAACAACTTTGTGCTCAAAGCACTACACTGTATGAATTTGCTAATATGCCACTAATAGTAGCTAGGCTCTAAATAAGATTCTCTTTCTGCTACTTATACGATGTATATATTTTGTGTTTCTTTTAGAAAGTTAATTATTACGAAGTTTCTTGGAAATTCAGGATTTTTTTTTTTTTTTTGCTTTTCCTTTCCGGAGGATTATAACTTTTTGTCACTCGTACTTCCTTCCCTAAAGGTCCATCGATCACGTTTTCAATTACAATCATCAACCCATAAAATTTTATGTGCATAAATGAATAACTATTGGCAGAAACTCAAATATTATAACCTCACATCTATAAAGTAATATTATATGGAGTAATAACTAAAAAAAAATTGGTAATATCTTAATTTAAATTATACAAAATATGTTCTATTTTTATCCCAACAAAAGTACCTCTCACAACAACATCAACTTCTACCAACCTAAGTCACACAATTTATTACCTTTAGGGTTCGTCTGATAGGAAGTATAAGAATAGTACTGAATATGGTGTATTAGTAATGTTGATATTATTTTTTGTTCACTGTTTGATTTGGTGTACTAAATCATTGCATAATTTTTTTTAAAATTAATTGCTTACAAAAATACCCTTCACATTCTTTAACTTTGTACACTATTTTTATTGCAACAATTTTATTATCCTCCACATTTTTTGCTCTCTCTAAAGCCAACTTCTTTTACATGAGAGCAAAATTAAAATAGGAAACTAATTGAAATACTGGAGTTAAAAGAGAAGAAAAATTTAATTGCTATGATATATAATACAATATACTACCACCAAAGGATGTGGTGCAGTGGATGGGACTGCTCCTCCCTTAACCAGAGGTCTCGAGTTCGAGCCCTTGATATGAAAAAATCTTTGGCAGGGAGCGCTCTTCCCCGAATGGGACCCTACGCGGCGCGAATCCGGATATAGTCGGGCTCCAATGGTGTTTATTGATCTGGAGAAAGCGTACGATAAGGTTCCTAGGAAGGTCTTATGGAGCTGCTTAGAGGATAAAGGGGTCCCGAGTAACTATATTAGGGTGATTAAAGACATGTATGATGGAGCTAAGACTCGGGTTAGGACAGTAGGAGGCGACTCTGAACACTTTCCAGTTATTACGGGGTTGCACCAAGGGTCTGCGCTCAGCCCATTCCTATTTGCCCTGGTGATGGATGCACTGACTCATCATATTCAAGGGGAGGTTCCATGGTGCATGCTATTTGCTGATGACATTATTCTAATTGACGAGACAAGAGGCGGCGTCAACGAGAGGCTAGAGATTTGGAGACATGCTCTTGAGTCTAAAGGTTTCAAGTTGAGTAGGACGAAGACGGAATACCTCGAGTGCAAATTTGGAGTTGAGCCGACGGAAGCGGGAGTTGAAGTGAGGCTTGACTCTCAAGTCATTCCCAAGAGAGGTAGTTTCAAGTACCTTGGATCGGTTATTCAGGGGATCGGGGAGATTGACGAGGATGTCACACACCGTATAGGGGTGGGGTGGATGAAGTGGAGGTTAGCGTCGGGAGTCTTGTGTGACAAGAAAGTGCCACCGTTACTAAAAGGTAAGTTTTATAGAGCAGTGGTTAGGCCTGCCATGTTGTATGGAACTGAATGTTGGCCGGTAAAGAACTCACACACCCAGAAGATGAAAGTAGCAGAGATGAGGATGTTGAGGTGGATGTGCGGGCATACAAGGATGGATAAGATTAGGAATGCAGATATTCGAGAGAAGGTGGGTGTGGCCCCCATGGAGGACAAGATGCGGGAAGTAAGACTCAGATGGTTCGGGCACATTCAGAGGAGGAGCACTGATGCACCGGTGAGGAGGTGTGAGCGACTGGCTGTAGTGGGCACGCGGAGAGGTAGAGGGAGACCTAAGAAGTATTGGGGAGAGGTGATCAGACAGGACATGGCGCGACTTAGGATTACTGAGGACATGGCCCTTGATAGGGAATTATGGAGGTCGAGCATTAAGGTTGTAGGTTAGGGGAGAGTGTGAATATTTCTACAGCACAAGTGAGGGAGACTATCTAGTTAGGAGTTAGACTAGGAATGTCAGTGGTCGTCTATTGATGCAGGGCTTTACCTTCTAGTTGTACTATACCAACCATCTATTTCGTATTTCGTATTTCGTATCCTGTATTTCATATTTCATATCTCTTATATATTTTTATTACGCATTTTTATGGTACTAATATATCATCTCCTATTTTTTTGAGCCGAGGGTCTCCTGGAAACAACCTCTCTACCCTTCGGGGTAGAGGTAAGGTCTGCGTACATAATACCCTCCCCAGACCCCACTTGTAGGATTATACTGGGTCGTTGTTGTTGTTGTTGTTGATGTCTAAGTAGCTTCATACTTTAAAATATTATTCCTACAAAATACATTAATGTGTAGCTTGATATCAATTCCTCTTGTTCTTATGTACATTCATAATTGATTTTATCATCCTTCCAACATTATTGGAGTTACTTTATTATTGATCGAATTAAATTACTTGCACATGATCATTATAAAATAGAGAATAATTTTAAAATTGTTCGAATACACACTACATTCATCACACATTTCGATTCTAAAAATTGAATGCTAATTGAGCAAGAGAATCAAACTGCATGCCCAATGACTTTTAGTTTATATTGAAATTATCTACTTAAACATCTAAAATATATCTTTATATTTTTTATTTATTTCTTGAAATTATGTCAAATGTCTATATTTCCTATTTTAATTTTATCTATCATAATATTTTCATACGTGTATCTTATCCATATAGTATGACTTCTCTCGTTATTATTTGAAAAACTTTCTCTTCAAAAAAATCAAATAAATCTTATTCTTCTATATATCTCAATACTAAAATTATTTATTTACATAACTTGTTTCCTTTTTTTTTTTGATTTTTTGTCCATGTTATTGCATTGCCATAACTTAAAGTTATCCATATCGTGTCTGCTACTCCCATTTGGTGTTTACTATAATAATAGATTAAAAATAGAAGTACATATGCTCATACTTTATATTTCACCAAAATTTTAAAGTATTTTTTTTTTATCCTTGGAGTTTTCTTTGCCTATTCAAAAGCTTGGATAAAATTTATTTTATTTTATTTTTCAATTTAAAAGCTTGGATATGATTTGAATTAATTAAGTGTAACAAATAAATAGACAGAAGATATGCGATTATTATTATTATTATTATTATTATTATTATTATTATAATTATTATTAGTATTATTATTAATAGCAATAGTAGTAGTAGTAGTAGTAGTAGGAGGAGTAATTACAGTATATAGTAGTAGTAGTGGGAGTAATTACAGTATATGCTAAAATCAAGTTTTCTATTTATTTTTATTTATATCTATTGATCGATTTAAGTTTAATTCATTTGAATAGAAAAAATCACATTACCACTTGGTTTGTTGCCGATAAAAATAATTCTTTAATCATGATTTGTAACGACCCGAATGGTCGTTTTGAACAATTGCGTCTGGTTCGGCAGTTTGAGATCACGAGCAATTTCATATTATGTACATCGACTTGTGTGCATGGTGGATTCAGTTTTTGGATGAATCGGAGTCGAATTGGACGAAGGAATATAGTTTTGGAAGCTTAAGCAGAGAGAATTTGATCGGAATTTGACTTTTGAGTAAACAGCTCCGGAATAAATTTTGGACGATGTCAGTAGCTTTGTATGTTGATTTTGGACTTGGGTGTGTGTTCAGATTTGGTTTTGGAGGCCCTTAGGGCAATTTGAGGCATTTCGGTGAAAGTTGAAAAAGTTAAAGTTTGGAAAAATAGAGAGGGTTGACCAAGAGTTGACTTTTGTGTTATCGAGGCCGGAATACGATTCCGAAAGTTGGAAAAGCTCCGTTATATCATTTGGGACTTTCCTGCAAAATTTGGTGTTGTTTGAGTTGATTTGATATGGTTCGGACGCTTGGTTGCAATTCTAGAGGTTCTTGAAGTTTATAGTGATTTTCATGTATTTGAGCATCTGATTCGTGGTTTTAGCGTTGTTTGAAGTGATTTGAGAGTGGATCTAAGTTCGTATGATGTTATGGGATGTGTGGTACATTTGATTGAGGTTCTGGGGGCCTCAGATGAGTTTCGGGGTGAGTTTTGAGCGAGTTCGGACATTTCGGCACTCAGAAGTTGTTCCGGATAGTGGGGGGGGGGGGGGAAGGACAGCGGTAAATCATCACCCCAGCAACCTAAAGGACTGCTGTCAATGGTGATATTCCGCTGCAGCGGTGGAATTTCCGCTGTAGCGGAAAATGGTCCGCGGCCGCGGTCATGAAGAATCTGCAGGTTCATTGGTTTGACTTCGGAAGCCTATATCGTTTGATCTACAAGGAATGTTGAGATGATTCAGAAAGACAAGTTGTATACCTTCGTGTCTAGTTTCTAGAAAGGTAAAGAAACTATAATTTGGATATCTATAGAGAAAGTTATGGCCAAAATACTAAGGCATATCTGTGCAGCCACCAGAAGCGCGAACCGCGATACTTTTTCGCGACCGCGGAGGGGTGACCACTGCAGCGGTAATTTTTCGCGGTCAGCAGTGATGGAAATCCAGGAGGTGCACTATAAATATAATATTTAGGGTTTTATTTCATATTTTGACCTAGAGAGCTCTTTTCTTGGCGATTTTTCGAAGGTTTTTCAAGAAGTTCATCAAGGTAAGTGATTCTATTTCGAAGGTTAATAGTAATATGATATTTCGAAGGTTAATAGTAATAGTAGTAGTAGGAGGAGGAGGAGTAATTACAGTATATAGTAGTAGTAGTAGTAGTGGGAGTAATTACAGTATATGCTAAAATCAAGTTTTCTATTTATTTTTATTTATATCTATTGATCGATTTAAGTTTAATTCATTTGAATAGAAAAAATCACATTACCACTTGGTTTGTTGCCGATAAAAATAATTCTTTAATCATGATTTGTAACGACCCGAATGGTCGTTTTGAACAATTGCGCCTGGTTCGGCAGTTTGAGATCACAAGCAATTTCATATTACGTACATCGACTTGTGTGCATGGTGGATTCAGTTTTTGGATGAATCGGAGTCGAATTGGACGAAGGAATATAGTTTTAGAAGCTTAAGCATAGAGAATTTGATCGGAATTTGACTTTTGAGTAAACGGCTCCGGAATAAATTTTGGACGATGTCAGTAGCTTTGTATGATGATTTTGGACTTGGGTGTGTGTTCGGATTTGGTTTTGGAGGCCCTTAGGGCAATTTGAGGCATTTCGGTGAAAGTTGAAAAAGTTAAAGTTTGGAAAAATAGAGAGGGTTGACCAAGAGTTGACTTTTGTGTTATCGAGGCCGGAATACGATTCCGAAAGTTGGAAAAGCTCCATTATATCATTTGGGACTTTCCTGCAACATTTGGTGTCGTTTGGAGTTGATTTGATATGGTTCGGACGCTGGTTCTTGAAGTTTATAGTGATTTTCATGCATTTGAGCATCTGATTCGTGGTTTTAGCGTTGTTTGAAGTGATTTGAGAGTGGATCTAAGTTCGTATGATGTTATGGGATGTGTGGTACATTTGATTGAGGTTCTGGGGGCCTCGGATGAGTTTCGGGGTGAGTTTTGAGCGAGTTCGGACATTTCGGCACTCAGAAGTTGTTCCGGATAGTGGGGGGGGGGAGGACAGCAGTAAATCATCACCCCAGCAACCTAAAGGACCGCTGTCAATGGTGATATTCCGCTGCAGCGGTGGAATTTCCGCTGTAGCGGAAAATGGTCCTGGGCCGCGGTCTTGAAGAATATGCAGGTTCATTGGTCTGACTTCGGAAGCCTATATCGTTTGATCTACAAGGAATTTTGAGATGATTTAAAAAGACAAGTTGTATACCTTCGTGTCTAGTTTCTAGAAAGGTAAAGAAACTATAATTTTGATATCTATAGAGAAAGTTATGGCCAAAATACTAAGGCATATCTGTGCAGCCACCAGAAGCGCGAACCGCGATACTTTTTCGCGACCGCGGAGGGGTGACCACTGCAGCGGTGATTTTTCGCGGTCAGCGGTGATGGAAATCCAGGAGGTGCACTATAAATATGATATTTAGGGTTTTATTTCATATTTTGACCTAGAGAGCTCTTTTCTTGGCGATTTTTCGAAGGTTTTTCAAGAAGTTCATCAAGGTAAGTGATTCTAACTCGAATTTGGCTAAAATACATGAATCTATCATTGAATTCATCATTTTATTCGTGATTTGGGATGGAATTTGGGAAAAATTGTGAAATCTTTCAAAAATGTAAAATGATGATTTGAATGACCAAATGGTATCGGAATTGGATAATTTTTGTATGGGTGAACTCGTATCAGAATGGGTATTCTGTAAGGCCCAATAAAATATTTACTCAAAAATACAAAATCTCGTAGTGCCAAGTTAAGAATATGTGAAAGATTGCAGCAGTAAGGAATTGGTTTAGACCTACCACTCCAACAGAGATTCGCAGTTTCTTAGGTTTGGCCGGGTACTACAGAAGATTTGTGGAGGGATTTTCTACTCTTGCCTCTCCATTGACTAAACTGACACAGAAAGTAGTTAAGTTCTAGTGGTTCGATGCTTGTAAAAGGAGCTTCCAGGAATTGAAGTCAAGATTGACTACAGTGCCGGTATTGACCCTGCCAGAGGGTACAGAGGGTAAGTGGTGTACTGCGATGCTTCGAGGATCAGGCTTGGGTGTGTGTTAATACAACATGACAAGGTTATAGCTTACGCTTCTAGGCAACTCAAGAATCGTGAAAAGAACTATCCAACCCATGACTTAGAGATTGCAGCAGTGGTGTTTGCACTAAAGATTTGGCGACATTATTTGTATGGGGTCCATGTGGATGTATTTACGGACCACAAGAGCCTTCAATATATTTTCAAACAAAAGGAGTTGAATTTGAGATAGAGAAGATGGCTAGAGTTACTCAAGGACTATGATATCGATATTCTGTATCACCCAGGAAACGCCAATGTTGTGGTGGATGCTCTTAGCCGGAAATATATGGAAGTTTGGCTCATTTGAAGACATATCAAAGGTTGTTGGCCCGGGAGGTTAACCACTTGGCTAGTTTGGGAGTTCGCCTTGTGGACTCTAATGAAGGAGGAGTAATTGTGCAGAATAGGGTTGAATCATCGCTTGTGGTGGAGGTGAAAGAGAAGCAATTCAACGATCCATTATTGGCACAGCTGAAGGAGGGGGTCACAGCTTTTTCTTTTGGCATGGATGATGGTACCCTACGGTACCAAGGGCACCTATGTGTTCCAGATGTTGACGGTCTTCGAGAAAGGATCATGGCCGAAGCTCACACTTCCAAGTATTCCGTACACCCAGGTTCTACGAAAATGAATCATGATCTCAAAGAAGTTTAATGGTGGAGCAACATGAAAAGGGATGTGGCGAACTTTGTGGCAAAATGTCCGAACTGTCAGCAAATGAAGGCCGAACACCAAAGGGCAGGTGGATTGGCTCAAAGCATAGAAATTCCAATATGAAAATGGGAAATGATCAACATGCATTTTGTGGTAGGGTTACCGCGCACTCCGTGCAAGTTTGACTCAATTTGGGTGATCGTGGATGTAGACATGTGATTTTTGACCCTCCCCAAGATTTTTCATATTTTAGCATGTAAATACTTAGTTTAGGTCTAATATAGTTATTTCAACTAAGTTTGACTCATTTACATTTTTTTTATCACAAAATTGATATATACAAAAAAATAGTTCCATATTTCTCGATTTAATTCACGTATTTGATATTTTTAGAAGGATATGTTAGTTTGAACCTATTTTATTTTAATATAATCTTTGAAAATACCAAAAATAGTTTCAACTTTAATTTTTAGTTTTTATTTTTAATATTAATAGTTTATCAAAATCAATTAAGAGTTTTTATATTTTTATAGGTATTTAAATTGAATTTTTAACCTTTTCTTAGCCCAATTTTATAGAATTTTTAGCCCAAATTAAATTCTTGCAAGAGCCCCAAATATGAAGCCCAAGACCCTTTAATCCATCAACTCTTTTTATTTTAATCCTAGCTATGATTCAATTACCATTCAGATGACAAAAGAATTAATTTAACATGTTTAAGTAGATTTAGTGGAGTTTCGTTGTTTTGCAAATAGGATTTTTGGGCATATAGAATGAGAAATTAAATTTATCACGTTAATTATTTTATCTTATCTGCTTGAAATCGATAGGAGCGTGTTTAGGCCGACCACATTTGAGTAGGCAAACTCTAGGATTTTATTTTATTTAATTTTGAGGCGAGAGGTCATTCCCTTAGTTAAATATATCCGGGGAATGCCCCGAAGGATTTGTATATATATTATTCCGGGGAATGCCCCGTAGTATTCTGTAACTGGAGGCCGAAAGTGAACTCGTAGTACTTTTATTTCTATTTTATTTTTATTTTTATCTTTCTTTTATTAGGTGGGAACGATCTTGAGCCTCTTATGTGTTAATTTTCCCGTTTTGTGTTTATTATCTCAATTCGAATATTTGAAAAGCCAACTAGATCGAGTACGCAACCGTGACTTTCACGGGACTTGGGGAGTGCCTAACACCTTCTCCCTGAGTCAAATGAATCCACTTACCCAAATCTCTGGTACGGACATAGTTTTGGAATCCAAAGTGTTTTAAAAGAAAATATTATTTCTAAAAAAAATGGTGACCTGACACACCAAAACCAATGTCAGGTGGCGACTCTCAGTTAATCCTTTGAACACAATTTTGTCACTTTTCATAATTGAAACCCTTTTGAGCTTTACTAAATCTTTTTTATATTTTTAAGAGGGTTAAGTGAAGTGTAAAAAAGGGACGTGACATCTCTAGCGACTCTGCTGGGGACTTGCGAGTTCGAGCTGGTACTTGATCTTGTTAGTTTTTAGGATATTCGATTGAGGTGTTTGTTTTCTTTATTTGGTTTGTTTGTCTTATTTTCTGTTTTGTTGGTCATTTGTTTATCGCTTTTCCTTATGTGTCATCATTTGCATAACTATGTGTCTTCTTTCTGCAACAAGTCTCGGAGTACGCGTCGCGTACACGAACTCTTTGTTGAGTCACCCTTATTTTAGGAGGGGGCCGTCGGACGTATGGACTGGGTGGAAAGCTTGATCAGCCACCATCGACCATACGTTCCCCTGATTTGCCTTATTAGTGAACCCCAAACTTAGGTCAGCCTTTAGGTCATTTTTATTTGTATCATGTCATTTAGACCTAGCAGGGCTCGGTCCCAGGTATCGTGCCCTTTTGTAGGAGGCCTATCCAAATTTTGTCAAAATGGTTCGTGGCCCAAAAAGATATTCAATCATCCCTATATGATACATGTTGCATCTTTGAGGGTAAAAAAGTCATTTGGCAGACTGATGTTTGGGAAAGAGGGTGAAGTATAAAAATGAATCAAGTAGGGCCCAGTTACGACTTTCTTTCACAACTTTTTCAAGAAAAAGACTAAAAAAATGAAAATGAAAAATTCAAAAAGATTTTGCACTTTTCCATTATTTTCCAAAAAATATCAAAAAAAGAGAAAAAAGAAAATCCAAAAAGATTTTACATTTTCCATCATTTTTCAAAAAGACAAAAAATATTGTTTTTCCAAATTAGTTGCATTTTTTTTAAAGCTTTCTTCCATGTCCGATTTTCCCGAACTACGCATACCTGATTCTCGTCTTTCGGGGCGGGATATGTAGGCAACTCACATAGGGTCCGGTCTTCCTAGTGAGTCTTAGGTTCTTGGCTTTGCGGGGTCTTAGTCAAATCTTGCATGTCTGGCCACTTTTGGCCAAATCGGTCGTTGTTGCAAAATTGGGTCATTTTCGCAGAAGTGGATCAATTAACCATGTCTTAGGATTTTGAGTCCACAACTAGGTGTCATATTAATTTAAGGTCCTCCTTTTAGAGTTTGCATCTTTAGCAACTTCAGGCCATATCGACTGTTTTTGCAAAATGGGTCACTTCTGCAAATTAATTTTGGGCCATGATTAATGAGAGTTCGAATCCATATAAGTCTTAGTGAGGTATGTCCATGTCTTTGAGGTCATCTTTGTTGAGTTTGCGCTAATAGCCATATTTTGGCTACGTAGGTCATTTTGCAAAAATAGCCTTAATCATGTCTTGCATGTGTCCAATAGAAGGTGTCGTGGAGTCACATGTGTCTTGAGTCACTAACTCTATTTGATCTTATTTTTTCCATTCAGGTATGGAGCAATTTGCTAGAGTTTGAGCATGACAAATACCTCAGGACCATTCTAGTCAAGACCATTGCATGCATGAGCTGCTTGAAGAAACTTTTATTTTTTAGTCTATCTTATGTTGTCTTTTAATTTTTAGTCTTGTACAGTAGTATCGAGTCTATCAGTCTAGTTAAGATTGTCGAGTCTTTTGTTATAGTACTTCTTGTTTTGTATTTGAAAATCCAAAAAACTTATAAATGAAAATCCGAAAAGATTTTTATTTTTAGTTTATTTGTCCATTACTTTTTTCAGAACTACACTTGATCTGATTCATGAGGGACATGATATGTAGGCAACCTATATAGGGTTCGATTGAAGCATCTTTTAACAAAAAAAATAAAGAAAAAGAAAAAAAACAAAAAAAGAGAAAAAGAGAATGAAGTTGTGGGACGTGAGAAGTGAGAGGAAAGAAAAGAGGGGGAAAGAAATGAGAAATCAAATGGTGTTAGAAAGGAAAATGAAGAGGGAAATGGGGCAAGAAGAGTGAAATTGGGATGATGTCATATGACCTTCGTACCCTCGAAGCCATTTTAAAACTGTTAACTGTGACTAGGGGCATTGCTCGCAATGTGATATTTCTATCTGATAAATGCCCTAACTCTAACATGTTGGCTTTGTTTCGCTCCTCTTTGTTACTTTCATTGTTATCATAACAGAGGGTGGTTAGTTTGTGGCACTTTGGCGAGTCATCTGTACAACACAAGGTCAAAAGCAAGGTAGACATGGCTAGCAAAGACTTGGACACATGAGTTGTTGACATGTCGAGGGAGTTTGTGGAGTCGGAGTCTGAATTGAAAGAGGAGGTCCAAAGGTTGAAATAGCAGATGACAGAAATGTATCAGTCTTGGATCAGGGGGCATCCTCCACCTTCATTCCCCACTAACTACACTGAAAACCCTACAACTATCCCACCACTATCACAAGCCCAGATTCCCACTACCGTTGATCTTTTCCCTTAACATGCACCAGGCTTCACCCTTACCACAACTACCGTGGCACTTCCTCCCAAACTTTCCATGCTCCACCAGCCAAAATAACTGCATACCTGCTCTGAGATCTACTCCTATTTTTGTACCCCCTCCACAAGGTACCCTCTACCGATCCTCTAGTGAACCCGCATTCCAAGCTACAGATGTCCAACACTATGCTCCAGAATCAATTTTCAAGGTCTCGGGTCCATACTCTTACGCTCCTCATTTTGAGACTCCTGGTGAAACTGCAAAGCCTGTTAAGACAATGGAGCAAGATGAGATATCCATAAAGTTGAAAGGGTTTAAAATGCCAAAGCTTAATTTATATGATGGGCGTGAAAATTCAGTAGCGCATCTAAGAGATTATTATAATGAGAAGTGTTTGCGACAAAGATGAAGTATTGATGGCATATTTCAGTCAGAGTCTGAGTGGGGAAGCTCTGGAGTGGTACACCCGCCAAGACGCTAGTAAGTGTCATGCATGGGGTGACCTGGCTCAACATTTTGTTCGGCATTATCAGTACAATGTAGACATTATCCCAAACCGCTCCTCCCTATCTCAGATGGAAACGAAACCCAAGGAAGGCTTTAGGGAGTTTTGGTTCAGATGGAAAGAACAATATGCTGGGATCAGTCCTCCGATTGATAGAAAAGATGTTGTCGAGCCCAGCCAACGATAGGATGCAGCGGGCATCCCTGCTAAACGCTTTCAGCCTCAATACCAACCCTATGAATATCCTTGTACTCCAAATAATCCTCCCCAATGCTACTTTCCTCCACAAAATCCCCAAAGTCATACCTCACCTCCCTAGTACTCTATCCACAATGTACCGCCATATGATCCACACCCACAAAACCCGCAACGGCTTACACCGCCTCCACAAATGTCTTACCCACCACTACAAGCATATCAACCCCCTACCCAAAAGAGGTTCCAACCAAGGCTGGAATACAATATGAGAAGGCAGCAGCAATGAGAAAAGTCTTTCACTCCTATTGGAGAGTCATATGCCAGTTTGTTCCAAAGGCTGAGGCAATTAGACATGTCGAAGCCGATTCAGATAAAAATGTTGAAACGCATTCCAAAGAGTTTTGATTTTTCTCAAAGGTGCGCATATTGCTCTAATGGCCCGGGGCACGACATAGAAAAGTGTTGGCATCTGAAAAGAGCAGTCCAAAAGCTTATTAATGCAGGTGACATTACTGTGCAAAATTCAAATGCAACAGATACTAGCCAAAGCCCATTCCCTGTTCATAATGAGACGCATGTGGTGGGCATGATTTGTGTGGAAAAGGAATATGAGAACTCTTTTGAATCCCTTGGGGGGCCACCTACTACAAAGTTTTCAGCGCTATCAGTCTCGGTTCAAGAGGTTGATCTTAAGAACGAGTTGGCAAAAGGGACCCAAAAGTTATTTGTTAAGGTCAACATGATGAAGATTTGTGGAGTTTCTGGTAATATTGATGTGGAACTCAGTGGCTAAGATGTCGAGCTTGTTGATTGGAAAGACACTCCTTTCTAGGCTAGCCAGGGAGGAGTTTTGGTAGTTTATTTTGTTGTCATTTTTGTCTATCCGGGTTATTTCAGGGTTGTAATCCGGATATTGTCTTGTGGCTCAAACTCTTCTTCTTCTCATTTTGTCTAGTTCGTTTAGTTGTAGTAACTCGTCTAGTGTTATTTAGGATTGTTCCAGGGTTGTAACCCATGTCTATTTTGCTTGTCTTGTTCAAACCCTTTTCATGCACATGTAATTCTCAGCCTGGTCTTGAAAGCTAGTCTAATCATGAAGCAGTGACACAATTTTGAATATGATAAAAGGATGCGTTTGAGGAAACAATTAAAGATTCACGCATTCTGAGATAACTTGGACTTTGAATTGAGTGAAACTGATGCAGTAAGTCTGGAAAATTAAGAGGTTGATAAAAGCATACAACAAGGAAATTTCTCCCAAGTAGTTTGAGGTAAATCAGTCAGTGCTGAAATGCATTCTTCCACATCAAGATAACGTTGAGTCAAGTCTGCTTCGAACTGGCAAGGGTCATTCATTGGGACAAAGGTATTGCCCTTAACACTTTTTATTTGTGTTGATGTCATCAATAGATACTGTGTGTAATTTGTTTTCTTATCTTCAGTTGCATGTTTGTACTTGGAATTTTTAAAGTTTGGTATGATGAAGGCATTTTATTCTGCTACCCAAATACTTTTATCCTTTGCTACCCATTTTAAGCCCTAATTTTTGTTTCAAACCCCTATTTTGGAATCAAAAATAAAGTTAGGAACTAGAAAAGGAAAAGAAAAAGGAAAAAAAGAAAAGAGAAAAAAAGAGACAAAAAAACCAACTTTGTGTTTGAACTACGTTCGACCTGATTCTTGTCACCACAAGATACGTAGGCAGCCTTACGATTCGGTCACACCAAATAAAATATTTCATAATCCCCCGAAGTCAAGAGTGGACAGATTTTCTTAGAAATCTCAAAAAAAAAAAGCAAAAAGTAAAGAAGAAAAATCCCCAAACTTCAAGAAACTGGGGCAGAAGTTTTAATTATGCCAAAAGATCTGATTCCAAAAGTTGTAATTTTGAGCCCTTTCATCTTAAACTATTTTGAGCCTTCATGCCACCCTTTCTTTCCAACCCTGTCCAAAAGCCTACAACGGTCCAAAGAAAGACCTTTGACCAATCTTTGAAGATGCCAAATCAAGTGTGTGTGAAAGTATGATCTTCCTACATCATGGGTAATACCTTGTTCTCATCA
This sequence comes from Nicotiana sylvestris, assembly GCF_000393655.2. Lineage (NCBI taxonomy): Eukaryota > Viridiplantae > Streptophyta > Magnoliopsida > Solanales > Solanaceae > Nicotiana > Nicotiana sylvestris. Next base: position 14,020,620 of record NC_091058.1, read on the forward strand.
CAAAGAGAGAAAATGATAAATGAGAGAGTCTTATCGGTGAAAACCCTCATGGGCACCGTAAGGCGGTGGTGAGTTGAGAAAAAGAGTAAATTAAGAGAGGCTTGATGGTGAAAATCCTTCAGGGCATTGATAATTGGAGCACTGAAGCCCAGTTTCACAGCGTAGAGGCACAACAAGAGTCGAACATTAGACTTGCTTAACAGATTAGACCACTTTAATCCAAAATGCATGTCACAGTCAATAGAGTTGGTATCTACCTCTGACAAGTTTCTACTCGGTGATTTTCTTGTTAGATGTCATCGCTTTATGTTGTCCCCTTAACTCTATTTTTCTTGATTTGTTTAAGTCCTTTGGAGTCTGTTGTGTCAGAACAAGTAAAGAAATGACTTCAAAATCTGCCACCAACTTTAAAATTGCACAAAGCGGATTCTTGCTAGCACATCAAAATAGCATAAGTCAGGAAAGAACTGTATGCGCACTAAGTTGATAACAATTAACATGCTTTGGGATTCATGTGAAATGCAAAGGTTCGGTAAATGTCAATTGATGAGCAAAATGCAACAGATAGAGGATATTGGGATCGAATGGAGCGAAGGTGTTTTCTGTGATAAGGGTTGTAAGAAAATGGGTAGTCGATAACAGGCAAGGTCTTCCAAGTTGAAATCAAAGTTATCTTGGCAAGTGCAGAAGCAGCCGCCTTCAAGTTCAAGGCCACAAACTAACCACCGTGTTTTAAACTCACAAGTCTTTTTCTGTGAAACAGGGATGAAGGCTATGCTCATAACAAAGTTCGAATTTTTCAGGTGTAATGCCCTAATTCTGCTTGCGCAAAGGCTATTGAGAAGATCACACATCACCCCTAGGAGAAGCACTTCCTAGTCTGAGCCTTTCAAGTTATATTTTATTTTAGGAGACGCACTTCCTAAATTGAGATTTTACCCCTAGGAGACACACTTTCTAGTTTGGGTCATTTAAGTTCATTCCTAGGAGATGCACTTCCTAGTTTTAGTCATTGAAGTTTCACTCCTAGGAGACGCACTTCCTAGTCTAGGTCTTTCAGGTTATATTTTTCTTTGAGGAGACGCAGTTCCTAAATTGAGATTTTACCCCTCGGAGACGCATTTCCTAGTTTGGGTTATTTAAGTTCATTCCTAGGAGATGCACTCCCTAATTTGAGCCATTGAAGTTTCACCCCTAGGAGACGCACTTCCTAGTCTGGGTCTTTCAGGTTATATTTTTCTTTTAGGAGACGCACTTCCTAAATTGAGATATGCACTTCCTAGTTTGGGTCATTTAAGTTCATTCCTAGGAGACACACTTCCTTGTTTGAGTCATTGACGTTTCACCCCTAGGAGACGCACTTCCTAGTCTAGGTCTTTCAGGTTATATTTTTGTTTTAGGAGATGCACTTCCTAAATTGAGATTTTATTCTAGGAGACGCACTTCCTAGTTTTTGGTTCATTCAAGTTTCAACCCTAGGATACGCACTTCCTAGTTTGAGTCATTCAAGTTTTATCCTAGGAGACGCACTTCCTAATTTGGTTCATTCAAGTTTCTTCCCTAGGAGACGCACTTCCTAGTTTAAGTCATTTGAGTTTTATCCCTAGGAGATGCACATTCTAGTCGAGTCTTTAATTTTACTCTCATCATTGCATCAATAACATAGGTGATTTACAATTTTGCTAACAACTCACAAATCTTCCTAGTGCAAACTGGGGCAGAAAATTTTGTTTGTTTTGTTGTTTTGATTGCAGATACCCACCTGGAGAACAAGAGAATTCGTTTCAATTATTTCAAGTTTCAAGTCAGTGGCAGGCACCCACCTGAAGAATGAGGGAAGTCATTCCATAATTCAATTCAAGTTAGAAGTAGCAGAAGCTCGCGGTAAGAATGTGAGTCCAGGGGCGGATCCACCTCTTTACCATGGGGTGGCATGGCACCCGCTAAAATGATAAAAAAAAATTATATACCAATATTGAAATTTTCTTAAATTGGGTTAAATATCTAATCCTACCACCCGCAACTATAAATTAGATAAAGGTGCCATGACTGGTAGATCTTTTTGAAAGCTTTTCTCGTGTGAAAAAATCAAGTGAAAATTATCTTGAACCTTGTCCGACTTTCCCTTTTCGTGTGCTTTTTATTTATTTTTTTTCAATCATTTTCCTTCTTGGTTCCCTCCCAATTTTCTATAGATCGTTTCATTATTTTTTATTTTTCTTTTCTTTATTTTACTATTTATATGTGGTCTCTAACAAGAACACTAAAAAAAAGAGGCTAATATTATAAAATAAGCATTCCCCTTAATCTCAAATTTATGAGTTTGCTTCTTTCATCTCAGAAAAACTTGAGTCTTAATGGGAATTTTCGATTCAGATCAATTTTTTTTCATCTTTTTTTTTAATTATATCATAGACATTTTATGTTATTCTATGGTTATTAAATATAATTTAAATCTCTTTACTATTAAATTATAACAAAAATTTTCTAAGCATTGCTGCTTAAAAAATATGAGATTTATGATTTTAATTTTTGAGAACTTCTAGTTTATTTAATTCTATACTTGTGGGGTATAATTTATTTATTGAAGATATTTTAAAAAAAATCTTATTCTGTTTGATGTAATTCCCTCATTCAAGATTTTTTCTTGTGTAAGTTTATTTTTAATATATAAAAAAAGATGTAACTTTCTTAGTGAAAATGTTGATTTTACTTGTGTTGTTATAATTAAGGTATGATTCCTTAATTAAAAAACCGAATAAACATTCCTAATAAATTTCATAGTA